>NC_085063.1:8219417-8545570 GCF_963662255.1 Cinclus cinclus
TCTGCTGTGGGCCAGTCTTCTCAGGGAAAGTCCAACTCACCTGGGTTTTGATTTTTTATTTGAAGTGCTCTCAAAGGTTGAGGCGTCCACTTGAATCTCATCTTCTTCCTGCAGAGCTGCTTCCAGAGCTGCCTGGACCTTGGGAGCAATGGCTGGACCTTCATAGTTCCTCGTTGTCCGGCTGGGCCTGTCCAGTTCCAGTAACACAATGTTCTCTGCCTGAGACAGGAAAAGCAGAATCAAAGTCTCCATGTTTTCACACAAACTGTTACTTTGCCCTCCAGAAACTTAATCTGAAGTAGTTTATAAATGTATACAGGACACTACAAATTTACATTTCAAAGAAGATCACACAATCAATCCCCTCTGGAATTTACAATCCCCTGATCACAGGGGTGAAGAGACAAAGGTTCAACCACATCTGGGCTTACCCTGTACCGAGCCTCTGTATGATTCATCATGGATGTCCTGGCGTGTTGGCTCAGAGGTCTTTTGTACCCCACAGCAGATACCGGTCTTTTCATCATCTGCTGGTTGCTAGAGAAAAAACAGAGACTCAGGCTGTTATACCCTAAAACCAAAGGTTCTTCTTGAAGTTTATGAGCAACATCTGCAAATTCCATGCAGAAATATGTTTCAACACAGCAGAAACCACCCAGGCTGCATCTGTAGGAGCATGAAAGAAATATGATAGGAATGCAATGCTATTTTAAGGGTGAATGCACTATTACATGTATTTTACATATAATTGTTGTGTTTGCCTATTAGAAAAATCATAACCTCTAAAGAATTCTCCTGACTGTACATTCCTACTTTATAGCACCTATTAAGAGGAAAAAAATTTTATGTTTTATTTTATTTCATTATGCATCAAGAAGCTGTGAACTCTAGAGGGCCAGTTTAAATCCCCAATTCAATCCCTCTTTTGTTCTTGACAGCTAGAGGGTTTCCTGTGACCTGTAATTCCATCCCAAGAGCAGAAGTACACTCACTCCAGACGGGTTATGGGATGTAGTTTCCAGTTGTCTTCCTCTTCATCAAGGAATGATCTGTTCATAATCTTATTCTTTTCTTCCAAGGGAATAAAGTTTTCAATAATCAGGTGCCTACATGCAAGCACAAAAATGAGAAATATACAAGAAACATAATTAGCAGTGTCTTTCCTCACTGCTCCTCTCCCACTGATGTAATACAACCCTGGAAAAGGAGGAATGGTTTAGTTTTCTCATGGTTAACTCCTATTCCACAAGTATGTGCAAGGCAGTCCCTCTACTCCCTGCCCCAAGAAACCCTCTCTGTTACAGTTAATGACAGGCAGTGGCGTGATGGGACTTACTTTAGCTTTAGTTCCCTGGTGAGTTCATTCTGGGTCTGCTCCATTTCCTGGCGCCCCTTGATGTGCTCTTCTTGGAGATCATGGATCTCTGCCTTCACAGCTTGCAGCTTAGAAAATAACTGGAGCACACAACAAGAGCCAAAATCCATCACTTGCCAAAGCTCCTCTCACCTTCACACACAAGTTGATTTTATTCCCTGCCCGGTAGACAGGGAATATTTTTTTATTTTTACCTTTTTGAGTTTTTTTGTCTTTATGTCCACCTCTTGCTGAAGAGAACTATAGGTCTCCTTCAGCTCTAGTGTTTCCTCATCCCGACTTTCCATCTGTTGCTGGATTTCTCGCTCCCGACGTTTCTGAAGAAAGTGACAACATGGCATTAAAGACCACAATTACCTTGTCACCTCCAGCTGACACACATGACACCAACGCTCAGGATACGTTTCCTTCCCTGCCTATCTCTTGCCATAGAAATACCAGAAATGTTAACTCTTATTTGTTAACTCCTATCTTCTGCTGTTAAAATCAGATAGTGTGAAAAAGGCTCAAGCTTCTACTAAAGGAATCAAATGTAATTTTAAATTTTTTACTTTCCTTTTTATCAGTTTGTACTGGTTATTGTGTTTAAGAGTCACCAACAGAATTTGCATAACAGAAAAGAAATTTTAGCACAGAGTAAAGACCTCTCCCTTGAGCTAAAGGCTGAACTGGTACTTTTAGAGGTCTTACAATCACTTCTGCACTTACAAACAGCTCCAGTCAAGATAGGAGTTAAATCTTTACCATGAAGAACTAGAAGAAAACTATTATAAATCTTTTTAACATACTTTAAAAGAACAACAAATATGACACAAGCCCTTCTCCCTTCTTTTCAAAATACAATTGCCAATAAACCAATCTTAGGGTTAACCCTGGGAAAACTTGATGGTAATTTCCCTGACACAATGTTTTACAAAAGTTCTGCAGCAATGCTTTTTATACAAAAAAATAAATCTCCTTCCTTTACCTGTTCTGCAATTTCCTGTCGTTTCTGTTCCAGGATTTTCTGCTGTTCATTGGTGTGATCCACAATATTTTTCCCTCCTACCAGCAGCTTGCTTTCCATTGTCTGAAAGGAAAAACCAGGTCAGAAGTTTCTCTCAGCGATTACAGAGGGTAATATTCTCTCCTATGGATACAACTTCTTCAGGGCAGCTCCCTTATTTAGCCTTCTCTTTCAAGGGAGCTGCTACAAGAATCACTATTTCTTAAAATTTCTATAAAACTGTGGGATTAATGTAACAGTAACTTGTTTAGAATAAGTCATCACTGCAATGTGTGGCAAAGATGAAGAACCAAAAAGTGTGCTCCCCTGTAAATAACTTGTTAATGATCTGTGACAGAAAGAAACATTTTTAGTGCCACTTGCTTGCAAGAAGATGCATTGTCTTCTATTGTGCCAATTGCTTAAGATCACCACATAAGAACAATGAAACAATTCATGAATATTGAAATACATGATTAATTGTGGAAATTTCAACTTCTGGCTAGAAACAGTGTATTTTAAAATCTCCCAACCTAAACACAAATCGCTATCCTGGAAAATTCCTGTGAAATATCTTTCCAAACTGGGAAACCCTTTATTTTCTCCAAAGCCTAAGAAAATTGCTTTCAAAGAGTATGAGAAGGAAGAGTTCTACCTTGATTTTAGCACTCAGCATCTCTGTTGCTTCTTTCTCTCGCCTCAGGTCCTCCATTTTCTTCTCCTTCTCTTTTAGCAGCCTCATCTTTTCTTCTGCTACCAAGCTGTGATCCTCGACTATAGCTTTCTTCTCAATCTCCAGCTTTTCTTGTTGCTCCCTCCAATAGTCATCTTTGTCATCTCCTTCATCCTCACCCTCTTCAGTGTCCTCCTCCTCTTCTCCACCCTCCCTCCTCCTTTCCCTCCTCTTTCTTTTGCCAATAGACCGTTTTTCCAACTGTGCCTTGAGTCGAGCAATCTCTTCCTGGAATTCCCGCAGCAGAGCCTCCTTAGGATCCTCATTCACTTGTGGCTTGTTCTTGATGTTTTTGGCACGGTTGGCATATCTCAGTGTGGTCAGCGTCTCCTCTACATTGTAAGAGGCAGGGCCTATATTGGCCACCATCACAGTTTTGGCATTGCCACCTAATGAGTCCTGAAGTAGCCGGGTCAGCTTGGAGTCCCGGTACGGAATGTGCGTGCTTTTGCCATCTACCAGGGCAGAGATAACGTTGCCCAAAGCTGAGAGGGAGAGATTGATTTTAGTGGCTTCCTTCAGCCTTTCCCCCTGTGCTCCAGTCTTTGCTTGCCGCTCGCTGCCTGCCAGGTCAACCAGGTTGAGCTTCCCAACACGGATGTGGTTCTCTCCATCCAGTCCCAACTCGCTGCACTCGATAGTGATCTGGAAAATGGCATGGGATCGAGAGCTGTGCTCGTTCATGTTGGTGGCACCAACGGAGCGGTTCTGGTTTCCCAAATTCATGATGTGCTCTATCTCTTTGACGCTTTTCGTAACAATGGTGGTCAAATCCTTAACAAAAACCCCTGTGTCTGGTCTCTCCTTCAACTCCAGCCGCTTGGACTGATCCTTTGATAACAAGTCTCTGATTTCTTCTTGGTATATTTCCAAATAAGACGCTCTAACTAAGTATTGCTGATTTTGAGATCTAGAGATGTGGGTGAAGATGTGGTCAAATGAATTGGGGATGACCCCTCTCTTTTCGGGATCACCACGCACCCCTTCCATCGTATACGTTTTCCCTGTCCCAGTCTGCCCATAGGCAAAGATTGTCCCATTAAACCCTTGCAGAACGGAGTCCACAAGAGGCCTGAAGGTCTCATCATAGAGTTCGACCTGTTTGGAATTCCAGTCATACACAGCATCAAAGGTGAACATTTTAGGCAGTTCATGAGATGAACCTCGTGGATTCTTCACTGAGACCTGCCCTAACTTGACATCCACGTTGACAACTTTCTCATAGGAAGCAGTTTTCTCTTTGCTGTTCATGGGCCGGCAGCGCACGACCACCCGCACGGACTCGGAGCTCTTTGACTTAGACATGATGGCAGGGCTGCAGCTGGTGTGATCCTGTTGGTGGATGATCCCGTGCTACTAACCTGAAACAAAAACAAAGCAGGAATGTCTGAAGGGAGTTTTCTGCAGGGGACAGCTTTTCACAAAGCCAAAGACTCGCCTCATCAATTTGAGCAGCATTTTGCATTCATTAAGTTGCAAGGGATTTTGAAGAACTAAAATAAGGTACAACATGAAAACCCTGAACTGAGACTGAATTATTTTACCATAGGCTGTGCATCAAATGGTATCATTTTTACAAGCTCTGGTGCAAAAACTCATAATCAGATTACATCTTTACAGTTGGTAAAGATCCTTTTCTTGACCCTTAAAATAATAATAAACCTTTTAAAACTATTTATGAAAAGAATACTTTGCCATTCATTTCCTTTTCAGTCAGACCTTTTGTTTTAAATCTCTGGTTTTGAAAATCTAGCACAGGCTTTCTCTCTCTGGAGCATAAGCCTGCTATTATCTTTTCTTTTGGCAATATACTTTTATCAGGATTCCCCACAAAAGCCAGCCCTGCTCAGCTACACTGACCTACTGGCTTCACTCCTGCTCTGGTGTTCCAACTGCATCAGGTTTACAGGACTCACCACCAACCTAAACTCATGTTGCATAAACCTAGATCACAGACCCAACTCGTTCATGACTCTGGGTAGAGTGCATCCTCCAGTCATCAGCAAGATGAACTGCCATTGAAAATGGAGCAAAAAGCCTCTGCTCCTGAACTGCTAAATCAGTCACTGCTAAAGCCTCACACAGGAGATCTCAATGCCACAACTTGGGGAGAATGCCATGCAATTACTAATAACCCTTTTTATTTCCAAAATATCTTCCAACAAGATCCTTCTGAGATCCTTCTGCCAACTAGAACTAAGTGTGAAACTAATACACACAGGAAACCCCAGGCAGTGCTGGCACAGGTTCAGGTGTGGCCTCCTTGGGATGTGTTCACTGTTCCCTTCCCAGCCAGATCAGCAGGAAACAGGGATTTTTGCCTAATTGGTTTTTACTTGATAATTGCATGTCTCAGGAGAGTTTCTCCAACAAGGTGGCAGAGAACTTCAGGGCCAGAGCTAGTGGATGGGAAAGGACACACAATTCCAGCCCAATATACAGACAGTCAGACTGGCGAAAAGTAAAACAGAACTAACAGATAAACAAGCTTAAGAATTGTACAGAAACCTCAATATGGCCTTGAGAATTTCCATGGGTCTGTGGGGGGAAACTCTTTGCTTCTCCGTCTTCCCATAAAAATACTGAACTGGACACTCATTCAGAATTCACTCTACACCCTGCACAGTGAGTTCAAACTGTTGCAGGAATTTTTGGTTTTGCTGAATAAAACAATTTTCCTCCTAATTGACAGCTCCAGATAAAGGCGACCTTCCTGTCTGACCCACAGCAAACACACATTCTGGAGCACAAACGAGGCCAAATCTTGGCAGAACCACAAAGAACAACTCTCCCTCTTTTCATCCTGAGGAGCTGTATACATTAACACATGCTTCCCTTTCCACAGCTCTGAGAGACATTCCAGTAATTCAAGTTCACAAGAGACAATTTTCTGACAAGGTCACCTGACAACCATTGTGTCACGTATCTGCATGCTCACACTGGCAAATACTCCAATTAGGCACAAGTTCTGACAAGGATTTATTTTATGTATTGAATATCTAAAATACTGCTCTGATGAGAAGTGCTGCATTTGTAAGCAACTATGACAAATATTAAATGATCAGAGTTAAATTAGTATTGCCAGGGGTACACCTTGAACAAAAATTATGTTGCACATTTGCTGCTCCTCTGGGTGTACCTCCTCACCATCAGCTTTTGACACCTTTCCCCACTTCACTTGCAAGTCTCTTTTTGTAGTGACAAACAACTGATTTTACCCCTGATTTGGGCTACTTTCATAACAACCCATCACGAAGCATCTCCAATTATTTTAGCTACTGCGGTGAAGTTTACTGGAACCATAACAAATTATGGTTCTTCTCAGATTTATCCAAGTGTGTAACTGGAAAATAAAACCAATTAGTTAGCATTGTTTGTACTCCCCAGAAACTCCAGGGCAGTGTTTGAACTGCCAGAGTGGCTGAACATGAATGGCCAGAAAGCTGGGAATGCTGCCATGCCATACACTCTTCTCCATCAAAGATAGGAATTTTTTTCATTAAATTAGTCCAGCCTAAACTGACTTGGGCCAGGTCCCTGCAAGTCAGGGTCTAGGTTGAGATGGATGCATTGGCAAATGTGCCCCTGGTGACCAAGAGGGGAGGATGGACAGAAATTGAAGCATTTTTATTTATTTCATTCAACACAAGATTATGCCTGAAAAAATGAGCAATGCCACAACTTCAATACAAGCTAGGGCAACCACTTTTCCTCAGAAACTTCCAGGGGTTGGGAGGTGCTGTGCCCCAGGCACAGTGCTCACCTCAGCCACCTGCCCTGACAGGTGATGTCCTGAGGCTGCTCTGCTTCCTGCCTTAAACATCTCTGAAAGATTTCCTTGGAACTGCCCAAACCTTTCCCTTGCATCCCTGTGCATCTCGAGGTACCACTCAAAGCATTCCATTGCTTCTCGCCATTCAAATCTTTCAAATACTTGTGGTTTCATAATATCACGGTTGAATTGTGTCTTTCCCTCCCGTCCCAAGCCGAACCACCCTTTGTACTGCTGTTTTCCTCTCGCCTCCCTGCCAAACGCTCCGCAGGCCGGGCAGGACATCCCGGTGCTGCCGCTGGAGCCGAGCCAGCGGTGCCACCTGTGCCACGGTGAGCCCTGGTTTCACTCGGCGTCTGGTGTCACCTGTGGTCACCTCTGTCGCTTCAGCAAGCCACCCCGCGGGTGTTCCCCCCTCCCCGGGACCGCGGGATTCACCCGAGCATCACCCACCGCCCTCGCGGCTGCGACACCGGGCGCTGCAGGGAAGGGAACCCGGGGACAGCGAGGAGAGTCGGTGGAGAGGGGGAAGAAGCACAGGCAGCGGGGGACACACATCCGAACGGGGCCACCCACCCGCGACATCGCCCCCGGCAGCGCGGCCGCGGGCGGATCCTGCCGCCTCCCGCGCTCGCCCCAAAGCGGTCCGGGCCGTGCCCACAGCCGGCACCGGGGACGGCCGAGGAGAGCGGCGGGCTGTCAGAGACCCGCGGTGTGCCAGCCCGGGGTGGGTCGTGGTGGGAAGGGGAGGGGGGGGATCGGGGATGCTCGGGGCGGGGTGCGGGGCCGGGCCGGACTCACCTGCGCCGTCACCATGGAGCCGCTCGGCCGCTCCTCCCGCGGGCCCGGAAGCGGCGCGGCCGCTCCGCCCGCCCGTGACGCGCTTCCCTGGCAACGGCCGCTCCCGGATGGGGCCGGGACAAAGGGGTCCCCGCTGCGGGCATCCCGTACTCCGCCAAAACCCGAAACTCACGCCTTTTACCCCAGCCGGGTGGGTCCCGCCGCTCTGCCGCACTCGGGCTGGGGCCTTTAAAATCCTCCAAAGCTCGGGAGTATTTCCAAGGAGAAAAAGATCACCGCAAAGAAAAGGCGTTTAAGAGTTAAAACGTCTTAATCAAGAGCTGTCTGGACCGCAGCAGTGCAGTGGAGGCTGCAGCTCTGGTATCAGAGACTCCTGCAATGGAGGAAGGAATGTTGGTGTACTACGAGTGTTTGAATACAAAATCAAGTTTTTATTAGTACAAAAAAATACCTTATTAAAAATAAACACCCCACCCTAACATTTTAATACTTTGTCTTCCCAACAGTGTGGGGAAAGGCTTCCCCGGCTCCACAGCAAGGCAAGGCAGGCCCAAGATCAGTAAACTGTATGACACAAGGAGGTTCAGTCTTCAAAAGCCCAGCTCCCAAAGGCCTCAACCAGATAATTTTCCCCCAATTCCCATGATTTTTGAAGCCAACCCTGAGGAAACAAGAGACGAGTTTTTGCCACCCTGACACCTAGGGGACCTTCTCATTTTGCCCTCTTTTGCTCACTCTCCTGAGCCCTCAAACTCCTTCAGAGCTCAGAAACATTTCAAGGAGGAAAAGATCACCATAAAAAGAAACATTTGGAGTTAATTGCTCATAACAGCCTTGCCTGGACCACAACAGTACACTGGAGGCAGCAGCTCTGGTACCCAAGTAGCATTTTGATAAAATGAACCGTTCTGTACTCAGTATTTGGACCAGAAAATGAAGTCACAGAAGCACAAAAGGCATTGGTCAAGTTGAGTCTCACCATGTTGGGATTATCAGTGTTACCAGCATCAAACTGCACCAGGCCAGAGGGGTTTGGGCTGTTTCTTCCCCATCAATGAAGAACTTTCCAGAGTTACCTTCATTGGGAACTGCCCCAGACAAGGATAATACTCTCAGAGGGGTTACCTTAAAAAGTATAAAAACAAAACAATACTATATAGACCCAGGTATGACATACCCAACCCCACTACAGCTATTTTAAAAACCTTGGCTCAAAGCTTCTCTTCTACCACAGACCTCACTGACATCAACAGCTACAAAGCTACGAGCCCTCAATCTCCAGTTCTGGACTGGCTGTGACAGATCTCCTCCCATGTCCCTGCACACACCTTGCCTCAGGCTGATGCAGAGAGGCTGAATAGGCAGCTGTCATGTCACACCATGTCCCACTGCACTCCTTCAGCACCACCAAAGAGATCCAGGGCCCCATAGCATTGAGTATGGAATCTCTCTGGACAGGAGAAGGGACACTGAGGCACTGTGGTGACACAGGTCTGGTAAGACAACTGTGGTCCTTGATAAAACCCAGAGCTTTTTCAGTCCTGAGCTTTCCTTGCACACCCTTTCCAGGGAACCTGATATGCCTGACTAAAGTTTTACATTCAAAAAGAACCAATTATGGTCAGTTTTGGACATGAAGCTTCAAAACATCTCCAGGTGAGAGCTAAGAATTAACAGAGAAAGAAAAGAAGAGGAAATCTGAGCAGCTGCTTCATCATGATTGTTGGTGAATCCCAAGTAGTGAGAATGGAGAGCTATAAAAGCTACATCTTAAAAAACTATGTATAGTTTATAGTTTCCTATAAACTACATGATTTAAATTTCTATCTGAGCTCACGCTGGAAACCCAGGAGAGATCAGACAGAACAGTCTGGAAGGGACTGTGAGGAACACTGGAGGGCAGGAGCTCTCCCACAGCCCAGCAGTGACTGCCCACAGGGAATGCTGCAGCACCAAGGACCCAGCACGGAGCCTCTTCCTCCTTTGGTTAGAATTCATCCCGCAGCCTCGGTGGGTGGTCCATGCCAAAAAACGAGGAGGGTTTCCCATGGATGTCACGCTCTCTTTTCACAAAGGCAGTGAAGGAAGAGACACAGTTCCCAATGAAGTGGTCGGACTGGCCAAGGATGTACAGATCAATCTGAGGTACTTCTGGTTGCAAGCTGACAACCTTGAGCTGCAGAGAAACGAGGAGAGCAGATGAATCCAGTCAGCTATTATCACAATCCAATGTCTTGGCATAGTATTAGAAATGGAATACACAACACTAAGAGAGCTTTGTCTTTCTCTGCCCTATAACTCATTTATGATTAGATCAATGTCAGAGCATTTCTGAAAATCACTTAGGTTTATTTAATTTAAACCCTTTTCATGGAAATACTAACTCCAGTGCCAGATAATGCTCTTCAATCTCTTGGGGGGAAAAAAAAAAGTTTTACAGGATAATTTTTATTGCTATGAGCCAAATTCACTTTGTGATGCCAATATTTGGCTGTGAATAACCTATTCCACAACTGCCTGTCTGCTGCCCATGACAGCCTCGGGCCAGAATCCAAGGGAGGTTTTATCCAAGCACTCCTGCCAGAAGAGATTTCTGGAAGACTCACCTTTCCCTGGAAGAACTGCTGTATTTCCGTTGTGTAGGGCTCAGAATCGGTAGCAATATAAACAGATTTAGCTTCAGTCTTTGCTACCCAGAGCTTGAGAGCCCGTTTGATCTCTCTGAGGTCTGGCAGGCACATGTCCATGGTGAGAGGCACTGCAGCACTCCGGTCATAGCCCACACACTGTGGTGAAGCCATGAAATGTGGCCCAGCCGTCCCATCCTTTAACATGTTGCAGGCATTTTTCTATTAGAAGAGGAAAAGAGAATCACAGGATCATCAAAGCAGAAGACCTCTGAGATTATAAAGTCCAAACTTTGAACAGATACCCCATGCCCACTAAACCTTATCAGAGAGTGCCACATCTACTTGTGTTTTGGACACTTCCAGGAATGGCAATTCCACCATGGGCCTGGGCAGGCTGGGCCAGTGCTCAATCACTCTTTCCTATGTCCAACCTGAACATCCCCTGGTGCAAACTGAGGGCATTTCCCTTTGTCCTGTTGCTGACAGCAGAGGCAGAACCCCATCTGGCCACAGCCTTTTTTCATTTCCCAAGCACCACATTCGAGTAAGTAAACACCACCACATCCCCAAACTCTGCCTTCTGAAAGAATCCCAGCGGCACTGCTAACATACAGGGAGCTCCTGGATGCCAGCAGGGATCAGGTGGCTCTCCCAGCACAGCTCCATTTTGAGCAGCTTTGTCCACATCCCACTTGTCACCAGCCTCCAGGTGCTGCCGTACCCAGTCCGAGCCGATCCTCAGGTGAATGCCGACGTAGGGCCGGAGCAGCAGAGACTGGATATAAGATTCTCCCTTCTCCACCATTGCATCCGACCACTCCATGTACTTCTGCAGGGGCCGGTGCTCCTCCAGGACAGGGAACTGGGCTGGAGCTCCAGGTAAGGCAAGAACAGGGTGCTCAGAGGGTGGAAACCTACAGAAAACCAAACCCAGCAGTGTGAAACGTGACCTCCATGAAGACTGCTGTGAAGGTTAGAGCAGAAAGCAGGAACACTCCAAAATATGCAGCATTTATTGTTCCAAATTTAGATAATTTTAGCTGTTTTGCCATCTGAAGAAATCTCAGGGACTGTATTTTACCTCAGACCTACCTTTTATCTGATAGACAATAAGAAAAGAACCTCAAACATACAGTGAGGAGCTACCAAGCAATGGGATGGTACATTTTCACCCTAGACTAGAGCAATTCTGGCACCCAAACATACTGATAACCACTAAAGTCACCCATAGCTCTGAAAACACAAGCAGCAAAATACAGTTCATAATCACCAACAGAGAATCAAATTCTTTTTATTAATTACATATCTAATGAACAAATACTTAATAAATTAAATATTCCTGGCTCAGAAGTCAATCAGCCTAACAGAGCTCATACCTAAAATAATGCCCACAGGAAGTGTTCAGAAAATATTTATTGGAAAACGCATTAATATTTTAAGTTATATTACTAACTAACCACTTCAATCTCTCCCCTAAAACGTAAAAGTTGCAGTACACAGTTGCAGCTGCTTTCATGAGTGACTCTAAATGCCCACAGTGACCAGCCAGCACTTTTCCATCTTTTTGCTACCTTTGGATCCAATGATCTTTGTATGCAGGACTGAAGGAAATTCCCTTGAAGAGCTCAGACTTATCAAAATCCACTTGGAACTGATCCCAGAAGGGACCAAATGGATTTCCATCCTGCAAAGAAAAGACAAGTGTTCATTCAGTGCATACACAGAGCCTGAAAGATGGATCTAGCAAGATCCTGAGGTGCAAAGCAGGAGCCTCTTCCAGGATGGAATACAACAGCCTGTTTGACACATCAGCTCCACAGGAAGGAGACACTGAAATACATTAAGGGAAGTTCAGTGAGATTGTTGCAAAGGTTGTCTTAAAGAACGAGGACACCACAGCTTCCAAAGTTTTAGTTAAGAGAGGTTACTTTAACACCAGCTGGAAAACTATCACAGCAAGGAAACAAGAGAGATGGAGATAAGCTACAGTCACAGTCAAGTCTGAAGTGATAAAATCTACTTGCAGAGACTGTATCCCGATCCCCAAGCACTTGTAGACAAAGAATACTGATGATGGCACAACATGCCACTCCACAAGTGGTGAAAGCAATGTCACACAGACCGATTTGCATGGCTACCTGAATGAGTCAGTCGTAGCCTCTGAAATTAAGCCGTGCCCGCGGGGCATAAGGAGGAACTCACCTTCATGGGACACGTGTTTTTGTCCGCGCTTCTTTGGGCAGCAGCCTCGAAGCAATAAGCCACTCTCCTGCCGGGCGGCCAGTGTCGGGGCGCCAGATGCTCCATGAAATGCTCCAGGCTGATCACGCGGTGGTACCGCCGGAGCGGCTCCAACCTGAAGTGCTCCGAGTAGGGGACGTGCAGCTATGGGAGAGCAGAGCCCGTGAGCCGGGGGTCCCCTTACCCGGGACCCGCAGCTCATCCCCGGAGAGCTCCCAGCCCTGCCCGCCGCGACCCCGCTCCCTCCCCGCGCCCGCCGGGGGCTCACATTGGTGTAGGGCGGGCGGTGGTGCCGGTACTCGATCCAGGGCGGCACGGCCAGGGTCCGGTTGAGGGCGCGGGCGAAGGCCAGGGCTCCCAGGAAGTGCTCGGCTTGGTTACCGAAGCGGCCTGCGAGAGATGGGGCTCAGGCGGGGACCGCGCCGGGGACGGGTCGGGCACGGACCGGGGGATGCGCCGGGGCATGGACCGGGGAATCAGCGGGGAACGGAGCGCGGACTGCGCCGGGGGATGAAACGGGGTCTGCAGCACCGCGGTCTGCAACCGGGAGATGCACAGGGGGCCCGCACCGGGAGAGCCTCACCCATGCAGGGACAGTAGAGCAGGTACCCGGCCTCGTCCCAGGCGGGTGCCGCGTCGCTTCCCGCCGCCATCACCGGGAGAAGCAGGAGGAGGACGAGGAGTACCGGGACCGGCGGCGCCGCCATGGCTGCTCGTCGGCGGCCAGAGCCCGGCGCCACCATCCCGTCATGCCCCGCGGCGGGCCGCTCTGGCGGCCACCACCGAGGCGTGACGTCACTCCCACAAGGCCCCGCGCAATGGCGCCGCCGGGGCCGGGACCGGAGCCGCGCCTGGCGGGGCCCGGGGGAACGGGGTGAGCGAGGGGGGGCGAGGGAGGGGGGCGGCACCGCAGCGAGGGGCGGTGGCACGGCCGTATCCTCCCCTCAGTGGTGGGGTTCCCTCAGGGGACAGGGGGGCGTGTGAGGAGGAGGAGGATGCGGGGCGGAGGGGGGCGGCGTAGGCCGGGCCCGCCTCCCTCCCCTCAAGGCTGCGGGGCGGGGGTAGGATGTGTGATCCCGTTCCACCGGGGCTGCATTATCCACGGAGCGCTCCCGGGGGTGGGGGTGTCCCGGTTGGCTTCCGAGGCAAACGGCGGAGGTGCCAGAAGGAGGTGCGAGTTGCCCCTCGCGGCCACCGCCGGCACCTCCGCCGTTTGCAAAGCGGTTGCCACAGCACCTCTGAATTCCCTAGAATTCCAGTGTGATCGTTTATGCATTAAAAACATAAAAAATTAAACTCTTGTCTTCTTCCAGGTAGCTTTGAAACTGGCCTAGATGGCCAGGCTTTTTCGGAGGGAAAGGAGCAGTTCCCTGGTGAAAGTGGCAGAGACTCCCAGGATACCTGCACAGCTCTGGAGGAAGAGGTAGAGAACACTCATCTTTTCTGGGATATATTTCATAGAGAGGTGAATTATTCATACTTTTAGCACCCAGAAAGAGAGATTCTTTGAGCCACAGGCCTCCTGCACCCTGAGGGGTCAGACCAGCTGTCACATCATGCTGGTTTGTCCCAAAGTGGCACCTCAGCAGTTCTGGTCCTTTATTGTTCTGCTCTGACCACATAGATTTAGCCTGCACAAAACCAAGTTTTGTTCTTAACAGGCATCCCCAAAGCTCACAGTGACATGTTTTCTTGGAGTCATCCTGTTTCCCAGTATTTTTCACCCTGAGGGAACCATCCATGGTATTTGGGGTGATGGTGCAGTCACAGTAATTGTAATTTCAGCTCTTCATAACGTTCCTTGAGCACTTGGGGGTTGGTTTGTTCCCTCGCAGTTGCACATCCTGCCCACAACTCGCACTCATGTTGATGTGCAGCAGGAAGTTCCTTCTCTGAAGCAATCATGGAGTGAGGGTTTGATGCTATTTTAAGAAGAGTTTCTCAGGCAGCCACATTGAGTGAAAGAGATCGGTTTTATTTCAGCTGACCGTTTACCAGTCGAGCTGGAGGTAGAACCCTATAAAAACATTTTACTTCGCCAACACACAGGTCGAGAACAACCTGCTAAGAGAGATTAATGTAGAACCTCGTCAACATGAAACCCAGAAAAGCTTACAGGAGGTGTTTTTTGTTGAACAGGAAACAGTTTGAGCTTCAATTATTAATGGATGAGAGCATCAAATTAAAAAAAAGAGTTAAAAATTGCTCATTACAGTAGAAAACTTGCTGATGCAGAGAGGCAGAATCTGCCTCACAATCGAAAAGTGAAAATACAATGAGTAATCCCACCCTGAAGAGGAGCAGCATCCGTTGCCTTCCAGAAAAAGGTGTGGTGTTGATGATAATTGCAAGTTTTCTTCCTCAGCCCTGTTCAGCCGCATGCGGGGGTTCAGATTGATTTGCTTTGGAGACGGTCTTGCCCAGTGCACCAGGTTGGTAGCAGAAAGGATGGGAAAAGAAAATACAAGAGAACCTTGGTTTCTCTGAGAATATCTGGGAGGGAATTCCATATAGGCAGAAACCAAGAGCAAGTGAGAATATGAAAAATTGGGATGAGAAGTGATCCACAAAACCCACAGGGAAAGGTATTTAGAGCTACTAATAGTCACCTTTTCAGAAGAAAATAAATCTACCAGGTAACATGGGCTCTTAATAGTTGCAGAAAATGCAATTCAGAAAAAAGTTTAACATAGTTTTATTCAGGTAATAAGTTAGGGGGAAAAGACAGAAGAAAAATATTGTTGATTGGAGTTCACCATGACTGGAAACACGCATCTTCACATGTTCATTGTGTGCACGGGTGAAGGTTGCAGTGTCTTAACACCAGCCTTCTGTGATTTCAGGTGAAGAAGTTTTGCTATTATAGCAGTTTGGTCACAGGGGACTCCAACAGAATACTGCACCAGGACATCGCAGCAAGACGCCCACGGGCTCGAGTTCTGCTTGACATGGCCACGTTCTACTAGACCTGCCATGACGGCATTTTTTCCCAGTGTTCCCAACTGGATTCAAGATGCAAAGCAGGAGGAGGAAGAGACAGGCTGGAAATTAGTCCCCAGACCAAGAGGTGAAGAGACCGAAAGTCAGGGAAAATGCCAGTGTGAACTATCAGAGCCCTCCTTCCCTCATGTGGACAAGCTGAGAACTCACACGCTTTCCCATTCGGAGCAGAGGCCCTACAACT
Organism: Cinclus cinclus; assembly: GCF_963662255.1. Classification (NCBI taxonomy): domain Eukaryota; kingdom Metazoa; phylum Chordata; class Aves; order Passeriformes; family Cinclidae; genus Cinclus; species Cinclus cinclus. Next base: position 8,235,139 of record NC_085063.1, read on the forward strand.
GCCCCCAGCTGCACTGTGGCAAGGCCTTTGCCTCCAAGTACAAGCTCTATAGGTAGGTATCTGCAAGTGCCTCTGCCCAGCAGTGCCAGGAGAGAGGGGAAACCCCCTCCTTCATGTGTGTGTCTTTGCTTGAATTTCTCAGAAGCTGGAGGAGGGGAAATGCCCTTTCACCTTGTAAAGAAATTGAGTCCCAGACATTACCATACTTGGCATCTCTTTATGTACCTTCCAGAGAACTTCAGCTAATGCTGTATCCTGAGCTTAAGCTGTTTTTCACTGAGGAGGAAATAGAAACAGAAAGTGAAGTTCACAGATTAAAAAACAAAATTAAAAGCAAGATAGCGTTTGCATTCATAAGTCCTGCCTCCGACCACAGGGATAATTCCATAGCAGCTGTTGCTCCAGTATGGAGAAGTAGAGTTCCCATTTATGTAGTGAAGTACAACTCAAAATAATTAAACAGTGATGGCTGAGAACTTGAAATCAGATGAACCACAGTGTGGGAGAGTGTGAGATACCAAGGTGAAATCAGACCAGAGTGGCTGTCAGCAGACTTGGGCACAGCCTGACCTTCCTGATGAACTGAAGTTTTCTCACCTAGTGTCACAAACTAGGGAGGTTTTTTTTTTGCAGCCTCAACAGAGAGCAAGAGCTGAGGAGAGACAGCTGCTGGGACAGACTGTAGGTTTTGCCTGAAGCGTTGTGCTCCTCGTTTAGTGGAGGTAAAATGCCGTATGGGATTTTTGTGGCATAAAGTGTAGGACACAAGGAAAATTGTGGAAAATAGCATGTGTTCCCTCAGTGGCTGGATGCTTGTCTTACCTTTCCTGCTTTTCTCCCCTAAGGCATATGGCCACACACTCTGCTCAGAAGCCTCACCAGTGCATGTACTGCGAGAAGATGTTTCACCGGAAGGATCACCTTCGGAACCACCTGCAGACCCACGATCCCAACAAGGAGGCCCTGCACTGTCCCGAGTGTGGCAAGAACTACAACACCAAACTGGGCTTCAGGCGACACCTGGCCATGCATGCGGCTGCCAGCGGTGACCTCAGCTGCAAGGTGTGCCTCCAGACCTTTGAGAGCACCCAGGTCCTGCTGGAGCACCTCAAAGCTCATTCCAGGCGGGCTTCCGGTGGGGCCAAGGAAAAGAAGCATCCATGTGACCACTGTGATCGGCGCTTCTACACCCGGAAAGACGTGCGGAGACACCTGGTAGTGCACACGGGGCGGAAGGACTTCTTGTGCCAGTACTGTGCTCAGAGGTTTGGGAGGAAGGACCACCTGACCAGGCACATGAAGAAAAGCCACTCCCAGGAACTGCTGAAGATTAAGACGGAGCCAGTGGACATGTTGGGTCTGCTCAGCTGCAGCTCCTCTGTGGCAGTGAAGGAAGAGCTGAGTCCTGTCCTGTGTATGGCATCCAGAGACATGATGGGTGGTAAGAGCTTCCCTGGCATGCTGCCCGTGGGCATGTACAGCACACATCTCCAAACTATGCCAAGCTCAGGGATGCCCCATTCTTTGGTTCCTAATTCTCTTCCCATGGGAATGAGCTATCCTCTGGAGTCTTCTTCTCCTATATCCTCCCCGCCGCAACCTCCTCCAAAGTATCAGCTTGGATCTACCTCATATTTGCCTGAGAAACTACCCAAAGTAGAGGTGGACAGCTTTTTGTCAGACTTCCCTGGCAGCCTGTCTCTCTCATCTGGTGATCCTCAGTCCTCTTCACCTCAGCCACCTGCCCTGGATGAGGCTTTGCTTTCCAAGAGCCCTGCTAACCTCTCAGAGGCTCTCTGTGCTGCTAACATGGACTTCTCTCATCTTCTTAGCTTCCTCCCCCTAAATCTTCCTCCTTGCAATCCACCTGTCTCATCGGGGGGATTGGTCATGGGCTACTCGCAGGGGGAGGCGCAGCCACTGCTCACCACTTTGCAACATCAACCTCAAGAGTCTTCTGGAGCCGGGGCCTCGCTGAACTTTGGGCCCCTTCATTCGTTGCCCCCCGTCTTCACCTCCAGCTTGAGCACAACCACGCTGCCACGGTTCCACCAGGCGTTCCAATAAGCTGGAAATAGCACTGGAGAACAGATCTTTCAGCCACCCTTTTGTGAAGAGCCTTAAAAACGCACAACTCTTCCCTCCTTGGGGGTGTGAAAGCTCTGGCAGAGCTGGGTCAGACAGGAGGTCTCTGATCTCGGAGGGAGCACTTGTAGACTGGAACAGCCGATACACCGTGCGAGTCCCAGTCCTGTACAGCAGAAAGATTTCAGCTGATAGACTGGATATATTTTATCTAATTTTTAATCTGTGAATCAGGAGCCACGCTTAGCACTGACCTTCCCTGAGAATGCTGGAGCTGTTCCTCTCTGGGAAGGGACTGTCCCTCAGAAGGAGTTGAGACTCTTTCATCCTGAGCTAAACTTTTGAAGAGTCCAGCCTCCATTTCATGTTACCACACTGCAATTCTGGCAAACCAGCCAATATCTCCACATGGGGAAGAAGTCATGATACTGCTCTGTATGAAGCCAATGGGGAAGAAGCTGTTCTTCCCTGCTACCTCTCATCCCATCACCCAACACAGCTTACTCCACATCAGTGTTAAGCAACAAGCCCGTTTACATGGTGAATTCAACGTCACCTCTTCGGAGCCGTTAGGATAAACTCGTTACGGTGAACATTGTTTACACAACACAAATCTGTTTCTGCCATTGCAAAAATAGGAGGCACCAGAATACACTGGGTTCATCTCTGGTGTAGCTAGAACACTGTTTACACAACGAAGTCAGGTTGCACTGATTTCTCTTCACTTACCATGTTCTTCCCCCATGGGGAAATACACTGCTTTTGGACCACTTCAGCCTCTGCCCCTGTAGGCAGCAGTTTCTTGCCTTTTCTTGCTGGCTGTCCCGAGTGAAGGGGATGGAGCAGCTCTCACAGCTTTGCTTGGTGTGTGGTGTATGGACAGAGCCCTTTTAAATATCTCCCCCAGGCAAACAGATCTGGAAACCAAAGCATGTGAGAGAGCTGGGTGAGGAGCTCGGGACATCAAGCCCTGGTGTACCAGGCATGGGTGAGAACAGGCTGCAGGCCCTGCTCCATAGGTTCCCTTGGGATGAGGAACAGAGTATGAGTTTCTGGGGTTTGGGGTTTTTTAACCACAGCCATTCACTGAGGAGAGCACCCTTTTTGGCTTATCCAGGAAGCAGTCTCAAAGGTATATTTTAACCTCAATGGTGATAACACCCAAGAATCAAGGAAAAATTGATCCCAGCTTCATGTACACACTGTCAGTGCATTTGAAGCATTTCTCGTAATGCTAACAAATGGTGAGGTTTGGGACCTGCAGTCAAAATTTTTTTTTTTTTTTTTTGGTTCCACTGGCCTTTTTTGTTCTTTCCTGCTCAAGCCTTGCCTCCTGAAGTTAAAGTCCTGCTTCCCTTGCTCCCTGCCCTACCTCTTAAACTCTTCCATGGGCTGTCTACCTACCAGGGCAGAAGGGTCATACTGGGAAGTGACAGCCAGCTGCTGGTGTCATTTAGCACCTATATTGTCTCCTGCTCCTGTTTTCCTGGGCACTTACACTGCAGATGGGGACATATGGAGGTCACTCTGCACTGGCTCATGTTTATGACTATGGACAGGCAGAACTTCATACCTTAGCATGGAGGAACCATTGTAGGCCAATATAAACCAGGAAATTTGTCAATATTGTTCTTCATAAATATAGAGAACACAAAACCTACCTCTACTCTGTTATCTCAGCTCCTTGGGTGAAGCCAGATGTCCTCCTTTATCTCCCCAGAGCACATCCACCTCAGTTGATGCAGATTCCTTCCTGCTGAGCCATGATCCCACTGTGTGACATCAGCTGTGCCTCTTTTGGTCACAGGCTTGTCCCCGTTCCATTTTACTCCAGAATTTTATTTTTAATTTAGCTTAGTAATTCTTCCCAGAATGACTCTTTAGCAATCCATTGATTCTCCAGAAGATAGATTGGTTGTTTTAGGTTAGCCAGCAATGCTGCAAATAAGACTTTTGTATCAAAATGTAATATAAGATTTATTTACCTCAGCAATATCCTGTGGCAATGATCTCCCCGAGTTGAATGCAGTACTTTTTCCTTTTCTCCACTGGAAAATGTTGCCTTTCCAAGTCCAACGAGTGCCTTCTTGTTCTCTAACCTAGCAAAGGTAAACAGGGCATTGCAGCCAGTCTGTTTACCAGCATTGAATACCTCAGGCCTGTCTTCTCTTGCTTTGCTCTTTGCAAATTAAAGAGTTTCACACTGTTATCAATTATATGCAAGCCTTATTCCTGTCTTCAGTTGAGAGGATTATTATTTTTTGAGAAATAAATGGTCAGAACTGATCACTCACTGCTAGTGAGGATTATCAGATTTATGCAATGCCATCACACACCTTCTCCCACTGCAGAACATTCAGCTTTCTTGCTTCCTGCCTGCATTGTACTCTGAACAGATGTCATCACTGGAATTCCTTTAGCAGTGGTAGCTAAACTTAGAGCCAGGCATCTTTTTCCTACCAGTAGTCTGTCAAAGAATAAATGGAATTCATTTTGCTATGATTTGCATGTGTGATTTGCTTTCCACAGCTACTTTAACAAGCAGAACTGCAAAAACCTTTGTCAATGCAAGGAAAATCTAACCCAGCAAGGGCCACATGGTCAGAGACAGCATTGGAGCTGATTGCAGGTGTTTGCACAGGAAAATGGATTCAAAGTTCCTCTACCACTACAGCTTGTAATCTGAAAGTATTTTACCACTCAGTCTAAAACTAATGAGACTAATTCCATTTGAAATAGCAAGTGTGCAATTCACAGAACAAATTATAGTGAGCAATTTTTACCTGTTTATAAGCAAATACTTTGAGTATCCAAGCTTACAGCACTCGGGAATCCCAGTCCACTAGGACATATGTACCAAGGTCTTAGGCAAGTCAGTGGAAGTCAGCTTTGCCAAGCTCTTGCTAATGCAGCTGGAGATAAGGGACAGGGGTAACCTTGGCATGCTGTGAGGGGGATTGCTGCAGCACAGCCTACAATCTGTTCCGTGATGTATGTGCAGGGCTTTGTGGCAGCTGCTGTGCTGGTTACATGATATAAAAAAATCATCCCAGAAAAAGTTGGGTTTGTTTTTTGTTTTGGAGCACAAGTTTGGGGCTGCAGGTCCAGGAATCGGGTAGGCAGAGTCCAGCAAACCATTCCACTGTGATCCCTCTGCTTCTGGCACACCTGTACCAGGAAGATTGCACCAGATTGAGCCCAAGGACAGCAACTACAGCACATAATTGCTCAGGAGGGTTTAGTTAAGTAAAGGAATGTTTTTAACTGGCTGGCCTGGGGGATGTCCAAAGCAATAGGAACAGTGCAGTCAACTAAGATAAAAACCTGTAGGCCTCCAGTCAGCAAAAGGGCAGGACACGAACTTGCCAGCCCTTGTAAATCAGACCCTGGATTCTCAGAAAGCTGAGGACCTAATGTCCCCCTAGAAATAAGAACTAACAAATAGCCAAGCCACTCCCTGGCAGCAGAGGATTAACTCTTGCCCGTCCTTCCAGGCTCAGATTGCCAGAACCCTGTGAAAGGCTGAAGATCTTTTTCCCTCGGGGATTACAGCTCACTCAAAATCCATTTGTAGGAAGGAACAGCATGTTATCTTGCATTTGCTTCCACTGAATTTCACCTGACACAATACCTGCACACCACGTTGTGACAGACCCCGTTCTGTCTCACAACATTGCTGCTCTTTCGCCTCAGTGTTGAAAAATGGTGTCACTTCAACTGGAATCCTTTTCTCATCTCCAGTAGATTGATGATTTCAGTACTTCTGTTGAGCTCAGCTCTTTGTTCTTTAATTCCTTCCTTGCTGACAGGTGAACATCAGCTGCTGGGAAGATTTCCTGCAGTTCACTATAAAAATCCCCTTTTCCTTTCTCTGCCATTCACCACCTTTGCTCTCTGGACAGAACAACCCCACAGAGGCATTTTCTACTGCCTGCAATTAAAATTTCCACAAATAAATCTTCAAAGATGTGCTCCCCATCACCCTACCTTCTTGCTTATCCTCTAATCCCAGTGAGTCAGGCTGACTGAATTCTCCCTCAGGTGCCTATTTTTAGTTAATTGCCTGCCCAAGCCCGGGAGCTATTCTGCCACTGAACAGTGAAGTGGATAAATGGCTCAAACAGAACCACTTCAGGTTTCCATCCACATCCAAAACTTGTGTCTTTTTCCATAACTTATTTATTGTATTTTCCCCAGTTCCTAGAGATGGGAGCTGCCACCTGAAGCACTGAATCTCATCCTGGCTGACCCCTGTGTGGTAGGAGAAGGTGGTTTGGTTTGATTTAGCCTGGTCTGTTGGATCTGGGAAGCCCAGATTCTTTTCACCCCAATCCCCAGCTCTGGCACCTCTCACCATATCCATGCCTGTTTACCATAACATGCTACAGCCATACTGAGCCTCTCTTGGAAAGCAGCCAGAAGCTCCCAGGAAGATGCCATTACCACTGATCCAGCTGCCTTACAGGACCACTATTCCTATTCCCCACCACCTCCCAGGTTCTGTTGTCCCTGCTGCACAATCCATGCACACTCACATTAGGCTCACCTCTGGCTTTCCCAGTGAAGGACTTGCTTCCTTCTAGTGAGTAACTGGGATCCCCTAGGAATCCTACACATTTCAGCTATTCTTGTGGCTGCAGGTAAGGACTTTTCTCCTGGGGTACAGTCTGCAATCTCTACCAGGAGCCAGCTCTATGTCTTCCCACAGGCCGGACACCACTGAGCACTTCAGACTGGCATGCAAACAGGTCAAACAAAAATAGAACTGGTGTTCAGAAATGAGACCAGAAAGCAGATCACATTCTGCTTCTCACAAATTCACACCGGGAGACGAGCTTGGCTTTCCTGTGCAAAGTTTATTTTATTTCCACGTGCACAGGTGGGCTGCAGGAGGAGCCTGAAGCACCTTCCTCACTCTGTGGTCGTGGCTGAAGCCAGGTCTGTGTGGTCCTTTCCACCAGTGCCTAAATACCAGCATGGAAATAGACCCTACATGACATACAGGGAGCCTCTCTCTATCAGATCACTGTGACAAGTAAAGTTAAAAGCATTGCAAAAGATAACCAGAGAATTTGGAATTTTTTTTTTTTATTGCTATAAATAGGTCAGCCCTTCAGCTGAGGGAAGAATCCTCAACCTTGAAGTGTCTTGTTACAAACTAACCATCCCTCATTTTTGTGTCTTTGTTTTGAACTACTGTGCAAGGGGATAACCAGCTCTAGCATGGAATGTACTGGGGACTTCTCCAGGGCACCCAGGACAGGCACAGCCTCCAACACCTGGGACAGGCCAGGTTGGCTAAGTGTGCAGGTGAACAGGCCAGGGACCTGCATGAAGCCCTTCTCCCTCTGTAGTCAGTATCTTGTGCTTGAAGGTAACACATGAGATTTGCTCACAGTCCTCAGCAGCACAACCCACTTCAGGGTGCCACACGAGGGTGCAGAAGCCTGCACACTGCAGCACATCCCAGAACTTCTGCTAGAAGCCTCTCTGGAGTTTGAGTTCTCCTTACCCCAATGAGTGCCTCAGCCTTGATGCTTTTTTGGAGCTTTCCCACTTCAGTGATTCCTGCTATCTAGGAGCAATTTTTAGAAAGACTATTTTGTAATATTTGAACCAGCATTTTCCTTAAAGGAGGACATTGAAGAACACAGAGCTGTCTGCTGATGTACTCTTGAGCCCCCGGGTGGCTACAAGAAGGACAGAGAAGAACCTCTAGAACTCCTGGGAGCAGCTAAGCTCCAGAACTGCTGCTGGAAGAAAAGCTGCTGAGTGGATTTTGCAGCCACAAGTCATGCCAGGAACCCTCTCCCAGCACAAGCGCTGCCATCTCCACAGGAGCCTGTAACCATCCCCTTGGAAGGTGAAGGGGCTGGGATTAGCCACGGGAGGGGATGGGAAAGCCACACTGTCCCTCCCCAGGGCTGCCATTCACACTGTCCCTTCTTGTGCTGGTTCTGGACAGGCCCCGTGCCTGACCTCCCTCCCTGCAGCTACAGCTGCCAAAGCCAGAAACTTCCCATTGTTAAAGCTCAACTGGTTTTCTAAAAGCAAACTTTCTAGCACTTTTACACAGAGTGAATGACCTCTTTTAATGGAGTATTTCAGGGGCTGTAAACAGGGTTTTTAAATTGTAATTAAGTACTATTAGGAAATGTATGGTTCATCACTGAAATTAGCTCTTGCAAAATGAAGTTCAAATTGAAAGCATCTTTTATAATGAAGTTGTTTATTAAAAGCATTTGGATGATCTACCCCAGTGTCTTCATGGAGGGGAGTTTGGGTTTTGGTTGGATTAAGACAAAATAGAATCATAAGGCAGGTCAAAGACACAAGTCCCTACATGAAGCCACAGAGGTTTTGAAATTTCTTCCAAGCAAAGAATTAGACCCACAAGAAAAACAAAAAACCAAAAAAAACAGCACCTCACTGGGGAGGCAGCCACAGCAGACAACATTATACCCTGTCAAGGAGAATAATGTTTGTTAGATGGAAAGTTTTGTTCACTTGGTTCCACTAAAACTTCCAGTCTGTGTGGCAGCATTTCAGACAAGTCCAACCCACCCCCCCTCCCAAACAACCCCAACATGCTCTGCTCCCCACAGGCAGGAGAACCATGACCAAACCTCAGCTTATGCTACAGCTGGCTGTAGGCACCAGCAGCATTTGAAGATGAAACAGGGCAAAGCACACAGGATCCTCTAGGGATTCTCTTTCAGAACATGGATTAAAAGCTGACAGCCATGATCAGTGTTAAGTGCTTGTCTAAGAATGATCTAGTTTTCAGTCCTAATTCAGCCACCATTAAAATGTGCCCTTTCCTCAGCAGCTTTGCCTGGCACTGAGGACTGTGACAGAACATGAATACACTCATCTGCCAAAAATGAGAAATAAGTTCAGCATGGATTGTCCTGGTGGTGGAGCTGAAGCTTCCTTTGCCTTTCTAAAGGGAGAAGGGATTATTCTGATGATTTCTGAGTTTTGATTCAAGTATTTGCCAGCTCTGGTCTCACTCACAGACACTCTGCAGCCTCCGACACTGGACTTTGAAACCTGAGGGAATCACATCCATTACTCTGCTGGACAAACCATCTCAGGAAAAGGGAATTTGATTTGGCTCCTTCAGCCAGCATTCTAGCAGAGGCTCACTGATCTCCTGTCACCCCCCCCCCCCCCCCCCCAAGCAGAAACACACAAGCTCTGGGAAGCCAATGGAGCTGGAAGCCAACGTTGAGGGCTCAGCTTCTGCAGCAGCAATGCTCCTCAAACTTCTGCTCAGAGGAAGGAATGGCAGCTCCCTTCCAAGCTGTCCTCTCCCCTCTGCTGCTCTAAAACACTGCCCAGCACTGCCATCCAACAGTTCTACTGCTCTGCCCACCAATGCCACACGTCAAACAATGTGTCTCACAAGACACGAGTTACTCAAGTGGTCTGACCCAGCAGCACAGCATCAGCAGATCCAAATGCCTCGACTGGTGGCATAATTATAATATATGGCAGCATTTGGGCCATTCCACGTTGGGAGAAACTTAGTTTACCAGGAGAAAAATATTACAAAGAAAGCCAGAGTATTCCAAGCTCTGCTTCTGGCTGAAGCCACACACCACAGACCACATGGGTGTCAAACAGGCCAAGTGTTACAAAAAGAAATTCTCCAGAATTGGCTTAGGCGAACCCAAGAGAGCAGGATGACAGGACAATGGCAGATTTATTTACAATAGGACACAAAGAATACATACATTAATTAAAAATTACAAAGAATACAGAGAAAACACTTCAGGGAAGGGAGAGAAATCAATGCTGGCTGAGCCTCTCCAATGGGGCATGGGCAGAAGGAAAAAAAAAGAAAAACAAGATCAACGAAAATCTCAGAGGGACCTCAAATAAGAACTGACACAGGACTCCACAGCACAGCTGGCTCACGCATCCCATCCTCCCTTTTTCCATCCATGATTCCTGGCTGATTAGACTTTGGCATGACAGGCAAGGCCTACGGGAAGGGACACAGGCCCTCGTATGGACCTAGTGGAAGGTTACAGCAATTGGGGTTTAAAAAGGCCCCAAAGCCCTCCTTGGGAGCAAGGAGGGCTTTGGACAGTTTTGGGTTGGAATGATGTGACTTGTGGCAGCTGGTCATTGGAAGACCTTACTCCAGTAAGAAAAATTTTCATAGATCTCACTAAAAAAACCCTCTCCTCTGTAGTCCTGGCTGAATCCAGTGAGTCTGGGGATGGAGGGAGCCTTCAGTGCAACATGGAACCTTTTCACTGATAAACATCACTGAAATTACCAAAATTAAAAAAAAAAACCAAAAAAAACAAACAAACAAACAAAAAAAAAAAAAACCACAACCCAACTTTAACCTCTTTTAAAAAAGAGCTTCCCACAGGCTGATTCAGGCATCAAGCCATGGGAAAAGAAGAGCCCATGTCAGCTATCCAGGAGAGCTTGGACTGTTTTTTGTGGAGAAGAACAAAATACAGCTATGGGGTGTACACTTTTCCTGTTCCCTGGAGGTAGAGAATTTCAGAGGAGGAGCAGAGAGCAGCAAGGGCAGCCAGAGCACAGGGCCAGCCAGAGAGCCCAACTCCCAGCCATGGGACAGCTCATGGGGCCACCTGCCTGTGCCAGCCCCTTCAGCATGGCCAGCACAGCCCTCAGGCACCTCGGGCCCAACACTGCCTCAGATCACTTGGCACCAACGCCCCAGCACCACAGCCATCTCCAGCAGGCTCTGCAGGATCTCAGTGACATTCCCAGGAAGAAGCCTGCCCCAATTCCTCACTCATCCAGAGCAGAGCTACTGACAGAACAAACTCTTGCAGTTACCTCGTGCATCCTTCCAGTCCTGTATTCCAGCACAACCACGTCATTTCCACCAGGACATCTGTCCTGCCTTCTGCAGTAGAGGCAATCCCACCCTCCCACAGCGGCCTGTGCTGTCCGAGGCTGGAGGGAGGGAGATGCCAAAAGTTGCTCAAGCTCTCTCAGGGTGAAATTGCACTTCTCAGGCTCCGAATGGCACCTCCATCAAATTGTAAACAATCCAAAGCTGGGACTTCGGTGATCGGAGCGCGCCGGGCTCTCGCTGGGTGAGCCTTTAGGCTCCGGTTATTCTGCCACAGTCAAGCTCCCTCTTCCGTGCAGACACGAAGGCAGGAGAAAAACCCAGTCTGATACTTGTCTGAAGAGTCTCCCTGAATCCTAGAGCACACCCCAGGGGCTGGAAGAAAATGTTTTCACAAGTGTTTCCACTGCTGTCTCAAATCCGTTCATCATCAACATAAAAAAAAGGATGGATTAGCAAAAAGGGGGTTTACTTATACAGAGGGATATTTCTCTGCTAAAAAACTCCCTCAAATATGGAACAGGATAATAAAGTTAAAATGTAAGGTATCTACAGACCCCTTTTCCCCGCAGAAGTAGCCCAGAATCCATGTACACTGTGCCAAAGTTACATTCCAAATCGAGGAGTTAATTATTTCTCTTGTGACTCTCCCATTGGATTTTTGTTTCCTTAAAAAGAGTTGGGAGAAGATGTCCCTGTCCCTCCCGGGAGGACACATGTTCAGAGGTGTCTGATTCCTGCTGGGGGGATTCCAGCTTCAGTCGATTTTCACAGCGGCGTAGATCTTCCGCACAAACATGTAGGCTGCGTAGAAGCCAATGGTGCCCGTCAGGAGCCAGAAGGACAGGACCATGAGGGCAGTGTAGCCAAAGTACAGTAAGGAGGGAATGAACTCAACAATATCCAGCTGAAACAGAAGAGGATAAAAAAAAAAATCAGCAAAATAATGTACAGAGGCGACAAACTAACCAGTGCCCTTTGCAAGGGAGGAAAACTTTAATTTTTTGTCTAGCTGAAGGGAGATTCTCCTTTGAGGTGGGGTCAGGGAATGCTGCTCTGCCTAAGTCCTAGGGCACACCCCTCTCTCCTGTCTGAAAGGGCTGTCAGCACTGCCTTAGGCGCTGGCATCAGCAGACTGGGACTCGGCAGGCCCTTCCTTTCCTAAATCCCACAGTGACAGAAATATGGCACTTTCACCCAGGAGGAATACCTTATTCACAAAGTAGAAGACAGCATAGATTAGCACGTAGAAGGCAGATCCTCCAGACACCAGGAAGGTCCTCCACCACCATCGGTAATCCTGACAGAATAAAGAGCCTCATTATTATCCAGACTTTCTTCTCCCCAGGCACTGCCTCAGGGAAGCTGTGACCATTCCAGGACATTCCATTCCCATCTTCCTTCAAAGGAAATCCACAATTTGGGACTGGGGGACTTATTTTGTCACAAAAGTGTTCCCAAACCAAGAGATGTGATACTGACAGTCAGGCCCAAAGCACCTGCTGCCCAAGGACATGGCTCACCTTTGGTCCTGCATTTTGTTTTGTATGGGGATGGAATGGAACAGTTTGGAGACAGCCCAAAACACCCTGTGCCCAGCAAAATTCCTGGTATGAAACCAGAGTTCCCAGCCTAACAGAAAAATCAAGGAGCTTTAATTCCCTTTAGAGTGAAGAGACACTGGGGACAATTACACCTGTGAAGCTGGGCCACACTAATCTTTGCTAAGCAGAGCAATAATGTGATTTGTGCTTTACCAGGAGCAAGTACCCTCAGCTACCCAAATTACAAACATGGAAATCTCACCTCAGCACAGAGCTGGAAATACACCATGACAATGCTGATCTGGGAGCAGGATACCACCAGAATTATAAACACCAGGAAGAGGAAGCCAAAAAGGTAATAGAACTGGTTCTCCCAGATTGCCTGAAATAAACACACAGCAGGAATTTGTTTCCATGTTACTGTGATCAATCACCAAACATGGGACTAACTACTGGCAGCCAGCCAGGGGAAATTGAGGAGCCCCTCAGCCTCACCTACACGAAACCACAGATCTAATGCATTTCACAGTGTCACTTCAGAGGTTGCAAAAAGCTGCACAACGACAGCTCTGAAGTATCTTGTTCATTCCCCTGCATCTCCCAAGCAATGGAACAGCAAATTCTTTCCCATCCATACAAGGTAAAACATGGGTAGCAGCAGAACAGTGACTGTCTCAAGACCAGGATCGCTCCTTGATATAACGCTACAGTAAATTTTGTCTTTACCACAATCCTTCACACCACCAGCAGAGTCCCATAGCTCTCTCTGTAAACTACTGAATGGCCTGGAAGAAACCAGCTACCCCCTTCAGAGAATATAGGAATAGAAGACTTCTCCAGTGGAAGCCCCCTCCCTTTCAAAAGCTTTGGTATGAAAGGAACCATACTGAGGAGGAAAGTGGGTTAAATGCTTACACTGAAAATGAAGAACAGTTCGATGAACATGGCTCCAAAAGGCAGAATACCAGCCATGAGGATCCTACAGAGCAGAAACAAAAATCATAAGCAGCATAATATAACTGTTTGAACATTAAAAATTCCTTGTAAACACATAAAACACGACAAGTAAAGGCTCTACATTTTCAGATTACTAAATTTCACAGGCAATGGCATAGCTGTTCCCACTGTTGATTATGTACCATGGCTACAAGTACCTCTCATACCACATCCAAATTATCAATGTGGTCTCAAGGAACACGATCTGCCATCTGTCCATGTCCAGAGAGCAGCAGAAGGTGACACTCAGCAACCCAAGGGGACTGAGGGGGCTTAACTCACCACATTTCCCAGATATTCATCACTCACCCCACAAATTTATTCATATACCACCTCTGCTCCGGGATCTGCCTGGGAATCTGATTTGTCCGTACAGGATTGTCATACGGCTGCTTGCGAAATCCAAAGTAGTAACCCAGGTAGACCAAGGGCAAGGAGATCCCAAACCACATGCAGAGCAAGGCCACCATGGTAGGGAAAGGCACCTGGAATCACACCAAGAGCCACAGAAGTGAGGCTGACAGCTCTTCTGCCCTAGGGAACTGATGTCATCAGTCAAGCCAACCCTCCAGTTACCCACTTGGAAAGGTCTGGGAAGCCAAGAGAGTGCCTATCAGCCCAGTGACCCCTCTCCCACCCAGCAGGCTCCAGGCAGAGAATGGCACCTACCGCACCAGAGGAATGTTTCCCCCAGATGAAGCAGTTGAGGACAAAGCAGATGCCAAAGACAACACCCGGGTACAGCGTCGCTGTCTGCAAGAGGAATCACAGCCTAAGAGAAAGCACCTGACTCATCAGCCAGATGTTCCTATGGAATGAGTCCATTCCTGCTACAAGGCACATGTGGAGGAAGTGTCCCTTTTGCTACAGGGCAAGGACATAAAGCTGGGCTGTGTGGAAGATCTTGGACAATCCTCTTGGCTCTAATACATGCTCTGGTGATGCCTTTTCTGTATAGCTACAAAGACTCAACCCACAGCAAATGTTTAGCACAGCCAGACTGTGTCCAGCTACCACAAACACGTGGATCTTATCCACAAATCCTGCCATCAGCAAACCTGGATAAACAGCACAGAACATCCAAGACTCACACAAAAGGCTCCCTTCTTCCATCGATGGCCTTTGAGAGTCCGGTATAAGCGGCCAGCAAAGAATCCACCAAAAACCCTGGACAAAAACAAGCCAAGACAACAAAAATGAACTGTTGTTGCTGGGGAGAGGCAGGACAGCACGGGGGGGGGGAAGCTGTGAAGGCACCTACCCCATGAACATGAAGAGGAAGCAGGCAGTTGTCATCAGCGCACCCCGGCTTGAAGGCGACAGCATCCCCAGCATAGCAACAACTGCAGAGGGAAACGGGACAAGGAACAGCAGCTCTGAGGGACATGTGCTGCAGCAGCTGGAGGACAGGGGCCTGTCCCATCTGCAGCCCATAGCTGCCTGCAATCTCTGCACAGGCCTGATTTCCTTCACAGCATATCTCATCCACAGTCTCCAGCACCAGCCAGAGAGGAAGGCACAGTTTTGACCTCAGCTACAGACCATGCTCCAGCCTCAGTTTCCCCAGGGATGGGGGCAGGTGCAGCTCAGCAGGCAAGGCACACCTGTGCAAAAGTCTGCCGGCCCACTATCAGCCAGGGCTCACAGCTTGGCAAAGGAAATATAATCACACAAAGCTGCCTTTAGCTGGGCAATGTCATCCAGCAGCTTTGCAGTGCTGAGCCCAGGCTGATGGCAACAGCAAGCAACTTCATGGGTCTCACTCCAGTAAGGTGAGTACAGGGTGAAATCAAACATCCTTAAGCATCATTCATATTACAGCCACCCCCTGCAACAGGTGCCACTTACAGATGACAATCAGGATCATACAGAAGAGCTGAATTCCAGAACCCAGGAGAGAGCTGAGGATCATAGGATACTGTGGAGGCCGGAAGACATCTCCATGTACAAGTTTCCAACCAGATTCCTCCATGGTATCTTCCTACAGCAACAACAGAAAAAGGAGGTTATTTAGATGTGATACGTGGAAATTAAGGTCCTACCACAGCCAGCCTAAGAGGTTAACTTTCCTGGACCCAGATTTTATACTGACTTTTACCACTCTAGCCAAGAAACGTTTTTCCTCTTGGTCCAAAAACAGCCAAGATCTGAAATGTCAGTGCTAGGGCACACATTTAGAGAGCTGTCTGCAGTCACTGCTTAGGTCTGAAGATATCTGAACTGGTATGTGATTGTTCAGACAGAGAAATGTGTGTGACAGCATGACACAACTGCCCCTCTTATGGCCAAGGCTCGAAGGAAAACAGGGGCAAGGGAAGAGACAATACACCCAAGTCTGCATGCTGGATCCCTCCTGGCCTGTGCCTCCCTCCCTCTAATCCCAGCCCAAGGAACAGACACATACAATGTCATCTTCTTTGTTGTAGTTGGCAATGTCCTTGCGCAGAGTCCGGATGATGATCATGCTGAGAATCCCTGAAAACAAGCAGAGTTCAGCTCAGAGGCTCCCATATGGCTGTGCTGCTCTCATGTTCTGCAACTACATGACTCCCACTAACACACTGTTCTGGCTGCGAGAGGAGGCCTTGAGACATCAGCAAAGACAGAAACAAAACCCCAAGGAGCAGGGAAGGCCATATTCCAGCAGAAATACGGGGGCACTGTGGCTTTCTTGTGGGTTTTTTTTACTCCCTCAGTGACCCCAGTATATGAGAAAGGCTGGAAACTGCCATACCCCACAGGACACTGCTTGAACTGGGTGGCTTAAAATTGGTTTCCTGCTCCCTCTGACCAGGTTCAGATGTAGCCACATCTTCCTCAAGCCACCTGCAGCTAAGCCGTATAGAAAATTCCCTGTTGATAATGGTAAAGCCCTCCTGTCCCTACACATCCACTCACCTGAAAGGAAAAAGACGACTACAACCGAGTTAATGATAGAAAACCAGTGGATCTGCACGTCACTCATGGTCAGGTATGTGTCCCAGCGGGAAGCCCACTTAATGTCACTTTCCTGAAAGAACAGGAGAGTTCTTCTCACACCAGCACATTCCCAATGTCTTCCACAACTCCAGTGACACTTGGAGCATCACTGCCAGCTAGCTCCCCAGTACTGCCTCACCTCCCAGTGCACAGAGTAGGTGAAGAGTAACTGGTTCTCTTTAGTAGGATCTATTTCCTGAGGGGCAGACCCTGTGGCTTCAGGCAGGGTGCACATGCTCTTCTCATCGGCCTTCAAGTCTGTAAAGAAAGCACGGCACACGCTGAGCCCTTCCCTCAGACACCACCTCTCCCATGGACAATCACCCTGAGGGCATTGGGTTGCAGTAATTCCAGGTGGGGAAGCACTTGCTCCTTGTTCACCTGCTCTGCAGTTTGAAAAACTATTCTCCTGACCAGCAGTGGAGCACCATTAACAAACTTTCAGGAAAGCTATGCACAGGGCTCTCCTTAACTGGAAGGATAAAAGCCAGAGGTTCCAAAGCCAAAGATCTAGACCATGAACAAATCCTCTATTCCACATGATATGGTGAGAAACAGGACCTCTGCATCAGTGCATGCCCTGCCAGAGTGGAGCTGCATGGGGTGATCCATACCATGAGCAACTGCCCTTCTAGATACTCTTTTCCATTGGGCTCACTGAGGTAGGAGTGTTTTCCCCTAACAATTATTTTTAAATTTCAATCCCCAAGAACAGTTCCAAACATCCTGTGTGTCCCTGAACCAGCACAGACTGTCCCAGTCAAGGAGATCTGTGCCACAGCAAGAGCTAGAATGCCAGACATGCCTCATACCAGATGACACAGTGCAAAAAAAATCCAACCCCAAAACCTCAAACTCAGATCTTTTTACAGTAATTAATTTTCCATGGATTGCAATTAAGGGATATGTCTTTACTGTTGGTACTTCCTTAATAACAAAGTGGTTTATTATTCTTGTAATTTAGACTTAATTCTGTGCCCTATGAAGCAACAATTGGCACCCTGATACATCAGTAGCAGCTGGCTTTTGTCCATACAGGAGATTCTTCCCCCATGCTCCCCTCCTCAAGTTTCTTACCTTCTAGTTTAATGCTTTGGGGAATCACCTCAAAGCGCACCACCCTGTAAGTGTGCTCCTGGCTCTCTTCCACATCCTCTCTGTGGTAGTAAAGGATGAAGGAGAGGTGGTTGTGCAGGTAGAACTGAAACAATGACATAAAATAAAACATCAGCACCCCATGGGAAGAAAAGGCAAAGCTGAGAAGCACCAACTGCAGAAAACAGCTTCAGTGAGGGAAAACTACAGAATCCAACACCAGATATCAGCCAGTCTTGAGGGACAGTGCCTTTGCTCTGCTGAGGGGAAACCACTGTGTGAGCCTGTCCAAAGTTACACAGTGAATAAAAGCAAGGACTCCTGGCTTTCCCACCTTTCCATCACCCACCCTCTTCTGCCCACAAGAGACTCCTCTCTCATATTTCCTCTATAAAAAAAACCTTTTGGTCGCATTCCCAGTGCTGATACTCTGGCAGATCTCTAGCAGACACCCAGATCTCCTCCAGGCACCCTCACACAGCACCTCAGTTCTGTACCTTGTTACCGTCCATAAACCCAAGTCTGTATCCATGCTCGAACTGCACATCCTTCTCCTTCTTCTTCTCCTCTTCCTCACGATTGGAATAAAACTCCAGCCGTGTTGCCACAGGGAGGTTATCAGCAATGCTGAAAACACAGATTTCAGATCAAATTTGTCCACAGCACCCAACTCCCCCTGAAACAAACCCGTGCTTGAGGTGACTCACAGATGGACGTAGTAATCCTCCCTGATACGCTCAGCGATGAGCTTGCTCTGCTCCACTGTCAGAGTGACTGGCTTGTTGGGAAAGTTGCACAGAACTTCACATTTCTTCTCCACATTCATGGAAACCTGGAAAGGTGTATTTACAATTCGGTCCCCTCGAAGAACCTCACCTGGAAAACAGGAAAACATGGGCAGGGTTGGAGACTGCCAGGCTTCCTGCTGCTGATCCTGCTGCCAGGCACTGTGCAGCTGGAGGGACCACAGCAAGTCTCCTTTGCTACCCCAGGTGCAAGGATAAGACTGCAGGTCAGTATAGCTACTTTGTTGGAAGTATGTTTATGAAGCAGGTTACACGCTCTCCTTCAGGACAAGCACTTCCTCCAACATACCAACACTGCCGTTTGCCAGCACACAGTGAATCAGAGCAAGCAGGTTCTCTCAGCTCAGCACAAGTGACACCTGCAATTGCTTTTACCCCTGTAAACACCCCCCGCCCCCCCCCCCCCTCACAGTCTGACAGGTACACACCAAGGTTCTCAGCCTTGTATGTGATCTTGCTGGGCTGGCAGAATGGCAGTGAGTAGTACTCGTACGGCAGCTGGGTCCGGGAGCTTGTCAGCTTCACAGCCTGCAGGAAGAATGGAAGGATTATCCCCAGGAAAATACTCCAGATATTTTCCTGTACTCTCAGCATCATCCAGAAGCTGATGCTTACTTCAAGACACCTTCCATAAAGCTCACTTCTAGAAGATACTCCTACTACTACTATTAATATTAAAAATAGTAACAGAGACAGATGTTCCTGAGAGACTTCCAGTAGCAATTCATTCACAGAGAAATACTCAAAGAACAACACATGATGGTTTCACAAATTTATGTCTCAGTGGAGTCCTAAGAAACAACAAAGAGCTCAAAAGAGATTCAAGAGTCACATTTCATACAAGATTTCCTCAAACAAAAACTCATATCCCACTGGACCTGGAGGTCTGGCTTCCAGTGCTATTAAGAGTTCAGCAATTTTAATCTCTGCAAGGAAAGCCAGAGAGCCATCAGTCTGGGAAGATAAGGTGACCAACCACAAACATTACTGGAGAGTTTCCACAAATCACAGGGTACAAGGGAAGTGCAGAGACATACCACAACAGCCAAGACCACTATTGCTCTGAAAAACAGAAGTGTTTTGTAACACAGCCAAGCTTGTTTATTGGAAGAATGCTGGCACTGACTTTCCTAAGCAGTTGAGGAAGCATTTGGCTCCTGAAATCCCTCAGAGAACAGCCATTCCAAAACCCTCTTCTTCTGGGAAGCTTACTGTAGCCACAGGCAAGCCTCATTTGCTTAAAAATAGCCTAAGTCTGGCAGTCTGTGGCCAAAGAGAAAACTGTGCTGTGCTTCACATTGGAGCAGCCAACCTCAGCAGCCTCGAGGGTGCTGGATTTGCTGAGACAGAGGCCACAGCTTTAGAAAAATAAATGAAATGGGCTATAAATCACTGATGTCTGAAAGCAAAGCCTTGCTTCCTTGTGGATAGGCGCAGCAGCTCTGTCATTGAGTACCAGCAATGCTGCACAGGAACAGCTTTCAGCAAGGCTGGGCTGAAAGATCTGCAAGGCTCAAGGACAAACACCTCCACTTGGGAAGAGCTTCTAATGGATTTCCCCAGAGGCACAACATGAGCAAACTAGGTATTGAGAAAGTCTGATTCAGACCTTACTCCACCATTCACCTTCCACCCAAAGGCACACTCTGCATAAGCACTTTTAGAGTCAGCATAATGCTGGAGAAATTAAACTCACTTCAAAGCCACAGCGAGAAAGAGACCCTTTTCCCAAACAGAGCAATATCTTGAGGACTTTGGTGCAACTGCTGACGGAATTTGGTAGAACAGATCAGGGGCAAGAACAGGAATCATGCTGTTTCAAGTTGTGAAACACAGGAAATACATGAACATAAATTTTAGCAACAGGATCCCCAAATTTAACTTTCCAGTCCTCTTAGCTACTATGGTATAAAAAAGAAAAAACCCAAAAGGCAACCCCCTCGCCAAGACCAAACAGACTAACGGCACTGAATTCATCCTACCTTGATTTCTACGGGATCATTGCGGTGGAAGTTGATGGGAGCCACCCCAGGCACATAGAATGAGTCTGTGCTGTGTAGCAACAACAGCAGGCCCAGCACATATCTCAGCCTTTCCTGCAAAAAGGAGAAGGGACAGTAAAATACAACAGAAACACTGGAACAACATTAGAGATGGTCAACAACACTGGAAATGTTCATCCCAGACATTATAAAGGCTGCACAGTCAGGTGATTAAACAGAAACTAAATTCACAAAAGCTGTTCTTAGCTTTGCTTTGTGACCCTCATCAAGTCACTTTCTACTCAGCATGTCTCTGTCCCTTCATCTGCAATTAGGAAAACTTCAGCTTTGCTCAACCACAAGAAAAATGCCATTTTTATGTGCACCATGGGACATCAAGCAGGCTACTACTTTACTTTTCTGCTCACCCCCACTGAGCTCCCTGTGTTAGAAAACTCCATGGATTAGCAGAGAAGAGGGCTGTAGCCCTGGCACTGGATGTGTGTCAGCTCTCCATGGCAGCAATTACCCTGAAGCTGATTACAGATCCACTCACAGGCCACTACCTCCAGAAGAGTAGTTACTGTGGAGTCAGGTGTGACACCAGTAACTGCACCACCGGGACAGTCACATCACCACTCCCTCCTGCTCCACTCTGCCTTCCTCACACCTCCAGGCCACAGCACAGCCCAATAACAAGGCAAAAACGTTTTCATCCCCTTTTCAAGGAGCAGGGTGACAAGTCAGGCTGGAAGGTTTAATCAGCTCCATGGGGAGTCCAGGAGAAGCCAGACTCTAACAGAGCCTCAGCAAACCTTTTATTTAACGCACCTTGCTGCCTCCTCAGCCCCTCCCATTACCTCAGGTAACCCAGCTCAAGCTCAGGCAGGAAGGCTGTGAAATGAAAATCGAGCTTTTAAGGGTATTAGCCAGCAGCAGCTTGCCTGGATTAGGACATCAGATCTGCTATAATCTCACAGCACTACTAGCTTCAGTCCCTTCTCCTGAACTCACTGTGTGTATGGCACCACTGAAAAACCACACAAAACCTGGTTTGCTTTGGGACAGCTCTTGAGCTAAGGCTGCAGACATAAGAAACAAAATCCCCAGTGTCCCTGTGCATCCCCAGCACCATCATTCAGTCTGACAGCACCAGAGGCAACACTCCACAGGCCAGGTGTGGACAAACAGCAGCTCTATCATGGCATCCTTCCTCAGGCAGGGGTGGGAAAAATTAATATCTGTGTTTATTGTCCCCACACTCCTTCATCACCTTCCTCCATCTGATTCTAAGGCAAGGAAAGTATGTTCAGCCCAGACACCTGTGAGGGCCAAGCAGAGCATCCAGAATTAGTGGAACTGAGCAGAATGGAAAAAAAACCAGCAGAAATATCAGGGGATCGAAAGTCTAAAATGTATTTAAGATGGAAATGCTAGGCACCTACAGAAAATATGAGTACTGAATCATCAGATACATGTGGCCTTCAAGTACCTGAAGGAAGCCTACAAGAAAAATTGAGAGACCATTTACAAGACCATGGAGTACAGAACAGGGGGGAACAGCTTTAAAGTGACAGAGTAGGGTTAGATTGTATATTAGGAAGAAATTCTTCCCTGTGAGGATGGTGAGACATTGCCACAGGCTGTCCAGAGAAGCTGTGGCTACCCCAACCCTGGAATTGTTAAAGACCAGGGTGGATAGAGTTTGGAGCAATCTGGGATAGTGGAAGTGGCACCCCATGGCAGTGGGGTGGAACGAGATGAGCTCTAAGGACCCTACTAAGCATTCTGTGATTCTGTGATCTTTTTTTGCTTACAAAAGGGATTTTCAGATATATTCTATGCACAGCCAAATTCAGACATAAAGCCCCAGAACAGACATAAAGCCCCAGCTTGGAAACACTCTTCATAAAACTGTCTGTCCTTTAATACTGATCTTCCTTGAGGCAACATGGGGCTTTATTTTCTGTGCTACACTAAATTTTGCCTTTTCAATCTTTAAAGGGAGTGTTCGGTGGCTCTTCACAGAGTAGGAAAAGGTCTCCTGGACAAGGGAAGCACTGGAAAGAATCTGAACTCTTGTCCCACGCTGCACTCCAGAACAGTCAGCAATCTGCAGCCCTAATCTTATTTGTCACTGAAGTTACAGACCTACACAATGTGACTCAAAAACCAAAACCACACCACTGCCACCTGTGCCCCAGCAGGCTGGGAGGTGATAAGACCAGGACAGAACTTTGGCAGACGCTCAGTAGACATATAAGCATGCAGAACATGAAATTTTTGATGGCAACATTGGCAGAAATCAGGCTGTCTTTGCATACTGATGATGATGAGTCAGGCAGCACCAGGCAACAGGAAAGACAAGAGGGTGACTCTGTAAAGCCTTGCCAGGAAAGAACAGCTGATAGCAAGAAATGGGGAAGCTGCTATGCAACAGGTGGGGGAAGCTTTGGAAGTGAAATATAAAGGAAATGCCCAGTACAGGTTCATGAGCTGGCAGAGCACAGGGAAGCTGAAGCCAGGGGCCCTTCTCATCAGGATCTTTGCTTTTGTACTGATAAATGTGCTTTATCTTCTCCAAACTAAGGCAGCTTAGAAATGGCAACATGGACACCACACCCCAAACATCTCTGTAACTCGTGGGCTTGACCAGGTGATCATCTCACATGGGGGATGCCTGCCAGCTGACTTCTCTCCTGTGCCAGGTCAGAACTTCCAGGAGGGAGCTGTGTTTAGGTTCAGTCATACAGCCCTGGCAAAGCCTAGACTTCCAGCAAACAGGACACACAGCTTCACAGCCTTTTCCAATTATTTACATTTCAAAAACATGCACAAAACCCCCTCCAATAACAATCTGACATCTGAGGTGCCAGGAAATTGTGTAATGGTGCAACCAGTAGCACAACAAATATAAACAATCCCAGACTGAGAAAAACCCAGCTGCAAGTAGGCAAAAATAGTTCAGACCGCCTAAGCCTGATTATTTTCCTACATGTAGACATGCAGAGACACCTTTTCTTAGAATATGATCTAAATAAAAGCAGTAACTGCAGGAGCACAATCACCCATTCCTGACCCTCAGATCAAAAGTTCACACATAAACCCTCTCCAAGAAGGCCCTTCTGAATAATTATCACTAGACTTGGGGTTTGCAGACAACTCCAGGTTTATCCCATTCAGAAAGACTTACAACAATGTTGCCACTCTGTGAATTCACAGAAGGTTCACAAACCACGCTGCCAAAACAGAGGACTTGTTCTCTAAATTCCAGTATGACCCAGCATGAGGAGGCCCTAAACCATCCAGTTATTACCACACTTGTCCCTCCCTAGGGTTCTTGGTCCCTCCAGCTACCACTACCAGAGTCTGAACTCCAGCATTTATTTAAGGGAAAGGGGAAACAGCAGATGTTCCCTGGGGCTCTGCAACAGCTCCAACATGCTCCAGAGGGTCCATGGCCTGGCCATGTGCACCCAGCACACCCCTGCCCAGGTTACTGCCAACAACTCGAATAAACCCTCAAGCAGCAGCAATTTCAAGCATTTAAACTGAGCTGGTGTTATACCAGGGCTGGTTTAGGTCTTAATCTGCATAAGAACTGAAGAACAGAACACAGTATTTGTTTAAAGAGATGAAAAGGAAGTAGGAATTGACAGTGATGGATACCATTAATTGTCCCATCTCTTTTTGGCAGAGAAGGACAAGAGGGACATCAAAGAGCCATAATCAAGAGCTGTTAACTTTCAAGGACAGCTTTGAAGAAAAACAGGAAAAACGACCTGTGCAGAGCCATTTGTCCAAATGTATTCACACAGCTGTCCTATTCCATTCCACTTACTGAAACTTTTTTAATATGGTGACAGAAAGGGGGGAAAGCCACAACCCACAACTCTGCGGGAAGGAAAAAAAGCCAACAAGCTCTCTCACACATGTAACCTTCATTCTGCCCTCAGGCACATTAATAGGACAGAACAGTGCTAATGGCACTCTGACACTCATCCCCTTTTCCAAAGGGTGCCTCTTTGGATGATCCTGACAACTGTTTGGATAAGCTCATCTTTATTTATCCCTGCCCACCCTGCACCGGAGGAGCCACAGAGAGCCTTTCAGGTGACAAGTGCTGCACTCACACTGACTTTAGAGCTCCTCTGACTCCAGGAGACCTGGTGGCAGCCTCCTCTGCCGTTCTCACGACAGAGAGCCACAAGGAAATCCCCAGGACCATCCCCAGCTCTCAAAACCAGTTGAGCACTCCTTCCTCCTCACCTGGGGGAAAGCCAGCAAGACACAAAGATGCTTAAAGCAAATTAAAGAAAGACTTTGGCTCTCCCAATCCCCTTCCAGTCTCTCCATGAGTCACCTCACAGCCCAGTCAGCACCGACCTTTGAATCAGCATACATCCTTTATCCACACCGCTAATCCTGCAACGCATTGCCACAGGAATATCCTCCTATAAAAGCAGGGAGGAAATCCTGCAAGACTTGAAGGCAGATAACAAATGTCTCAGCAGCGTATTTTCTCCTCTGTGAGGTAGCACTGATGCACCAGGAACACGTTTAGATCCCCGAGGATGCAAGGAATAATTCAATAGCAGTAGCCGGGATGCTGGGACGCGGGAAGGTGAAGCAGCTGCTGCTCGACAACCATCACCATTTGTGAAAACCACATACAGAGTAACAGCCTCCGTGTTTGGCACCAGCACCGGGCGCAGGCTGATACCTCGGAAGGGAAGGCAAAAGGAAGTGCCGGAGCTCCCTACAACCCACACCGCCCTTCGCCCCTCGCCCGGCCCCTCCTGCCCAGACAACGCCGTGAACCGCAGAAGGCAGAAAGGAAGCAAACTTTGCTGCCGAGGGAGCGCGGGGCAGGAGGGACAGGAACCCGCTGGGCCCCTGGGCACCGAGCGGCGGCCCGAGCTCTGCCCTCCACAGGTGACACCGCCGGGAGACGCGGGGTGGCTTCAAGGCCATGGGAGGAACCGGGGAGCCTCCTCCGGCCAGGGGCCGGGCCCGCATCCCTCTCAGCGCGGTGCAGGCCCGTCCGGAGCCTCCGCACCGAGCCCCGCGCCGCGGCCGCCACCGGGCCGGGCCGGAGGACAGCGGGCGGGACGCGGGGCTGGGCCGGGCCCCGCCGCACTCACCATCGCCGCCGACGCCGCCATCTTGGATCCACGTGTCGACACGTACGTCACCGGAAGCGGCGCGCGGTTGGCCGCGGGGCCCATCGCCATGGCGACCGCGGCGGCCGGGCAAGACCGCGCCGGGCAGCCGCGCCCCGCGCTACCGGGGCCGGGCCCGGCCTAGGCCAAGGCCAGCCTAGCCCTCCTGCCGGGCCGGTTGGCGCGGGGGTCTCCGCTCCGGTTCCCAGCGGGTCTCCGGCCCCGCGAAGCCGATCGGGGAAGTGGCTTTCCGCACCGCCACCTTTGCTGAGGGCAGCGGCCTTCGCACGGAGAGCGGGCACGAGGCTGTGGCCGCCATGTTAGGTGAGGGCGGTGGGGCCGGGAGGCGACCGGACCGTCCCGAACCTGCCGGTTCCTCCGGGCGGTCCGCGGCCGGGGGCCGCTCAGAGGGCGCTGTGGGTCTGCCTGGCTCTGGAGCCCTCGCTCCGAGGGGCGCTACGAGCCCCAGCTTTGCCCCATCCGCATCTCCCCCGCCCGGGCTGTGGAGCAGCAGGAGCGGCCAGGAGAGAAAAGGTTGATAAATATTTTATTGATTAAAAAAAAAAAAAAATCACAAAGCAGAAGCGACGGCGTTTGCCTCTTGGTATCAAAAATATAATCATACGCCCCAGTCTCACTGCTGTAGGAGGTACACGGCTGTCTTAAAAAAATACTGTTTACTACTTTCCCCCAAATAACATCATGAAATACTAAAAATAATAACATAAAGTGAGTGTGCGGGGAGCACCTGGTCCTTGCTGACCCTGCAAACTCCCCAGCAGACAACAAATCCTGCCAGTGAGTTTTGCCACAGAAGAGAGGACTCCTTTTGCTATGGCTTTGGGTTCCAGAGGTTCCTCCCAAGGCAAGTGGAGGGAGAGCCATGCAGGAATGGCCTGGAAAAGCTCTGTCTATGCCATCTGCCCCCACAGCACAGCCTCACAAAACCTGCACTCTGCTCAGGAGATGCCATGAAAATACTAGGGAAGGAAATCCAGGAGGGAGAGAGGAGGACATGTGTTCATGACACTCCACATCCAAACCCCAGGATACTGTGCTGATGATAAGCCCATGGGCTGCACTACAGCACGCCCCATGGGAATTCCCCTGGGGTCAATCACACAGGGAGCACAGGCACTGCACGGCATTTCGCCAAGGCCTGAACACTAAAGCACCTACATCTGCAAAACGACATGAAAAGATCTCAGAAGTATTGAAAAAATACTGATCTGGGTTTTTCCTTGCAGCAAAAGCAGGCCTGACCCTATCCCTGTCCATCATCCTGGGGTCTAAGCATTCACTGTCCAGCCTCCCTGGAGCCACTGCCCCATGGATGCTCAGGCTCCTGGGAAAGGCACAAGGTACAGCCATGTGTCTTCTCCCTCCATCATGCACTTCCTCCAGCCCATCCAGTCCAGGAAGGCTGTGGTTCCTGGGCCAGGCTGGCAGGGGAAGCAGGGCACAGGTGAAACAGGAAGAGCTGGCAGTGTCTAGCCCAATCATCCCATTCTACGGCTGCTGCTGGTACTGGCTCTCTGTTGCAGTAAAGAAATCCTCCAAAACACTTTGTATGTACTCAAAAGTGGGACGATCCTCAGGTCTGATCTTCCAGCACCTCATCATGATGTCGTACAGCTCCTCAGGGCAGTTAGCCATGCGGGGCATCCGGTACCCATGCTCCAATGCCCTTATCACCTCTGCACTCGACATCCCTGGGAAAACAACAGGTCAACATCACCTGGTTTATCACTGGTTTCTTTAAAAGTCATAAAATCCCCAAACCCAAAACTTCTTTCCCTTTGGGCGATGTCTCCAGGAAGGAAAAAATGGTTAGAGGGGCTGGGAAGGGGAAACTGCTGTTCCTTGTCAGCAAAACGTGAGCAAGGAGCTGCTGGGTTATTATAGGATGGAGTTTTGTGTCCCAGGTCAGATGGGTTTTATAATCACTTTATATAAATTAAAATCTACATGTGGTGAGTCTGTGATGAGCCATTGCTTCCAATGAAAACAGGTCAGTGTGGGGCAGAGCTGCTCCTCAGAACAGCCCTTTATGCCACCCCAGATCCTTCATGATCCACTTGTGGTAGCATTTACAGAGTAATTTCCCATTGAAGAGAGGTACCAAAATAATAATTAGTATAATATGCAGGATGGTCCCTAATGATAAGGATTTACAGAGTTTTCCCATGGAGCTGGAGAAGCTCAGGTCACATGCATGGGGCCCAGAAGGTGGAATGGGTTTTTTGGAACCAGATTAGAGGAGGCATTTTACCTCCTTACCTGGGTAGGGGATGCGTCCATAGGTAATGATTTCAGTCAGGAGGATCCCAAAGGACCAGACATCAGATTTTATAGTGAAAGATCCATAGTTGATGGCTTCTGGTGCAGTCCATTTAATGGGAAACTTGGCACCTGGACAAAGAGATCCAATGGGAAACATGAGCTCAACTCCAGCTGCTGAGAAATGGGTGATGAAAGATGGGGTACAAGAAACAAACAGAAGAGGAACAAGTGAAGTGATGCAAATAAGAGGAGCTTTCCTCTGCCCATCTACCCAGCACATCCCTCCCGGGGTCGGGGCCACCATGGTGGCAAGTGGCTCTAAGGGAATCCCCCCAGCCTTTCACCCCCAACACCTTCCCGGGCCGTGTACTCGGTGTCCTCGATGACCCTGGCCAGCCCAAAGTCTGCAATCTTGCACACCAGCACTGCTGACACCAGGATGTTGGCGGCTCTCAGGTCTCTGTGGATGTAGTTCCTCTTCTCAATAAAAGCCATTCCTTCTGCAATCTGCCACAGGGGAACAAGGCAAATGCAAACAGGCTGCTTGAAATAACACACACCTCCTCAGCACCAAAGAAGTCAACTGCTTCTGGCCTGCACTCAGAAAAGGGTGAAAGGAGGCTGAGCCTTAGCAGGAGATGGATGTCCCATCTCTAGAAGTGTTCAAGGTCAGGCTGGACAGGGCTTGGAGCAACCTGGTCTAGTGGAAAGTGTACCTGCCCATGGCAAGGGGTTGGAATGAGATAATCTTTAAGGCTCCTTCCAACCCAAACCATTCTGTGACTTTCTTGCATGGAAACTGCTCTCCAAGCAGGAAATCCCTTGCAGAAGAGGTTGGGTTTTGGGTGACCAGGCCAACATGACAGGCCAACATGACACCGTTAAGCTGCTGTGTGAGAAAAGTGGTGAGAACTGACACTGGGGAG
Source organism: Cinclus cinclus (assembly GCF_963662255.1). Taxonomy (NCBI): domain Eukaryota; kingdom Metazoa; phylum Chordata; class Aves; order Passeriformes; family Cinclidae; genus Cinclus; species Cinclus cinclus. The sequence continues at coordinate 8,263,845 of NC_085063.1, forward strand.
CTCATGTGATCACCAGAGAGTGTCTGTGACACTCTGGGCAAGGTGTAACTGCTTCATCCACAGCCATGAGGATGTGAAGGAGGAGCAAATCATTCTCTGCTCAGGAAAGATGTGAGCCCAGTCTCCAAATACACCTACAATGGCTCACTGTAATTGCCACAGCAAAGGTCAGCTTTGAGCTTCCTTAGCAGGGGCAGAAACACATAGCGGAAGATGCCTGAGTTCTTCCAGACTATTTCTGAAGAGTCACCTCTGCCTGCAGAGAGGATGGATGTGCTGGCCCCTGACATCCCCCTCTCACCACTCTGTCTTCTGAAGTCTCTGCATTCAGTGCTGTGTGCAGGTCTCAGCCCTGATCAGGTAGAGGTGACTCGGTGCGTGCACAACCAAACCCCAAAGCTGTACTGATACCCCATGCCTGGATGGGACCTGAATCCAGAGTGCAAAGGGGCTGGAGCAGTCACAGGAAAGACCCTCCTGACCTTATCACACTCACACAAGCTGGCCTGGGTGAGGTACAGCTCTCACAGAGCTCTCCCCACTAAATACAGAAGTAACCAGGCAGCGCAAGAGCGGAAGGATCATTTCCATGACCACAGATGCATTTCTGCCCGCAGTGACTCAGCCCCAGCACAAGGGCCAGGCTGCTGCCGCCTGTGACAGCCCTTCAGCCTTTGCTCCCCAGAGCTTCTCCGAGCAGCCCCTCGGAGCCATGGACTGAGCTGGGGTTGGCACAGGCCAGCTTGCTGAGAACAGATGGTGTGCAGGAGTGCGCAGCTGATCCACAGACCCCAGCACAGCCAGCTCAAGCAGCCAGTAACTTGGTCTAAGCCCACAGGATCTGGGCTCCCATCCTGGCTTTCCTATTGCTCAGGTGCCTCTATGAAATATTTGAGCTCAGAACGAAGGGTCTCTGGGTTCAGTCCTCACCAAGGGGCAGTGGAGAAACAGCAGAGACTCAGTGGTTGCACATGGAGTGAGGTGTTTAACAGTTCATTCCACTATACTCAAAATCAGGTCCTGAAAATATCCCTGAAATAATTATCGCTGAGTCCTCCTGCCTCTCCAGCTGCCTTCCCCTGCCCGTGACAGCCCTCTGGTGACTTTATTGAACCACAGCCCTTCCGTAGGCATTCCCCTGGGGCAACACAGCCTGCTATGCTCCCGCCAGAACACTGGGAACCGTGCCTGACTTAACCTCTCAGGCATTGGGAGCACACAGGAACATACTGCAGGATTCCTGTTAAACCCACAGGGCTTCACACCACTGAGGCGCTGTCCTGAAGTAGTGCTGGGGATGGAATGAGTGTCTGTGGGGGCTTTGGCCAAGTTTTCAGGTAAGGTTTGCAGGCAACTGTTACAGCAGCAGCAAATTAGAAATTTTAGTTACCAGTATCAATAGCTACCAATTATAGAAATTAATAACATTGCCCTGGGCTTGGTTGGGCCACACCAACCAGCACCAACAGGTCCCAGAGAAGGGACTGTGCAAATGTGAGCTGTGGAAACAAGCCCCATCCTCATCCCCACTTTCTCCACAAAGCACAGTGGGCCCATGGGCTGCGAGGGCTACAGGAACCATGGCAGACATAGCAGTCAAGAAATCAATAGCCAGTCCTCTCCTGGATCTGTGCAGCTCTGCTGTGCACTGCTCAGGTGTAAGTGGGCTGGCTGAGTGCTGTAGATATCAGCATGGTGAGGAGGAAGCTGTCACTTCTCCTTTCACATACCCCTGCTCCTGCGAGGTCAGCAGGATGGGGATGGTGAGCAGGCAGTGGCTGCCTGCAGGAAAACCTCACTGCACCCTCAGCACTGTTCAGACCAGGCTTCTGGCTGGCCCTGCACAAGCCCCAGGTAAGTTCCCAGAGTCCTCACTCACCCTTTTCAGGGGGACAAGGGGCACTCAGAGGTAGGGAAGGTCTGCTCCTTCCTCACCTGGGCAGAGAAGTCGATCAGCTTTGGGAGCGGCAGCTTGTTCCCCTCATCGGTCTTCAGGAAATCCAGCAAGCTCCCTGCAGACAGGGAACGGTGCCAGGGCTGATGGTTTAGCTGGAGCCTGCACCCACCCTTAGGGTGGCACAGGGTCCCAAAGAGCCAAGCAGGACAAGGGGACTCTGGAAACACACTTGATACCCTATCCCATTCCCATGGGTCCGGCCGAGGAGGGAGCATCTCTGCAGGCTCCCTCCTGCCTTGCAGAGTGCTTGCACTCATCTGTTCCCTCTTAGGCATCCCTCCTCTCCCAGTGCTGTCACCACATCCCCTCTCCAGCACCACCAGAGCACTGACATGCTGTGGCAGGAGCCAGAACTGCTCCCAGAGTCCTGGGAGCTGGTGTAGAGCCCACAGCCAAGCCTGGGGATGTGGAAGGGATTGATCCTGCACCATCCCAGGGAATCTGAGTGCTGCCACTTGGCCTGGCCCACAGACTTCACTCAGGGATGCATATTGCACCTTTCTCCATGAATTCAGTGATGATGAAGATGGGCTCCTCCCTGGTGACCACTGCATGCAGCTTCACCAGCTTGTCGTGCTGCAGTGTCTTCATCAGGTTTGCCTCCTCCAGGAAGGCTTCCACAGACATGCTGCCCGGCTTCATGGTCTTCACCGCCACCTTGGTGTGCTTGTTGTAGGTGGCTGGGGATAGCACAACAGATCATTCCCACACTGCCCTGGGAGCACTGGGCTTTGGAGCCAAAGTCCCAGTCCTGCAGACGGAGCTGCTGTGGGAAGGTTGGAGACAACACACAGCCCAGGGCTGCCCCCACATGCCCAGCCCCAACCAGCCCTTGCACTAAGGCAGGGTCACCTCCATGTCCCCCTGCTTCTCTCCCTCAGGTCACTCCCTCCCTGTCTCTTCCACCCCACCATCCCTCTACCTTCTCTCTCATCACTCACCCTTCCTCCTTCACCAGCACCATCACCATCCTCCCAGCCACCTCCCCCTCACTCTCACCCATCCACACTTCTCCGAACTGCCCAGCTCCCAGCTTCCTCTCCAGACTCAGTGACTCCCGAGGGATCTCCCAGGCATCCTTCTCCCAGGGCTTCTGTGGTTTGGGTACACGGCAGGGATGGGTGAGCTTCTGGCACAGACCATCGCTCTGACCTAAGGGGAGCATCCACAGCCATCATCCAGCCTGTCTCACTAGCCACACTGTGCTTCAAGGGGGAGTTCTGGCCACCGTGGGTGTTCAGGGACACCAGCACCACAGCTGTGACAGGCAGCAGGCCAGCCATGGCAATAGGGGAAGGTCTGGAAGTCACTGGATGTTGCAGTCAGAGCCGCAGCAGGAGCCTAGGGGTGATGGGCAGGAGCTCCTCAGCCTCCGCATGCCCTCAGGACAAAGCTCCATTTGGGAAGGGGGGCTGGGCATCCCAGGGCTCACCCCTGTAGTGCTGGACCAGCTCCTTCAGTGTGTTGAAGTTATTTCGTGGGGAGATGTAGAAGCCACCGCTGTCCAGAGTCCGGATCTTGTAATGCTTCACTGCCCCGCCCCGCAGCTCGTCCCCATCCCGCACCGAGAGCGAGTAAGAGCCTGGGGAGGTAGGGATGAGCTGGCACCTCCCACAGGAACACATTCCTGCTGCTCCTGGCCATCCCGGTGCTCCTGGCATGCACAGAGCCATCGCCCAGCAGAGCCAGCAGCATCCATCCCACTGTACATCCCACTGTACCCCTTCAACCCCAGACCAGCTACGCCTGCACCCTAAACACCCAAAGCAGCCTCAAAGGGACACATCCCCCATTTCTGCCGTGGTGTTTGGACATGTCGCAGCACCACAGGGTATTGCAGGGGCACTTCCAGAGAGAGCATGGACCCCAGTTCCTCCCTGCAACACAGCAGATCCCCAGGACTGGAGAGGGAGCTGGAGAGGGAGCTCCTCTTCCAGGCAAAAGTGGATGAGGGAACCCCTTTGGGCAGATGTTCCCCACGGCTGTGCTATGGACACCTCTCCACACCTTTCGTTGTCTCGCTCTCCCTTATCATGAAGGACCCAATCATGTTCCCAGGGCCAAGGAGCTGCCGCTCTGCATCTTTCCGGCTGACATCCTTGAAAAACCACCTGCAGTGGAACCAAATGAACCAAGGAATGCTGGTGTGGGGCAGGACGGGGGGCAGGATATGAGGCAGGAGCGGGGAGAGGAGCAGTGGGGAAGTGTGGGACAGCATGAGGCCAGGATCTGGCACTCAAGGATGGACTCACTCCTCTGTCTCCAGTGAGTTGACTTGGGCAACATAGTTGCTGGGGATGAAGCCTTCACGTCCTGTCACCAACGACAGTGCTTGCCACCATTCCCCTGACCTGTGACAGAAGTGGCATTGAGTTGGCTCACAGCACCTGGACCTGGGCACCAGCAGCTCCTCCAGGGCAAATTCCAGGAAAAAAAAAAACAACAGGGCCACACAAGCCATCAGGAGACCCTGGAGAGGGGTCTGCAAGCAGCACTTACTTCTCCAGCACCTTCATCCGCTCTCCCTTCTGGAAGCTGAGGTCCCCAGCATTCATCGCCTCGTAGTCGTAGAGTGCCAACACCACACTGTCCCCCAAGCCTACAGTGAGGGAGCTCCCTGGAGACCCCTCCCCATGCTGGGATGGGGTGCCCGGCCACTCCTGCCATGAGCATTGGCCAGGACATTGGCCAGGACCCCCATAGTACCCAGCACCTCCCTCTTCATTGGGTCACATCTGGCCCTTCAGGGGAGCCCAGAGCTCCCATCCCACCAGGACTGGCAGTGTTCACCCTTAGTCAGAGAGGATCCAGCCATGCTGCCCCCACACACTCCATCCCCCTTCACCCACTTGCAGCCCCCTTGTACCTACCATCCTCGGGCAGGGGCACAGCCATGCTGGGGACATTATTGTTCTGGAAAGTGCAACAAAACCACTGAGTGACATCACAGGTGGCAGAGACCCATTTCCTACAGGCAATCTTGGCCCAAATACCAATGGCAAGAGCAGGGCACCCAAGGGTCAGCACCAGCACCACCTGACACGACAACCCACCCAGCACCATCATCTCCACCACCTCCCAACATCTTCCTTTTTCTCTCCCTTTCTCCATAATTCCAGGATTCCCATCCGGTCCACTCTGTGCTTTGTATCTCTGTGACCTGAACTCCCACCCCATAGCCAAGTCCCTGCCCCGGTGCATGGGCACTGCCAGTGCCCTCAGCTGGCTCCACTCTCAGTGCTGCTGGCACTGCTGAGGAGAGGGGCTGAGCCCCCTGTGACAGCTCAGCTCTGAAATCCCTCATCACTCACTCTCTTGTTGGTGGCTGTGGGGTCCCTCACATAGTGACCCTGCAGGATGGTGGGGCCAGGATCCGGGTCAGGATCAGTTTTTTTCATCTTGTCTTGGACACCAGCTTCCTTTGACCTCACACAGCCCATGCTGCAGCCAAAGAAGGGGAAGTAAGGCCATTGCGACAGAGGTGAAAGCCCCGCTCCAAACCCCAGTCTAACCCTGTTCCCATCAGCTACCCAGCATGGGGCCCCAGTTTCCACTCAGGTGCTCTGCTGTGACAGAAAAAGCTTTGTTTCTCCCACAGCTTCAGGATACTGGGGTGCCCAGTGACACACCAGAGGAAAAGGGATCTCCTGAAGATGTCATAGAAGGCAAAGTTTGGGGAGACAACAGCAACAGCCATGGAGCAGCTTCCCAACCCTCCTGAGATGCAGGACAGTGTGCAGACACTGGGCACCATGGCAGCAGAGAGTCACACGCAGCATTTTCTGCAAAGAGGGGCCCTGATCATGGTAAGCTTTATTGCAGTTTGGGGGTTCCCACACAGCACCCCTGGTGCCCATGGGCCCCCCATCACCACAGGTCACTTCTCCACACTGTGGTTCCCTGCTCTTTTCTGGGTAGGAGCTGCCCCAAACAGCCAGTCCAGGGCAAAGACAAATGATCAACTTTCTCCAGCACCCCAAGAGACTTAATGGGAAAAAAGCTGCAAGAAGCAGCAAGAGTGGTAAACCCCTTGCAAATGTACTTCCCTTGGCCAGGGAGACCTGGGCGCAGAGAAAGGAGAAGGTGCTGGTGGTGACAGTGAAGGAGGAAGCTCTAGGCTGAACCCTCGATGTGCACAGCACAGCTCTTGAGGGACATCGCTGTCACCTCCAAGACACCCCATAGTCACTCCTTGTCTTTCCCTGCTTGCCAAAGCCTGGGCCAGCCTTGCTCCCGAGGGCAGAGCAGGAGCAGCGGTGGCAGCCACGACAGCTCATGACCCTGGGGACACCCTGGGCACAGGTTGGGGACTGTGCCAGAGCCACCCTGGCAAACCCACATGGTGCCCAGCTTAAACTCAGACGTGGCTCACATCATCATCACTGCAGGTATTTGCTGTTCCTCAGCGCATCCAGCCCGACAAAGCACAAACACCTCGGGCGGTCCAAGGGTCATTCCCACTGGCTCCTGTGGCATAGCTGGCATTCCTGATGTGTCCCACCCCTGAGAGCCATGTCCCAGGGCTCATGCGGTGTCGTCAGTCATGAGGACCAGGTTGGATGAGGGTGCCCTTCGTTCCAGGAGCAAGGCTGCCCGCAGCCCCCTGGCCCTACTGCCCCGTGCCTTCGGTCCCCGACAGCCCCTGCAGAGCCACCAGCAGGGACCCCCTCGTCGGGGCTACACTGTGCCCAGCTTGGGCTGCCCAGGGACCCGTGAGACTCCCAGCCATCGCCTCATCCCGGTCACTCAGGGTCCGCCGCTCCGAGCGCGGGGTCGGACCCACCGGGCTGCCCGGAACTGGCTGCGGGGCTCCCTCGCCGCTCTCGGGGCTCCGCGCACGGTTCCGATCCCGCAGCTCTCACCTTTCCTGCCGTCCTGGGGCACGTCCCCGCCGCCGGTTCCTCTCCCAGCCCCCGTCGCGGAGCCCGAGCTGCCGCCGCCGTCCGCTCTGCCCAGCTGCTCTCCCGCCGCCTGCCCGGTACGGCCACGCCCCTCCCGGTATGGCCACGCCCCTCCCGGTATGGCCACGCCCCTCCCGGTATGGCCACGCCCCCGACTCCGACGGGGCGGGTGCGGCCGATGCCGGGCTGGGATGGGAGACAACCACCCCAAGACCCGCACCCGCAAGGACATCCCAGCCCTGCGTGACCCCACTGCCCTTAGGGAACCCCCGACGGGTGCCAGAGCCCGTGTGTCCATCTGCTGCCCCCGAGACCCCAGAGGGGTTTGGGTCCCGCACCCCAGAGGTTTCCTCGCCTGGTGCAGGACCTTGGAGGGCGGAGAGCACAGGACACGACGTCAGCCTGGGTCTCTGTCCCCAGGAAGGAGAAAAGAAAGCTTTGAGCATCCGTGGTGGGGTGCAGGACATGAGGGGGTCCAGGACACAGTGTGGCGCATGGGACTGTCTTTGTGAAGCACAGCTCAGAGAGGTCCGGGTATCCCTGGGCTTTGTGGTGTCCCTGCTGGCCCTGGTATTTCTGTGCCAAAGCTCCTCTCGGCGCCCTACCCAGCCCCGCAGTTCCATCCTTTCCTCTGGACTGCCCAGACAACACCTGAATTCGGGATGGAGGCAGCATCAGCAAGGGGACTCATGGCTCTGTGTGACCCTGACCATGCTTGGGTTCAGAGGAAGCAGCCAGGGTACAAGAGCGTCTCTCCTCATGACGGTTTGCATATGTAAATTTTTTTGTAGAAAAAATAAGTTGCTCTGGTAGCCCCAGCGTCTGCTGCCCACACATCACCCTGGGGTTGCAGCGCCATCCCGTAATCCCCACCCAAGGACGTTGGGCCAGGGAATGTTGGCTCGGGGCCATCAGCCAAGGGCCAGCAGCCGTGGGACACTGGTACAGTGGCCAGGGGGAATCGGCTCGGGGACGGTGGCCAGGGAACATCAGCTGAGGTCCACCGGGCGGCGGGGAGCATGGCCCTGTCCCTCGGTGGCGGGGGGGCTGCAGGGTGGGACTGCAGGAAGCCGGGTCCCGGGACAGGAACTTCCTTTTGTGAAACACCCGCAGCCCGCGGCCGGACGAGTGTCGCACAGGCGTCGCAGGCAGCAGCGGGCCAGCTGCGGCTACCAGCCCTTTTCTCTCCTTGCACACTCTTGCTGACCATCACCCCTGCCCTCCCCCCCCCCCTCTCCCGCCATTGCTCTGAGCATCCCCTAGAGCCAGCTAGGAACAGCCGGTTGCACCCTGATAGTGGTGGTGACCTCCATGTGACACTGCAGTGGGTAGGTGCCCAACCCAGCCCAGCAGCCCCCTGCCCCAGCTCACCCCTGCACTGTGACAGGGCCTCTCCCCAGGGAAGAACCTGCTCTGCTCTCAGCCCCACCATTTAATTGAAATTACTGCAGAAATTACAGCACGTGTGTTTCCCCCACACCTATGGCTGCCTTATGATTCCAACAGCCTTGACAAGATCTGACAGGGCAGTGCAGAGGCCTGTCCCCTCCCACAGTGACAAATTCACTCCCTCTGGTTCCGGGGCAGAGCTGGGCACCTGCTGAGTCTGGTCCTGGAGGTGCAGCACCACATCAGCGAGCAGGGAGGTGAGAGCTGAGTTTTGGCACTGGCTCACAAGTAGTTGTCCTCTTCCTCCTCGTCCTCCTCCTCCTCATCCCGTGCCAGCGCCTCGATGTCGTGGGTGATGTCCGTGATCATGCGGTTGAAGGACTCAGACTCAGAGCGCAGGGACCAGCTGTCGTAGCTGCGCACAGCCGAGGCCGACGTGTTGCTCATGCTGCGCTTGATGCGGCCAAAGCTGTCAGTGAGGATCCCGCCCTCCCGGATCCCGATGCTCTCCAGGAAGGTCTCAAAGTACCCGATGTCTTGGTCAGGGATGAAGGGCCTCATTCCTGTCATAGGCACCATAAGCCTGGGGAGGCTGCCCAGGTGGGCAGCACTGGGGTGCTGGGTTCATCCCATCCTGCCCCCAGTAAGTAACGGGGTCCTGACATCCCCTCAAGCACACCCAGCACCAGCACCATGTCCCCAGGGGATGCACAGACATGACCAGGGTGACAACGGTGACACGGGTTGGCTGCAGACACTCACCCAGGAGGAGGAACTTCCTTCGGTCCCCGTAGAGGCACAGGAGCTCAGTGCAGTATTCCTGCACCGGCGTGCCCAGCCGGTACTCACGGAGCAGGACAGCAAACTGCTGGATCTCCTGTGGTGACAACTTGTTGCGCAGCTGTGATGACACAGGGATGGGTTGGGCTTGCGGACACCAGCAGCACACAGCCCCCAGCCCCCCACCCTGTGTCCCACTGCTGCTCTCTGGCACCCCTAGGGAGCCCAGACCTGTCTGCTGCCCCTGCCCAGCTGCTGGCAGTGCTGGCCTGCTGCTTGTCCCTGTGTCCATCCCTGTGCCCTCACCGTCACCATGTAGTCCTGCAGCTGCTCCAGCCCTGCCCCGCTCTGGTCACTGCCACTGCAAGCGGTGGCCAGGCTGTGGTGGGAGTGGTGGAAGGAGGGCGAGGAGGTGCCACTGTAATATGCTTCAAAAGTCTCGTGGGAACCATTGCTGTGGGAGAACGTAGGTTAGTGGGTCCCTGTACCCTTCATGTACCCAGCTGCCCCCCACCCAATGCACAGCACCCACCAGCAGGTAGGACTGGGGCATCACTGCAGTGGGGACTGGCACCCACCCAAGGGCAGGGACACCCACCCAGGGTCAGGGAGATCCCACCCATCCCAATCCAAGGGCGCACTGGGGGAGCCAGACTCACAAGGAGCTGCAGCAGCTGTAGTCAGCATCGTAGCCGTATGTCCCATCTGTGCGGCAGCTCTCACCTGGGGAGGGAGAGCTGAGACCTCACAGCAGAGATAACACCCACCATGTGTCCATGTACCCCCACCCGTCAGCCCCGTGACACTGCACTTGATATTCCCACTCCTGTCCACAGCCACTCACTCCTGCTGGAGAGCCAGGGCCGTGTGGGCGTGGAGGTGTAGTGATACCCGGCGCGATCCACGCACTCGATGCTCTGGTCGCCGTAGATGATCTGGAACACCTGGCAGATGAGTGCACAGGACTCCTCACCAGCATCCTGCAGCGGGAATGGAGGAGGACCATGAGTGCCGGCGGGCGAGCGAGCGGGCGGTGGGTGGCACACGGCGGGACCGCTCACCCTGTTTGGCACGGCGAGGATAATGAGGTTGGAGTAAGCGTCAGGGCAGGGCTCCTGAGGGTCCAGGGGGTTGCTGCCGGCGTGCCGCCGCTCCCAGCTGCCGAAGCCGGTGCCGCGCTCCCAGCTGCCGCCGGCGGTGCCGGCCCGCCGCCGCTCCCAGCTGCCGCCGCACGGCTGCCGCCGCTCCCAGCTGCCCGAGGGCCGCCCGCGCTGCCGCCGCTCCCAGCTGCCGCCCCGCCGCCGCTCCAGGCTGCCGCCCTGCCGGCCCTCCTGCCCGCCCCGCGCCGCCCGCCAGTCCAGGCTGCAGATCGTGTGCCGCCGTTCCATCGGGCCCCCGAGCCGGCCCTCTGGCCATGAGCCCCCCGCGCGCTTCTCTGCGGGAAACGCCTCCGGCAAACCGACCGGGGTCGCCTCGGGGTGCGCCCCGGCGGGGACCGGGTCTACTCCCAGGCCTGGGGGGTGGGGACAGACAGGGCGTCAGGGCAGGGGGCTGCGGTGCCCACCCTGCCTGGTCTCCAGCCCCTGCCCTGGCCTCCCTGTCCCACCACCCAGTGGGATGCAGAGGGGTGGGGGTATGGGATGGGGGTGTGGGAGCCCCAGTGGATTGAAGACACCCCTCCGGGACTCTGGATGTGGTGGAGGATGGGACACCCCGAGACAAGGTAAACGCGGGATTTTGCCACCCTGTTAGACTCTGACACCCATCACCCTCCGTGCTCCAGCCCCTTCTGCCCAGGGGACCCCCGCCACTCGGAGCCGTCTGTGTCTCGGCTGGTGTCCCCCGGCCGGACCCCCGCACCGGTTTTGAGGATGAGGAGGTGCAGGGCATCGTCCCGCAGGTAGGAGGCCGCTGCGATCTCGTGTGTGGGGATTCGCAGGATCAGTTCCTCGTTGTCGCGCCAGGTGAGCAGGAGGCAGCGTGCCGAGAGGCTGAGGATGCTATCCTGCTCTGGCGTCGTCTGCAGCGGCAGCTCCTTCAGCTGCTGCATGGACAGAGTGCGGGGGGGGGGGGGGGGGGCTGTGGGTGCATGGGGCATCCGGATGTGTGAGGTACCCTCTGGGAAGTGGAGACCCCTCTTACCCTGGCCGTGTCCAGCAGCTGCAGCACCTCATCCCGGCTGGAGGGGTTCAGGGAGGATGTCACCCATGTCAGATGACCTAAAAACTGGGGGGGGGGGGGGGGGAGGAAGCCCCGGGCAGCATGGGGAGGCTGGGGCGTGCACCCTCCCTCCCACCCATGGCCCCAAGGCCAGGACACATCTCCCTGGGGTTCTGGGAGACCCTGCAGTTAGGGGGTCCTCCCTGCACCGCCAGCGCCCCCTCCTCCTCCCTGGGTGTTTGCCTGGGCAGGGAGGGGACTAGAAGCCTTCTGGCCACTGTGTGTGTGGTTCTCAGCATGGGGTGGTGGTCTCATATCCCCACCCCAAGCAAGCAGTGACCCTGGGCACTTTTGGGGATCCCTTTACCTTCACTTCCTTCTCCACGTAGTCGTGCAGCAGGATCTGGGGGTCGATCAGGTAGTCGGGAGGGTAGAGGGGCACGGAGTGCAGCGGGCGCCGATAGACGCTGCTGCGGGGCGCTGCCCTCCGCGCAGCCTTCGGGAAAACCAGCCGCTTGATGGGCGACACGAAACCCTGGCAGGGGAACGGGCACAGGGATGGGTCAGCACCGGGCACCCAACCCTGGCCCCTACACACGGGGTCCGTGGCACCCAGCACCTGGGTAGGAGGGGGGGCAATAGCTGAGCACCTCTCTGCTGGCTCTTCGCACTATTTGTGTGGCTCCACTTTTCCCGACTGTGCTGTGAGAGAGGTGCGGAGCCTCTCAAACCTGTCCACCTCACCCTCTCCCACCCTCCTGCCAGCCCCCCAGACACCAGCCCCAGCCCCACGCACCTTCTTCCCCTTCTTGGCCTCGCCGTCCATAGCAGGACGCGGTGCTGCGGCCACCCCCACTGCCCCGCTCGGCGCCGCGGCGCTTTCCTGTGTCGGAAACTCCACCAGGATAGCTGGGACGTGAGTTCCTGCCTCTCCTGGGGGGTGCTGGGACTAGGCTAAGCTGGGCTGGGCTGGGCTGGCCCTGAGACTGGGACTGAGACTGGACTGGCTCTGGTTCTGGGACTCGGATTGGGATAGGAGCTGAGCTGTTACTGGGGCAGAAGCGGGGGCTGAAGTTGGCTGAGATGGAACTGGAGCAGTGACTTGGACTGATGCTGCTGCTGGGGTTGACAGTTATACAGAGATTGGGGCCGGGATTTGGGCAGACTGGGGTTGAAATGCGCTGAGATGGGACTGGAGCAGGTGCTGGGGCCAGAGCAGGTGCTGGTGGTTCCTGCAGGACTCTGCTATGGAGCACCCCTGGCCTTCACTGCAGGGCTCTTTCCTGGGGCTGGGGCTGATTCTACTTCCCTATGACCCCACATCAACCCCGTCCTCATAGGGCAGTCCTGGGGGCTCCCAGACTTTGCTGCCCACATCCTGTCCTGTTCACACGGGGCCCTGGCACTGGGAACAGCACTGGCAGGAGCCCACACCGCTGCATCCAGCACCCCTTCCCCACAGCTGCCCATGGGATCCAAACCCACCGTGGGTCTGGGGGTTGGCCGGGGATTGGGGCCTCCGGCAGGGAGGAGGTTGGCCCGGCATTGCCATGTCCGGCAGCTTCCTCCCCGAGACGCTGCATCCTGCCTCTGCACCCCTTCCCTGCCGGCCACCACGCCAGGGCCTCTGGCAATGGCCAGGGCTACCAGGCAGGCAGCGCTGCTACAGCCATCCTGCTCTGTTAATGATGTTCCTGAGCAGTCCGGGACAGAGAAGCATCATCCTGCCTTGCTTTGGAGCCCCAGCTGTGAACTGGAGGTGCCCGACAAGGACAGGATTCCACAGGCAGGGCTTATTGAAATGAATTTAATATCTCATGTTGCAGCAAAATTAAAAATATACAAAAAGTTTGTGGTATACAAAAAAGTCTCGGGACGGACCCCGGCCTCCCGCTCACCCCCGCCTGCGCCGAGGGTCCCAGAGAAGAAGGTGGCACACAGAGTATTTACAGTACGTGACAGCAGCCGCCGGGTCCCAGAGCTGGGGGGTTCAGGGATGTGGCTGAGGCCCCACGGCAGCCCCTGCCAGAACAAATTTCTCTCACTCCCTGAAGCTGGAGCAGCCCTGCTGCCACCCCTGGTGACATCCCAAGGGACCAGGACCCCCTCATGCCCAGTAGGATCTCGAGCACCCCATGAGCTGTGCCCATCCTGGCCCCCGGTTGCGTCCCCTTGTCATCCCAGTGGGCAGGTGCTGTTATCCCAGTAGGCAGGGGGAACAGGGCACTGGGTTTGGCTGCCACTGTGGCACAGGCTGGGTGGAGGGCAGGGGGGTGGCCTGGGGTAGGAGTGAGACTGAGGGCTCCCTCCAAACCCCACACGTGGCCAGATTCCTCTGCCCAGAGCAGCCCAGGGCTGAGGGTACCGTGGCTTGAGTGCATAGAAAAGTGTCCCTCTGACCCACCAGCGTGGCCCTGGGGTCCCCACACAAACCCTGGCATGAAGGGCAAGCCCAAATGGCATCTCTGCCCTGGGGTGGACAGGGGCAGCCCAGGGGAGCTGCCCCGTGCTGGTACACAGTCCCCACGTGGCCCATCCCCAGATCCTCCATGAGCCGGACCCAAGGAGGAACTGCCACCACCTGGGCACCGTTCAGGGTCTGTGGAGACACTGCTTGATGCCTGCAGCAGTGAGCTCCCAGACCAGCCTGGGACCCCTGGCTGCTACCCCTCACCTTCCCTGAGGAAAAGAGACCCTGCCCCACAGCCGCCCCACACCAGGGCTGTCCCAGCACGACCAGCACACACCACCGGGGGCTGCCCGTGACAGCAGTAAAGGGGGGGCGCAGTTGGCAGGGGCCCAGCCCACTGCCCAGCCCCAGCCATGCTCTGCACCCGCCTCCTAAAGGATTTCCAAGGCTTTCAGTTAGCACCAGTTAGCACCAGTGAACCCAACGATGGCCAGCCCAGCCTGTTGTCACCCCGGCTATCAAGAAATGGGAAACAAAAGCAATGTGATGCCACCGCCACCATACATCCACCTACCCCAGCCGTGTCACAGGGCTGGGCACCCACACTGGCCCTCAGGGACCCCACATCCCAATCGTTCCCAGGTGCAGTTCTCCCATCCCACTCCTCCTGTCCTCTAGTGTCTCGCACAGTGCCCCATGGCACAGAGGGGCTCTCAGTGCTGCCCACGCTCCCCAGCCTGAGCAGGGCTTGGCACTGTGGCTCTGGGGAGCCAGAGGCCAGAACCCTGTGGAGCCATGGCGGGGCCACAAGGGATGCAGGGAAGGCACAGGGGCCATGGGTGCAGGGGACAAGGGGCTGGGGCAGCACAAGGCTGGGGGGTCCAGCAGCTCCCCTGCCCTGCAAACCCTTGCCAGTCCCTGCACACACAAACACACACACACACACACACACACACACACACATGCACACACACACATGCACACAACCCCCCCGGACAGTCCCAGCCTGGGGGCCACAGGGTACATTCAGCACAGCCCCTCGGTGGGGGCCAGCAGATCGGGGCAGGACCAGAGACACATTCAAACCTGGAGCCCAAGCAGCCTGATTCCTCTGGGGAAGCAGGAGCAGAGAGGGGCAGGCCAGGCAGGGACTGGGGACAGGCAGGGGAGAGGCAGAGGGGACACAGGGTGAGGTCAGGGGAGGCAGGGTCCCAGCTCAGGTTTATACTGGGGAGCTGGAGGGGGGTGATGCTGATGGAGTGAATGGAAATGCTCCCGGGTGGGAAGGGATGCCAGCCCAGGAGAGGAGAATGGCCGGGGGTGAATCCCACTTTGGGCAATCCGGGGAACGCCGGCGGCCCCGCACATACCCCTCAGTGGTGCCAGCCAGGCCCTGCCACCCCCGGCCCCAGCGGAGGTAGAAAATGTCACAACAAATGTCACCAATTCAGGTGAAAACAATGAGATGAAGCAGTTCCTGTGGGGACTGGGGGGAGGATGGGGTGCAGCCATCCTGGCCATAGCTGGGGACCCAGCTCAGAACCAGGCATGCAAGGTCCTTGCCCACCCACAAGGGACCCCGCAGGCCAGGGTTTACACCCCACAGGATATTGAAAACCCCATGGAGTTGGGGACACGGCTCAACCCTGAGCCGGGGAGACTGAGGATGGATATGAAGGGGCTCACTTAGGGTTGGTGTGGCAGAGTGTGGGAGAAGTGCGAGACATGGGTGAGGGACTGGATGGCCCCTGGCTGTTCCTGCCTCTCCTCCCTGGGGATCACGAGCCCCATGCACACCCCAGGGCAGCCATGATCCATCCCCACGGCTCTGCCGTGGCACAGGCACCTGCGTTCCCGTGCGCTGCCCGCCGTGTCCCACCGTGCCCCACCGTGCCCCTGGAAGCTGACAGCTCCTATCCCAGGGTGCCCCCTGTCCCCATCCGGCACCACTGATATGGGCCACAGCACCCACCGCCTGGGCTCAGGCACCGGTGAGGTATTTTGGCAAGGACGAGCCCTAGAGGGCGTGCGGGCAGCCGCCATCGGGTGGGACAGGTCTGGGCTGCGGGAAGGCAGCGCGGGGAGGGGATAGCACCAAGAGACATCCCCGGCCACCGCCCACGGGATGCTTGGCATGGCGACACGGCAGCGCCGGCAAACTTAAAGGAAGGCAAACAGCTGCGGAGACACAGGGTGGCCTGGGTGGCACCGGGGCTCTCGCCGCAGCCTCACACCCCGCAACCTACACGGTGGTCTCGTACTCCAGCACCTCCTGCGGGGCGCCGGGGGTGCGGTACTGCAGGCGAGGGGTGGTGGGCGACGCGTACTCCAGCGCCAGGATGGTCTTCCGCAGGCGCCTGTCGATGAAGTGGGCATCCCAGGCCGGGTACTTCTTCCTGGGCAGGTCAATGCGGATGACGGGCCCCTCTGTCCGCGGGGCGCGGGCGGCCGGCGCCGGCGGGGCACAGGGTCTCACCTGGAAGACGGGCACGCAGCTGTCCCGCTCCCCTGGCGCCCCGTCCCGCTCCCCCCCTGTAGTCCGCGGCAGCGAGCGCGGGGGGCTGGTGACGGCTTCCACGGGGGACCCCGGCACTGGGGGTGGCTCCTGCCGGAAGATGCAGCCCACGGAGTGGTGGCTGAAGATGGGGCCGTTGGGGTGCAAGAGGCAGTAGTAGATGAACATGAAGAAGATGCCGAGTGCGAAGCTGGAGCTAACCACGCAGACGAGGATTAAGGCGTTGAAGTCGGAGGTGGTCTTGCGGTCGTAGTACAGGAACCAGAGGATGGTGAGGGCGGCGTTCTCTGACAGCGTGATGATGTAGTAGATGCACATGCGGTAGCGGCTCCGTCCCTCCTTGACGTTGAACCAGCAGAAGATGTAGATGATGCCCACCACCATGTTGTAGATGATCTCCTCCCATTTGGACATGCAGAAATCTGTCTCGCCCTGGATGATCCAGAAGGTCATGATGCACCAGTGGGTGACGATGAAGATGCCGAAGTAGAGCTGGAACACGGAGGCGAAGAGAGCAAAGGCGATGGCACGAGCAGCGATGGTGAAGAGGTGCCAGAGGATCTGCACCACGGCACCCTTGTAGGACATGGGCATCTTGTCCTCCCGCGAGTCCCGCAGCACCTTCTGGTAGGACGCGATCATCCAGGCCAGCGAGACCAGCGAGGCTGAGGCTGAGAGTCCTGCGGGGAGTGGTCATGAGAGCCCGCAGAAGCCAGAGACCTCCCGCCACCCTGTCCCCTGCAAGCGCTGTCCCTTACCCTGCAGCGGCTCGATGCTGTTCTGCTGCACCATGATGCTGAGCTGCAGCACGAGCTGGGGAGCGCTCTTGAGGAAGGCCTCCAGCAGCCGCAGCATGCTGATGTCCGCGCTCTCGAACATCATCCGCCAGTAGAAGTGGCGGCGGCGGTGCTCGGCCTGCCACCGGCTCTGCAGCCCCAGGTACAGCGTGCGGAGGTACCTGCACGAGGCAGGGGAAGGGTGAGGTGAGCCCACACTGCCAGGTGAGCTCACCCCACTCTGCCTGCACCAGGAATGTCCTTTGACCACTGCCAACCTGTTCTTGCTGATTTGGGATCATGGAAAGCCCCCTAGGCCAGGGGTGCCAGGAACTGCAGGGCAGCAGCAATGATGAACACATCCTGTCCCAACCCAGGGCTCCAATTTGGGAAGGGGCAGCTTATGCAAAACCAGCTCAGCACCGCAGTGTTCTGGGCCATCACCCCTCTGCACACCCAGCCTTACAGTGCCTACTCACCCATCACCCCAATCCTTAACCACCCACTCAGGGTCCAGATTCCCCCAGCCGGGGATCCCATCCACAGCTCCACTTTCCAGCCACCCATGGATTCAGGCTGCCCCAAGCCAGCACCACATCCGCCTACTTCTCAAAAGGGATATTTTGGTCCCAGCTGGCACACAGCCCACCCTGCTTCCTCCTGCCCCGGCCAGGATGGAAGAACCAGCTGGTTGTGCCGTGCTGCCCGCAGGAAGCTCCCGGCGCTCATGCCGGTGTTGCCTGAGCTCTTGGCAGGGCTGTGGACGCAGCCACACGCTGGCCCTGGCCATCTGGTCATCGGCCGGGGGTCAGTGGAGGTGTGCGTGGCACCGACGCACGCCCGGCTGAGTCACCGCCACCAGGGACCCTCCCCACGGCACCGGGCCAGATCTGGCACCACAGGAGGGGACACAGGGCTGGCCAGGCAGGGCTTCCCCGGGCAGCCCTGCCTGCACCACGGCCAGAGCTCTGCTGGCAAGGAGAAGGGAGCCGGATGAGGAGGAAAACAGGTGCAGCAGGAGGGTGTCAGGCCACAGATTCCTCTCAGTGAATAAAATCCTCTGGCAGAGCAACGGTTTCTCCATCAGCTCCAGAATGTGCTGCCAGACAACTCCATCAGCCCAGAGCATGGGAGAAAGCCTGATCACAGCACTTTCAGCTCATCCGTCAGCAGGAGGAGGCAGGAGCCAGCCCTGCTCCCGCTGCAGGGACAGCAGAGTGCTCCCACCCCCGGGGCTGCACAGCCTGGAAAGCACAGTGAGGGCCATCAGCTGGGGCCACCGAGCCCTCAGGACACCCTGCTGCCATCTGCTCTGCCCTTCCAGCCCTGCTCCCAGCCCTTGCCGGCTTCCCTGTGCTGGTGTCAGTGACGTTTTAACCTCCACCTCCAGGCCAGCCCCTAATTTTAGCCTTTGCTGCAGCCTGTCCCTCACTCCTCGGGGTGTGGAGAGGCTGTGGCCACCTGGCTCCTGGCTCCTGGCACAGATATGCATCCCAGTGCCACCTGCTCGTGGCAGTCAGGCCAGTGCTGCCATTATGGCACCACCATGGCCACTGCCCCTCAGAAGGGGCATGAAGGACCATGCTCCCAGGTGAGGAGCAAACCAGTGGGCAGCCAGGGGTGGAAGGGACAGCACAGGGGGAAACGACAAGGGAAGCAATGTAGAGCCCTGGCTGCTGCCGGGTGTCACTGCTGTCCCAGGGTGCCCATGCATGAACCAGGCTTGGGAGCTGATGACCTCATCCTGTCCCTGTAATTAGTCTTGGTAATTTGGCTCACCAGCAATCCCACTGTCCACGGCACAAAGCAGCCCCTGCACACCCACTAGAGAGCCCCAGCCCTGAGTCCTGCACTGTACAACAAGTGACCCGCAGCCTCCCTAGCTTTCAGCAAGGGCACAATTATCCCTCTGCCCGCCAACTCCATAGGTCTCATTAAAATGAGATTTCATCTCCCATCAACTCGCCCGAATGAAATGTTGATTCTTATTTGTTCTGCATTTGATCATCCCGTGGTGTTTCAGCCCAGTGAGCGATCCCGGCGCTGCCAGCACGGCGGGCGCTCCCCAGCCCTGCGCCGCGGCAGCTGCACGGGAAACACAGAATCAATCACTTGAAAAAAAATCATTTAATTTTCAAAAAAACTGATGATGAGGCAGAAACCGACAGCGAGAGCTCTCAGGGCTAATTGCTCCCTCCTATGTATTGCAATAAAACCCTGCAGCAGAAAGGTGGTGGCTTAGGTGGGCACTGGTTTTGTCAGAGCCCCACTACAGCTGGATTTGTCACCAGTGCCACTGTTTGCCCCCAAATCCCAACTACTGAGCCCAGTTTTCAGGTGTTGGAAAAAATTAACAAGGAGAAAAACCTAACACTGGTTACAAACAAATCCACTAATCATCATCCTCAAATGGAAAAGAATGAGGGACCCTCTGGTCCCAGAGTGAGCAATAAGAAGTGTGATTTTCCTAGAAGATAATTTGCAATCTCATCCCTTAATCCCATATTTAAACAAGGAGAAAATTGCTTCTCTGTTACAACCGTTTTAATCCCTTACACATCCTATCAAGTCAGGTCATCAGTGAGAGCTGCACATGTGCCCATGTCACCACACTCACTGTGTGCCACCAGCCCCACACCCCAAGATGTGCTGGCTACTCAGGGCAGATGGGAGTACCTGAGGGCACCTGTGCTCAAGGAAAGGCTTGGTCTTGACCTATAAACCCCTTGTCCTTTGCACCAGGGACAGGTAGGGACCTCAGCACTGGGTCCTGCAGCAGGACAAGTTGACACCTCAAATCTGGGTGCTCTCAGGGCTGGGAGGGCTCCTGCACCCACACAGACAGAGCAAAGCTCTAGGGAACAGAGTGGTGGGGAAACCTGCAGGTCTCAGCTCTGCCACCCCTCATGAGCCTGCCCAGGATGTCCTTGCCCTTCTGGACTGCTACCAGACTGGCACCAGGACTGAGGGGTGGCACTGGGCTCCCAAGCCAGCAGAGGATGGGGGTACACATGCTGATGGAGGCTTTCAGGAAGAGAGGGAACCACAGGTCTTGCCCCAAGTGACCCTGGGCAGCCAAACTGTGTATGACCCTGGGCTACCACAGGCACAGATAGGGCTGTCCCCAGCCCAATAGGACCTGCAGCACACCCTGACCAGCTGCCAGCCCACAGAAGTGGCAGGGGACACTGACACATTTCTGGGCAAGAGCACACTGGCATGAGCAGCATCCCTGCCCTGCAGAGCTGCTTTGGTGAAGAAGCTGGGGACTTTGTGAGTGGATAACAATTCCTGAGCTGCAAAACCATCCAAGCATGGCCCACAAGCATGGTGGTGGTGTGGGACCAGCTGGGGTCAGGCCCATGCTGCTGCTGCTTACACATGCACATGGTCATGCCACCGGTGGCATCTCCAGAGACTGCCTGTGGTGGAGTTTGTGCATGTGCACCATGAACATACCAATGACAACTAACTTCAAAAGCTCTAATTAGGGAAAACCACAGAGCTAGTGCTAAGAGCTGCTTTTGCAGGTGGGAATCAGTTTTCTTTTTTGGGATTGGGGGGGCTTTATCACTGGAGGGGCTTGGGGCTGTGCGTTGAGGTTGGTAGAAGTGAGATCTGCAGAGGTGAGGGAGGATGCAGGTAAATCAGGAAGGGGGAGAAGTCTGGCAAGGGGCACAGTGCTCTGATCAGGGAAAATCCTTTCACCTGCAGCCTTTATCCAATACTTCTCTAACTGCCACATCCTCCTGCACCGGATCCAACCCCGCTAATGGGTTTAACAAACTGCATTTAACTGGTCACCCGAACTAATCCCAAATCCAGAGATTAGAAAGAGCCTCAGCTGCTGCTTGAGACCAACATGTCCTGGAGGGTGAGTGCTGAGAGTTACCGCTTTAATTGGCTTAGGAGTCTCCATGGTGCAGCCGATCCAAGAGCGGGACTGACATCCCCAGGAGCAAAGCCCCTGGCTGCGGCTCAGCTCCAGCTTGGGCTGGGATCAGGTGTGTCGGGCTCAGGCCAGCTGCAGGCAGGGACAGTGAGCTCCTGTCCTCTCCCTCACCGGCTCCCCTCACACACTGAAGCAGGTTTTTCACCCATTGTTTTGCACCTATCCAGCAGCCAGAATACGCTGAGAGTGCCCCCGTTGTCAGGGGGATCGGGGAGGGCAAGTGTGCTGGCAGGTGTGCTGAGCATGGCACACACCGCACTGTCAAACAAAGTTAAACACCCCAGAGCATCCCAGAAGGAGCAGTAGAGGAATGAACATGCGGACACCAACAGGGAACAAGCAAAGAGCTTCTACTACAGCACTCAGGAGGAGAGACAGGATGGAAACCCGAGCCGGGAGTGTTGCCGGCTCCACGCATTGTTCCGGGAATTTGCCTTTGTCTGCCCTCCCGGCACCAGCTCCTCGAGAGCTGCTCGATGCCAGAGCCCTGCTCTTCCCCAGCACGTGGGGTTGGAGATGGGAGGGCGTGGGGCTGGGTCTGCAGCACAGCCGAGGAAGGAGCCAAAAAATCATCACCTTGTGCATCTGCAGATGATGGGGGTCTGCAGAGAGGTGGATGAAGGGCCTTGAGCTGCCCAGCGTGTCTGCTGCTTGCCCTGCCCACACCACCAGCCTGTCCCCAGGACTGCGATGGGGCAGCAGCAGAGCCTGGACAGGCTGGGAACCACTAGTACCTCCTTGCCCACCACCCCACAAATACAGCGAGATCAGCACAAGAGCCTCGAGGTGTTCAGGGCCCAGCTTAATCACCTCACACCCCCAGGACCACACTACCATGGCCAGGCAGGTCTTCAACAGGCCCAGCACTACCTGGCAGCAGGGATGGTAGGGCTGTGGCACCGAGCTGGGCTGCAGCTCTTCACCCACACCCACAGCTCCTACCCACACCAACCCTGCCCACAGCTGGGGCTCTTCTCCACCCCCTATCTTTCTGGGGCTGCGAAGAGACTGATCCTTGTGCCTCCCCCAAATGCCTGGGCCCCTGCTCAACCTCTCTATCCCAACCCACTTCCCCCATGCCCTGCCAATCCCTCCTGAAGTCTCCATGCTGTTATCCCCACCCATGTCCCTGCTGCACTGTGCCGCTCCCTCCAGGCCCCGCCTGGCTCCATGACCCCCATGTGCCCCCTGTACCTACTGACCTGCCCAAGTTGCAGCAGGTGGATCAGGCCCTGCAGCAGCCCCATCCCAGCCCTCCATACCCTCAGCCCCAGGTACCCTCGTACCTGCAGACCTGCCCCAGCTGCAGCAGGTGTGTCAAGCCCAGAAGCATCCCCACCCCTCCAGCACCCCTATCCCCCCAATACCCCCATGCCCCTGTATTCCCATACCTTCCCATACAGCCAGACCTGCCCCAGCTGCAGCAGGTGAATCAGGCCCTGCAGCCGCCCCATCCCCGCTGTACCCCCACCTCCTAGGCACCCCCACGCCCCAGGTACCCCCTTACCTCCAGACCTGCCCCAGCTGCAGCAGGTGGATCAGGCCCTGCAGCAGCCAGACGCAGAGGCGGCAGCAGCCGCGGGGGCCGCTGTCCTTGGTGCCGCCGCCGCTGTCCTTGGTGCTGGCGGCGAAGTCGTAGACGAACCACCTGAGGCTGAGCATCTGCACCACGAGCGAGGGCAGCAGCACGAACAGCAGCGTCAGCCCGAACCACCACCGCTGCCCCCGCACGTAGTAATGGGCCGCCAGCCACAGGTCCGAGGCACCGTCCGCGAAGCAGACGAGGAGCGCGCAGAACACCCAGCACCCGTCCCGCAGCCGGTACCGCCGCGCCGGCGGCTCCGCGCCCGCCTCCCGCCGCCCGCCGCCGCCCTCGGGGCTCTCTAGCAGCACGGCCGGGCCGCCGCCGCCGCCGTCCGACTTCGCGGCCATGTTGTCGGGGGAAAGGAGGAGAAAGGAGGGAGCGGGAGAGACTTCCGGAGGGATGGAGCCCGCCCCGGCAGCGCCCGCCCCCGCCGGCCTCGCCCCGCGCCCGCCGACACCGGCTCCCCCCCGCCCGGCGCCGGGAGCCCCCGGCGGGTCCCGCCGCTCCCCCGCCGGAAGGGGCAGAGTCCCCCCCGCCGGCGCCGCGGGGTCCCGGAGGAGCGCTCGGTGCTGCTGGGCGCCGCCCCGCTCTGGGAAGGGCAACCGGCCCCTCCCCCGGCCGGCCCCCACCCACCCCCGGGTCCCCGCCGGCAAGGACCGCCCGGACCCGCCGGGCCCCGCACGGTGCACCCCGCCCCGCCCCGCCCCGTCCCGGCGGAACCACGTTGTCCGTGCTGTCCGACCACTCCTTCCGAGCCCGAGTACTGGAGCTTCCCGGGAAGCTCCTGGGTAGCCCCGCAGCTCCCCCAACCCCGAGGCTCAGCCCAGGCAAGATTCTGCCCGTGGATCCAGGCTTGGGCCGAGGTCCGGGTGGAGGGAGTTGTGGGTGCTTCTCTCCTTGGGCTGAGACAGGACCACATACCACCGAAATCCTGCCCAGCTCAGCCAGAGAAGGTCCCGGCAGGGACTGGCTGGGCTGGACCTGAGCCCTGCTTTGGAGGGAGAGTCATATTATCATCACAGAATGGTTTGGGTTCGAAGAGATCTCAAAGATCAATTTGTACCAACTCCTTGTCATGGGCAGAGACATCTTCCGTTAGACCAGGCTGTTCAAAGAAGGTGTATCCTCTTTGAAAAGAACAAAAATGGGGTTTGGTAGCACGCTTTTGTTGTTCCTGAAATGAAACTCGTGAAAAAGTTACACGTGTTATTCCGCAGCCTTAGGAATGTCCCTGAAAGTGAAGTCCCAAGGCCGCTGGAGTCTGGGTGCACCAGAGCCCTGATGCTGCCCCGCTGTGCCTGCGGGACATGTGCTCATGCGAGGAGCACACATGTGCTCGCTGTGCCGGCATCCCTGGCACTGCTGCGAGGGAAAGGGCTTTCTCTCCTTTGTGGTGGCTCTCCAGGGAGAGTGACTGCCTACAGGCAGCTGCCTCCTGGAGGCAGTTCCAGCCCGCGGGACTGCGCTCTGGCTCTGCGGCTCGGCCCCTGAGGCTCAGCCAGCTGTATCTGCCTGCGGAGGAGCCTGGCTATAGCCGACCCGTGGTCAGCACACAGAGAGGGGTACCGTGTTTGATCCTAGGAAACACGGGTAACTTCCAACTTCTGCCTTGCAGGGTGGCCAGAGGGATCATCACAAACCGGGGGTGGGGTAAACCCGGATTGCTGGGACTCAATCCAGGGTGTGAAGATGTTACTCAGCACAAGGGAGTGGCGGGGCCCTCGGAAAGGCTCTCCTCGTGCTGCATGTATTAGCATTGATAATGAAATACCTCACCTTGAGATGCTCCTGACACATCCTCTCCACAAAAGCCTGCCTGGGGGAGGGGATGCTCCCAGCATCCCAAAGCCTGAAGAAAGCAGGTTTTCATCAACAACCAGGCAGGGCACTGCCCCTTCCAAGAATGGGGTCCACTGACCAGAGCCCCTATCAACACCTGGCCACTCCAGACCTCTTCGGGCTTGGTCCCTGGGGACTCTGTCTTGGCTGGGTGATGGAGCAGGAACTACATTACCATGACGGTGGGCACAGCGCCAGGGAGAGGAGACTTGGAAATCAGGGAGAGACAGATCCACCCTTCTCCCCTGACCCTGAAACACCCCCTCTGAAGCAGCAGTTAAAGATCCACAGCCTGGGAACATGGAGACCGTGGTTTGAAGTCTGATTTATTGTAACAACAGGCCCCAGCAGCCACATGAAAGGAGAAGAGAGAAAAAAAAACCTTATAAACATCCCCGAAGCTTCCTGTGCAGCTGCCAGCAGGCAGGGAGGGTTTCTGGCTGCATACAGAAAAGGGCTGCAAGGAAGAAAAAGGAACATGATGAAACCAAACCTGCTTTTTCCACAAAACACACAGCAAAGCAAAGCAGGTCCCGGCAGCAGGCGGGTGGCCGCTCCCTCTGACTGCCCAGTTCCCAGGGGAACTGGTCCAAATGGACCTCTGCTTCCAGTCTGAGTCCAGCTTCCAAGCAGAATGTCTGCCCCTGGCACTGGCTCCAGGAGGAGAACTCCATGATGATTTGTGGCTGGCTCAGAGCTTGGCTGGGGAGAGGCCACAGAGTGCAGCACTAGCCACTTCTTACTGCCCTGAAAATGTTTTCCAGATGCCCATGGCATTGTGATGCCTCAGCTCCAGCTCTCCCCATGCCTGTGCTGAGCTGGGCCACACCTTCCCAGGGAGAGCAGCCCCCGCCCTTCCATGCAGCCCAACACTCCTGGCAGAACGCTGCCTTCATTGCACTGTCACTGGCAATCCCAGAGTCACTGCTGCCAGGACACAGTCAGCCTGCTTGCATCCCTGTTCCCATGCCACATCTCATCCCCATCCTCCTGCCCAGACTCTGAAAGCCCTCCCTCCTTCCTGCTTTTTCAGTTCTTCAGCCAGCTGCTCCCACTGACAAATGAGCATTTCCCAGCATTGTCATCCAGCCCCAATCCCAGCACATTTTCTGGTTGATGTCAGGAAGGAATCTAACCCAAGTGTGGATCATTCCCAGCCCTGGAGTGCTTGTGTGTGCCCCAGCACTCATTTCCACTGCTCCCCTGAAGCTGCTGCACTTCATTCTATGCTGCCACAGACAGAGATCTCAGTTAACTGAAACAAATGACCTTATGGGATTAGGGACAGTAATCTTCCAATCTGGGTAATCTCCCTTAAGGGATTATTTGCCCATAGAAGTGTGGTGACCACTGGTCAGCTTTGCTCCCTCCCACCCTGTCCCCTCGTCTCTGGCAGCCCAGAGGGGCCATGGCACTGGGGTCACCACCTTTGGGGAGCTCCTTGTGAAACAAGTTTCATGAAGTGCAGGTGTCAGGGCTCCCAAGTTCTGGGGCTCCTCCTCTCCCCGACTCCTGTTTGCTGCTTCATGCAGGTTATTTGGGCTCCCTCCCTCCAAAGCACTGATCTAAAACAGATCATAAGTTACCCCACCATCATCAGCTAACCAGCAACTGAGTGACACAGCCAGGGTGGCAGAGATGGACAGCTAGGGACAGGGCTGAATTCAGAAACTTGAGATGCTGTTTCAGGGCTCTGTCCAATGTAGGCACATGGGACATGAGAACCTGTGTCCCCTGTTACCCACCAGCCCTGTGTGGGCTCCTGGGGCCCCTTTCCCATTGCAGAGTGCACACGGTGAGGATCTGCCAATCCTCATCCTCAGTGCTTGGTCTCCCCGCATCTTCCACACCCCATTTTTCCAGCTCTTCTTCCTCATGGCTAGGTGGGGCAGAATGAAAGGGATAAAAAGCATTTTGAGGGGCAATATATTTCCTTTCCTGCAGGCAGGGTCATTCAGGGCAGCAGATGGATATGGTGCCTTGCCAGAGCATTCCCGGGACCAGCCCCTGCCTGACACAGTCTGGGGGCACTGGGGCTGGCTGAGGGTGAGTCAAGCTGCTGGGACCACAATTGGCTCCAGTCCCTGGGGATGGCAGGTCCTGGATGTAGTTGAGCTACAGATGAGCCACCAGCTGCACGAAAGGAAACCTGAGCTCATAGCCTCGCGCTTTGAGTGCCCTTTATTGCGTTCTGGGATGACAGAGAGGCCACCTGATGCTCCAAGGGCCCAGCTGCCAACAGCGGTATCGTGCTGGGAAGCAGCGAGGAAGAGGAGACAGACGGTGGTGCTGGGGGCAAGGGGACGGTCTGTGAAAAGTTATAAATAATTCACACAACAAGGGGACCAGGCAAGGCAGAGCTCTAAGCCCACTGTCCCTCCGGGCTGTGGCGAGCAGGGTGGGTTGGGGGCCGGCTGCGGGGCCAGGACCCGCACTCTGGGGCTCAGCGCCACATGGCCGCACTGAACCCTCCATCCTTTGGCCGGGCGACGAGCCCCGCGGACACAGAGGCAGCCTGGAGCCAACCCCGGGACCTCTAGTCCACACCACGGACGAGATCCCACCCTGGCACCGGGGCGGCCTCCCAGCCCTCGGCCACTCACGGCTCCTCTCCGAGTGTCGGCAGACCCGGTCTGTCCCCGCCGCTCCGCCCCGCACCGTAACCGGGGTCCCCAAACCGGGCAGCGCTCCCGGCGGTGGCCGCGAGAGGGCGCGCTGAGCCCGGCCGTCCCCGCCGCGGAACCCGCGCGCTCGGCTGCGGTTGCGGCCCGGAGCCGAACGGCGGCGGACCCGGGATCCCCGGTGGAGGCCCGGTCCCGACCCCGCTCGGCCACACCATGGCCCGGGACCCGGCCTTCGTGCTGCGCTACCTGGCCGAGGTGGAGGAGCTGGCCGAGGACGTGCTGGCGACACGGCAGCAGGTACGACCCAGCTCCGGCGGGCCTTCCCCGCCCCGCTCTGTCCCGCCGCCGGCAGCCCCGAGCCCCGCCGCTCCGGCCTCTCTCGCTCCCGTTGCAGATCGTGGACCTGGACGTGAAGCGGAACCGCAACCGCGAGGCTCTGCGGGCGCTGCATAAGGACCTGGAGCCCGACGGTGAGGCCGAGCTGGCTGCGCCCACCGTGAGCTCGTGGCCGCGGGTCGGGGGGCGGCTCCGCTGAGAGCCCCATCCCTTTCTTCCTCTCCTTTTCCCCAGGGAAGGCCATGGTTTGCTTCGGGAGTATGTTCATCGAGCTGCCGAACGCGAAGACCCGGGAGATGCTGCGGCAGGGTGAGGTCACCCCGAGGGCTCCGTGTTGCTATAAGTGTTTTAATAAGCACCATAGTTAACGAGATGTTGGCTCAATTAACGGAGTTGTGTCCAGGGATGGGCTTTGAGGTGCCCCAAACCTCTCGAGAGGCTGATTCTGGCCCGTGCTGTGCCCTGGGAAGCACATGTGGGAGCTGCTCGGCCCTGGGGGTGGTGGAGGCAGGGTGGGACCCCCCTGTTCCTGTGCTGTGTCCCATGGGATATTGAGCCTTCATCCCAGAGCCCACCGCAGTCCTCCTCACTCCTGCCTTTTATCCCAGACCAAGAAGAGCTGGATGAAGAGATAAACAACCTCCGGAAAGAGCTGCGGGTGAAGGTCAACCGGCTCTATGAAGCTCAAGGTAAATGCTCCCACTCTGGAACCTGCTCAGTGCCTGGCAACACTCGTGTCAGGAGGGTCCAGAAATTCCTTAGTTCCGTGTGTTCCTGCTGCCTCTTTATCACTGGTTTTGCAGTTCCCTTCCTGCCCGAGCAGCATTTTCTGTTTCTGTGTAGAGCTGTCACCCACCAGCACCCTAAATCCCCTCTGCGACTGTGCTAGGGTGACCCCACTTCATCTTCCAGGGCTGTCCCCGCCCTCCCCGCAGCCCCTCTCGAGTTTACCATTAACTGCTTCACATCTTTTGTGACAAAACGCTCGTGTTTTCAATGTGTTTTCTCAGGTAAACCTGAGCTGAAGGGGTTTAACCTGAATCCCATGTCTGCCGAGGAAATGAAGCTCATCAACCGCATCCTGGAGGGCTGAGGTGGCTGTGTCATTGTTACAGCCTGTTTGGCTGTCAGTGTGGGCTCATGTTTCAATAGCCACAAGCCCTGGGATTTGGAGGACATTGGTATGTTCAGACCCCACCCAGGTGAGGGCCCTGGGAATTGTTTGGCTCCTCAGCTACAATTTTGCAGTTTCTTTGGGTCACAAACCCTTTCCTGCTCTTTGCTGGACCATGGGTGGCAGAGCCGTGCTGGATAGAGCATTAGCCAAAGGCCCATGGCTGGGGTGGAAGTGTGATCATTAAAATCAGAGCAGTGGGACATTCCTGACTCCATGTGTATGTTCCTTGTTGGGGGTTTATGTGAACACTCGTGGGGTTCGGCTTCAGAGCTGCTCCTTTGTCGTGTTGGGAACAGGAGTAGGAGGGATTGGGAATCCTCCACATGCCTGAAGCACAGAAGAGGAGTTGTGCACGCCCCTGGCATTCAAACAAAGCAAAGCTATACATCTGAGGCATGTCAGGAATCTCTGAGGATGTGTAGGGAGGAGCAGGAGGAGGCAGCATCCTTTTAGTCTTGCAGGGAAAACATATTCCAGTGTTGGAAGGCAAGAAAGAACAGAAATTAGGCTTTCAGGACTGAATGAAGGGATAAAACTTGGGTATGTTTTAAAAAAGCAGCCTGAGGAGGGCTGAGCAGGAGCAGTGACTGAGTTTGTCTTGTAGTAAAAGGACAATTGATGTAACCAGTAGTAGTTTCTGCAGAGATTTTAAAATTTGCAGTTTTCTGCACTCCCCCCTCTGAATGTGCTCCCCTAAGTGCTTAGCTCTGTCAAGAGCATAAGATTTTTAAAAACAGTGATAATTACTACAATACTACAGTGAGTTTGATTTTTTTTTCTCTGTGTATAGGGAAGTGTCTGGGTCCAGACAAGCCCTTAATTTTTTTAACTACTGTAGAGATATTTCTGGATGGAGTTTCAGAACTGTAAACATGGCTGTTGTCATTTCTTCAGCCCTGTGGTTGCTCACCTGTTCTGCCAAATCTTGCATGAGCAACAGAGCTGGGCCTGGTTCCTCGACCTGGCCCCTTGCTCTCTTTCCTTTTTCCCAGCCATGACAACGTCAAACACAGCACCACCATTTCCTTGGCTCCCTGACCACATTCCAACTTAGCAAGGCCTTCTCCTGCCCTGGCCAGTTCTAAACACGCTTCAGATGATACAGAATTCCAAAAAATACCCTGTATCTGACCCCTTAAAACCAAGGTGTGATTTCTTTAAAACAAAAAAACCCAAGTACCGCTGCTTGGTCTAACTTTTAAAATCCTGCTGCTGACACTACATAACCTAAATGTGTCTCTGTCCACTTCAGGCTTAAATTTCAGATACACAGACTAAAAATAACGGACTTACTGCCTGAACTGTCTTGCCTGCAGCTTTTTCAGAAGCTTGCCTGTCTCCTGGGAGCAAGAGGCAGATCACAGTGCCACATCCTGGTGTTGGAGCTGCTCTTACATAACCCATGTGGTGCAGCCAGTCTGTGTCTCCGTAGTGTAATGGCATGGTTATTTTTACAGTCTCATGGCAACAGGTTTTCTGCTCTGACATGTTTCCATAGTAGTAGCAGGAGGATGATCAGGTGCTTGCCTGCCCTAAAAGCTTTGTTTTGCTGTACAGAATGTGTTTAGTACCCTTTGTTTTCTTACATGGAACAGAACTAAGCACTGCAGTGCAGAGGGCCAGCTGAGTAGCCAAGCATCCCTGTGTCAGCTAAAATACCTCATTTCCAGCCCACTGCAGCTTCCAAACTGGGAACCTCTCAGAAGCAAGGGAGCCAGTGCCTTGTGCTGAGCCAGTAGTGTCCAAGGAGAAGTGGGAGCTGCTGCTGCCCAACACGAGGGGAGAGCAAACTTCATCCATGAGGGTGTCTCCCACCCCAAGCACCACGCATTCTGCTGTGCAGCAAGATTCCTGAAAAGCTGCTTCATTTGTCTCTTCCTAGGACACAACAGCCACAATGAAAACATTAACAAGTTACACAGCACCTTCCTGCCTGTAAAGGCGAGATGATGTTTCACTTTCAGGTGAGGCTCTACTCATGTTGTTAGTTAGAATCCACAGCCACAGATGACAGTAGACATCCTGGGGTGTGCACAGCAAAAGATACAATGTGTGTCAGCTTCTCCAGGTATGGAGAATCCAAGTACTGCTTCCCATCAGTAAAATACAGAGCTAGCTTCAGGAACGTTCCCAATAAACAGTCAACACAGCGACTGCAAAGAGTAATTTTTTGAAAACATTTCGTCCTTTCGGACTCCTAATTCCATGAGAGTTCACACACCCATTCTTGTTCCCCATAGAAGATGTCTGTTCCCCTCCTGTGCCAACAGCTTCAGGACCTAGCAGGACACCTGCCAGCACTGGATGAATTCTCCACCTAAATGTGTTTGCCATGATGTTCTTATTCACCAGAACACCCAGATCTCCCCCTCTGCTGACAGACCTGTCATTCCAGACCAGGTCAAAGCCTGTAACATGCTGCTCCTTCCCTGTCAGCCTATGGCATCAAACTCATGGACTGAAGTACCTGAGCAATGACAATTCCCCAGCTACATGCAGGAATCAACTCCCAGACAACCAGGGACACAGCTGAACAGCTGAAAACAGGGGACATCTCTCTACTATTAATATCTGGGGTTAGCACAGTTGTGTAGTCAATGACAAAATGCTGCAAGACCAGCTGCTGAAAACAGAGCACTCCAGCAGCAGCACGAGTGGGAGGCACAGTGCACAAGGACCTCTGACAGAGAGCTCTTGTGCAAGTCCTGGCTCCAGCATGGGCCCCAGTCTCTTGGCACCCCCATGCTGCCTTGTTTTCCCACTCTGAAGGGGCAACAAGCTTCCTTACTTTGCTCCGCTTCTGGATATTCATAATTTAATCACTATGAAGGTTAGAGGATTATGGTCAGTTGCCAAGAAAATCATGAAACCAGACCATACATCCCAACCACTGTAATAAAACCCCTCAGAAAATGATAAACATCTTCACCTCCCTGCTCTCCCTGTTCACAATGCAAAGTGAGTCTTTCAGAAGATGAACTTGAGTTCAGAGTATCCCTGGCAGCTGGCAGTGTAGGAAGGTGAATTGTTTACCTCCAGAACCCAGCTGAGGAGATATAATAGTAAATTAGGGAGAAACAGGCAGTTTTGCCAATGGCTCATTAAGAAAAATGCCTGCCCACAAAATCATTACCCTGCTAGCAGGCAGGAGTGAGTGTGAAGCAATAGGAAATCCAACCCTAAATCTCTTTCCCATGTGCTGAGCCAAAGAACATTCTGAGCTTATTGCAAAGTTTCTATTCCTGTTCTTGATGGTACTAAAGAACAAAAAAATCCCTTTGGCTTCCAGAAAGAAAAGTGAAAAATAAAGTCATGCTGAAGCAGAAAGTTCTGAGGAAGATTCACAGAATGAGTATTAACCCTTTTTAATTGCAGATGTGGGTGTCTGCAGGGAACAGGTTCCAAGAAGAGTGTTCAGATATCTCTCTGAGTGCCCAGCAGCACTGTGATGACATTGAGGACTTTCATTCCAAGTCATTTCTTTCCTGACTAACTGAAGTCACTCCAGCCTTTACCTGCAGGCTGCCTTTCAGTAATTTTGTTTGACGCTATGAACAGAGTAGACTATGCACATTAGAGCTATCCCAGACCAGAACTGAGCTGAATTTATTTATTCATTTGAAATAAAACTGTCTCCAGTGGCACCACGTGAAATATTGGGCTGAAACTGCCAGGACACAGTGCTGTAACAAGTAATACCAATGACCATGTCTTGTAAGAAGACTTAAATTAGAAGCATTTCACAGGAGAGCACCATCAACAGAAGTCATATCTAAGGGAAACTGCCTTACTGTGGTTCTGCTTGCTCTTTACATGACTAAGGCTGAAAGAATAATAATCGTATTTTTGCTTGTCATTTTTGTAGTGCTGTTTGTTTCTCTCAACTCTTGTAATGACAAATTCGTTATGTTCTTGGTTTCCTGCTGCTGCAATACTTGGGTTGCGAATGTAGCAGATAAATTTCTGAGAATTTCAGCTGAATTTCATTATAAATATTTTTCACTTAACCAGGGAGAAAACCTGTGTTAAAAAACAAACAAAATTAACTGAGTCGAATTCTGTTTTAAAGGGGATTTTTGTTTTTAAGGACCTCAGTTCCTGACCTGCATCTCAGTCAGTGCTCCATGGACCTTGTGATGTTCATTGCTGGAAGCCAAACTACTCTGGAGGGAGGTTTATTGGTGCTGATGGGGCACTGCTGTGGGACACAAAAGCAGGAGAGATGATCATAACCCTCTATCTCTGGCAAGTGCTCTGATACTTGTGATTTTCTGGTACTTGGAGGGGAACATCTTCCAGAAATAGTCAAGTTGGCAGGTTTTCACAACACAGGGCAAGAGATCTGACAGAGTTATATAGTGCTGCACCCGTCTGAAGCCTGATACTCTGATTAAAAGCAGCTATATCCTTCCAGGTGGCAGCTTCCTTAACCAGTTCACACAGCTGTACATCTCACTTGCAGCACCACACCAGCTCACTCAGCCTGCAAACCCCTTCCTGAAAGGTGTGAAAGCATCATGAAACACCCCTGTCCCAGGGCCAGCAGCTGAGCTGACACTACAGTCCTCCGTCTGCTTAATAGCATGTTGAGGTTTTCAGATCCTGATGTGTTGGGATGTCACAGCCCAGGACCTCAAAGTAGCATTTGTCATTGCTAATCCCCTTCTGAACACTGGATGAAAGTGCTTGTCCATATCTACAATGAGAATCTCCACTGGCCCTGCCCCACGCTTGGGAGTCGAGCACAGTCCAAGCTGCTCGATCACCCATCTGCAGCCCTGAGACATCCAAACAATTACACAAAGTCAATCCCAACAGTTGACCACACATTTAGTCCATGTGGTTTGTTTTCAATCATGATTTCCACAGCCCAGCTGTGGAGATTTTAAGGGGGTGTTTAAGAATTCAGAGTAAAAGGGAAGAGACCAGAAGGTTGGGGCCACCAACTGCACTCAGCAGTTAAGTTCTTCAGGTTTAATTGCTATATACCTACAGGAGAAAACAGTTCCCCAAGTCTCCATCAGAAGCTCCCCAGCAGCAATTGATATCCTCTCTGCTATCAGGGTACTGCAAAAACTCTCCTTTCCCTACTGACAAGAGAGATTTATAGAAGGGAGAAGCCCATAAAATGGGTTGTTCAACACCATCCTCCATTACGTTCAAACACCATTCTCAGATTAATGAGGAATCTGACAACATATTTTTTTCCTTCCTTCCTCCCTCTCTCTCTGTCCCTCAGCTGCCACCTCTTGAGAGAGGCAGCTTAACAGTGACAGCTGTGTGCATCAATGCCAGCCTTGCTATCCCTCTGAGGTCTCAGAAGCTAAGGGCTAAGCTACAACTACCTCTCAGGAGAGCACTAATCAGAAGATTATTGAGTTTAAAGTAAAAAAAGATCCACCTTATAGGTGCACAAAGTGAAATTGAAGCAGAAGACTGGCCCAGTCTCATGCCTAAAGCTGCCACCAAGGAAATCACCTGGCTTTGTGCCACTAGAAGAGGCAGCACAGTTAAGTGGCTGCAGCACATGTGGCAGCTGGCAGGGTGATGTTGGCTCACCTGCACCTCCCAGAGATCCCACAGCAAGCAGCCAGGAATAGCCTGCAGGCAGCACATCCCACTCCCTGGCCAGGAGCAGTCAGGTGCAGGTTTTTGTGCTGCCACATTCGTGAGAGGAACATCTGGGCTGAAATAGAGATAAAGATCCAAGACAAACAGACACTGAACAAACAAATATGCAATTCTCACTGTGACAGTCCTCTGTACTCCAGCAACAATTAATTATTTTCCCTGTCTGTCCTTAACTATTTTCCCACCTGAGCTGAATAGTTTCCCAACTATTTTCAGCCACCTGAGCTGAAATCCAACACTGCATGATGCTATCTGACCAAAAATAGTAAAAATCAGAAGTAATCAACAAGTAACGGAAAAAAAGAACTGCCCTGAGCTGGTGCTGTACATTAAGGTGAGGCACTGGCACAAGCTGCCCAGAGAAGATGTGAATGCCTTGTTGTGATAAACCAAAGTTTGATTAGATAAATTGGTTGAGCCCTTCTAACTAGTGTTTCCAGATAATCTACTCCGACAATGTATTATTGCATCAGATAAGGGAAAAAGCTGATAAGAAGCAGTTCCTGCAGAGGTGGGCTATAGTTTTTTGTCATGCCGATTTCCTCCCTCAGGATAAGGCACAGCTGCATATGACAGTGTAAAACTCCCCAAGGGAGGTATCGAGGCATTTCCCCTAATGTATAACCTGTGGAAGTCTTTGTTGTGTGTGGGCTTCTAATGGATGAAGACTGTGACCATCATGCAGACCACAGACACTGAAACTGCAATGATCAAATCTCATCACTAGATCGATGGGTGGTGATATTTTTCCTCTCCCCTATCTCTTACTGTTCTTTCATTCTCTTATGTTTTCTCTTAGTTTTATTTTTATATTGTTATAGAAAATAATCAAAACAGCTGTGTGCTTCCTTTTCATTTAAATTGTTTTAAAACAAACCTGCCTCATGTATGCACATTGGTCATTCAGTGTCCCGTTTCACTCTGATTCGCCCTAAGGGATCTATTAACAAAAACCTCAATTACCACTCAAAGGTGGGTGGTAACACCCATTCCTGGAAGTACTCAAGGCCAAGTTGGATGGGATTTGGAGCAACCTGCTGTAGTGGAAGATGTCCCTGCCCATGGCAGAGGGGTTGGAATGAGATCCCCACATCACCATGTCTCCAAATCTTGGCACACTCTCCCCCAAGGCAGCTTGCTGCACCCGAACTCTGGAAAGGCTTTTGATCATTTAGAGGGAGCTGAACTCTGCTGAACTTTCACAGAGAGAACTGATGGATTTTTCTGTCTCCTAAACCATCAAATTGAGGCGGCATACCTTTTAGGAAGATGTGTTAATCAAATGAAAGCTATCAAACTCAATACAGCGCCAAGTGTGACAGGTTGAAAATCAAATAGTTCTCTCCCGTGAAAGACCCTGTCCTTACATTCTGTGAACCCAAGGAAGAAGAAAGGCTGCCAAAATTCAACCACTAACAGTAAAACCAGGAGTGACATTTCAGGTTTGTCCCAAGCTGATTTGTCAAACTGACATTTCCAGTGATCTGGTGACACCAGTTTTCCAATGAAAAAGAACTGGAGAGAGATAGGGTGACAGCAGCAGTGACAGGCCAGCTGAGTCCTGTAGGTGTTTGCAGGAGCTGGAAGTGACAAGGTTCATCTGATGCATCTAATACCAAACACTAGAACTGCACAGTCTTTTTCTTACCCTGATGCAATCTTAGAAAATCCTGAGTTGAAAGGGACCTACAAGGATCTAAGTCTAACTCCTGGCCCTGTGCAGGACCACCCAAAGAATGTATAGTAAAAATATATTATAAAAATGTGTATATGTTATATATATACACGCATATATATAATCCAGTTGCTGCCCACTGTTAGATGCATCTGAAATTGGGAGTTTATATGCCCACAAAATTTTAAAAAAATCAGATCCCAGAGAAAGTATCCAGCCCTTTGGGAAAATCCATTGTAAATACCTTTATGGTTACCCTGGAGAATGGTGAAGGAATATGGCAGGGGGATGGCATGGCAGAACAGACCAAACACTGGCAGAAGGATAGGATTAAAAAAGAGCAAAAGAACAAAATGCCTGTTGGATATTCCCAAGGAAAAGACAGTCATTCTCACCTTCTTTAATCAATTATACATTTCAGTTTTCAGGAACATTCCCCCACCTTGTGACTTGCCAACCTACAGATGGAAGAGCAGACTTAGTGGCTTTAATGTTAGCATTTCCTGCAGTTTTCCAGAATTTGAGTGCAGAAGACCAGCATAACCTGATTCATCAGCTGCTCATGTGCAAGCAAGCATGTTTATTTAAGGTTATGGGGGCAGGGAGATTCAACAAAAACCCCCTCATGTTTGTGTTTGGAGGATTCCTGGAGGAAAGGCAGAGCAGGCAGCCTATGGGAAACTCTCATAGCACCAAATAAACAAACCCTGTCACACACTTCCAGAAATATACGTAACGCAACATATGTTGTTGAGAATTTTAAGTCCCATTTTAAATTTGTGTATGTTACAGAAGAACTTAATTAAACATGAAAGTGAAAAAAAAAAAAAAGATGTTGGAGAACTATGGCAAATGAGCAGAAAAATCCTGAAGGCAGCCTAGGCTGCACATTAAAGGAGGGTGAAGAGGGGCAAGCTGTTCAAGGAGAACAGCTCCCACACTGCTGCCCAGGCCCAGCTTCCTCCAGCCCTGGGATGTGGCACTGGGCACATCCTGACCTTCTACTATCTCTGAGTGTGGGAATGGGCAACCCAGGATGTCATAGCACAGGGCTGCTCCAGAACACAGACCGACAGAAGGAGTAACATGGAGTTTATTTTTACTTGCCTGCAAGTTTCGAGGTCAGGCACAATCTATTTAAGTTGCTGATATAATTTCAGTAATCACAGGCTTTTCATAGTTCCTTATTTACTGTATTCTGGTTATTTACCATGTTAATTGAGGTTGTGGGGCATAAAATCATCTTAATATAAGGGTTTTGTTGCCAATTAACACTTCCCATTTGTAGAGTTAGATAATCACTAGCTGTTATCCTCCTGGTTGTAATTCAGGAGTTAGTTTGCATAATTACCTCCCAGTCACTTCTCACAAGGGTAAGACAAATCCTCCTGTCCTAGCCTCCTCACCAGACCTGCTGCACAAAACATAGAGACTGCTCACTCACAGGGGTGCCTTTTTAATTATGCACCACAGTACAACACTTGGGATGTTAAATGGCTTGAATCCTGTAGCACAAGCAAGGCATTTCCCAGTGTCACATGCTATTGTCAAAATTGCTAAAGGAAACATAATTTTTCCTCAATCCCCAGATCACTGGCTCAAGTGGAAGCACAGCTCCAGGTTTGGGAGGACAAATGTGACTCAGAGCATAAGGCTGCCCTTCTCTACCTGCAGGGCAGAGAGAAGTTCATGCCAACCAAATCTACCCCAGCTTGTGCTCCAGACTGGTTATGGATATCCCTTCCTGGAAGTGTTCAAGGCCAGACTGGACTGGGCTTTGGGCAACCCAGTCTAGTGGAAGTTGTCTCTGCCCATAGCAGGGGGATAGAATGAGGTTAACTTTAAGAACCCCTCCAACCCAAACCATTCTGGGCTTCTGTGATAATGGAGTCTCCTGTAATCTCTTCACATTCTCAGGATGGAATTCCACCCAGTAAATTTATAGCAGACTTGACATCTAACACAATGGGATTTCTCTAAATCCAAACAGATGTTTTCACAGCTCCATCTTTGGGGGCTGCCCTAATGCTTGTTAACCAGAAGCCCACCTGTCCTGCACACACCTCCACCTTCTTGCACACCTGCAGCTGAACTGAAAGATTTCAGAGCATGAACTCAGCCATAATCCCACAGCCAGAACCTCTGGGAGCACAGTCTGTTCCTCCACACAGAGCTCTGGACTTTATACCCTCACCACAGAGTTAACTTTGGCTCTACAAATAAACTGAGCTGACTTTTGGCTGCTGAAATAAACTCTTACACAAGAAGCAGTGTTTTGGTGGTACGTGTTGATCAGGAACCTGGCCAGGAGCATGGCTGCTCCATGTAACCTTGCTCTGCCCAATTCTTCCTGTGGATTTCCTGCATATTTTCCTCTCCCTCTGAAGAACGAAGGCATCCATTCATCTCCCACTTTCCTTGGGAGAGCACATACTTACCAGTTTCATAACCCAAGTGATGCCAGGGCTCTTGCAAAATTCTTCCACAAACAAATAGTACCCTGAAAGCATTTTGAGGATCTTCAGAATAAAGGCACTCTTTCTTGCCTCAGGCTTTCCTGCTTCCCTTTCTAACTGCTTCCGATACCTCTTCAGATCCTTTACTAAGCAGCTGTTCTGACTCAGCTGGGTAGAAAGAGAAATACAAGATTCAGCACAACAAATGCTCCCACAGTATGACTTGCTTTAATTGCTCTTGAGAAGCTTCTGGGGATCAACTGCACCACATATACTAAGAGGAAAAATAAATAAATATGGATACCACTGAGAACTGCTTTTTCTTTGTGGAGGAAGAGGATCAATTTCAATTTTCTGTCTCTCTGCATGAATACTGGGAGTTAGAACAGAGCAACAATCCATGTTCCACCACTCCTAGCTTTCCTGTGCAGCCAGCATCCTCTCCAGGGCAGGCAGCTGCCCATAGTGACCCTGCAGCAGCTCATTGACAGCACTCCTGAACCACTGCTAGTCAACCCAGTGTTACCAACCAGCCTCAACCTCTCTCCACATAGTCACAGACTGGTTTGGGTTGGGAGGGAATTTAAAAGCTCATCCCATTCCACCTCCTTTCCGTGGGCAGGGACACCTTCCACTAGACCAGGCTGCTCAAATGCCACGCCTGGTGAGGGCTAAGGCTCCCAGTGTGATCACATCCCACTCAGCCACTGTGCTGCAGGAGACATAGCCCAGGAGAGGACAGGGCTGTAGGTGTTTGTGCACTGGAATGGGCTGCCCAGGGAGGTGGTGGAATCACCTTCCCTGAAGGTGTTTAAGGAAAGACTGGAGTGGCACCCAGTGCCCTGGTCTGGTTGACAAGGTGGTGTTTAGTCATAGGTTGGACTCCATGATCTCAGAAGTCTTCTCCAACCTAACTACTTTATTATACGCATAGCATCTAAACCTGCCTATAGATACCAACCATACTCCCCATATACGGTAGGAGGCTTGGGGTGGGGTGGCTATCCTTGCCCTCACCGGCACACAGCGTTTATGAGGCTTAACATGCTGTCCCGGGGTCGTGCAGGAGTTGGGATACAGAGCCGGGAACCCCCCGGGAACCCTGCGGGCCCCGCTCTGAGCCGGGCCGCGACCCCCGACCGTCCCCATGGCAACCGCGCGGCTGCGCGCCAGGGGGCGCTCTCGGCAGCCGCCTCCCCGCACTGCCCCCTCAGCCCGCGGCCCGATCCCCCCGCCCTGTCCCGGCCCCGGGACCCCCGGCCTGACCCTCCCTGCGGGCTGGCGGCGACACGCCGTGGTGGGGAGCCCCTCAGCCCTGCTGCTCGCTGGCACTGCCCATCCCGCGGCCCTGCGAAGTCCCCAGGACGCTCCTACAGCCCTCCCGGGCAGGGCAGGGATCCTGCGGCACCTGGCTGCAGGTGGGCACGGGCAGGGGTGGGCTTGGAGCGGGCAGGGCAGGGGGAGGTGTGGTGCAGGCAGGGGTGGGCACGCTGCGGGCAGGGCAGGGCTGGGATAGGTATGGTGCATGCAGGGGTGGACACGGCGTGGGCAGGGGTGGCCATGCTGCCGGGAGCTTCGCCGCGTGGCCGCACAGACCTTCCTTGATGGAGCAGGACAAAGGTTTTGTTCTTCTCCCAACAGTGCAGCCTTGTGCGGCCGCGGGCAGCGGCGACAGGCAGCAGCCAGCGCGGCCCCGTGCTCCCACGCCACGGCGCAGGGGGGGAGTTTCTCCTCCTTTGTCTGCTCCCGGCCAGGCAGCAGCCGGTGCGCGGCAGCGCCGGAGCAGCCGGGGAAGGGCCTCGGCAGGAGCAGCGGAGCACGGCGGCCGCGGTGCCCTCTGCCCCGGCACAGCCACCGGCCCGGCCTCGCCGCGCTGGGAACGAGCAGCGATCCCGGGGGAGCCAAGCTCTTCATGACGGGAACCCGACCAGGCAGCGGGGACGGCAGCAGCGCCCGGGGACGGGGAGGACGGCAGCATTGGGGACAAGGACACCAGCGCCCCGTGCCCACTCCCGGCGCCCGCCGTCGGCCATGGGGAACGGCATGAGCCAGGTAACGGGGAGCGCTGCGGTGGCTGCTCTGCAGTTTGGCCGTGCCCGGGCGGTTCGTCCGGTGCCGGAGGTGGGAGACCCTTACCTGGCGGCTGCCTCTGCCGTGCCAAGCGGCGTTTCACCTGCCGACACCGGGTCCGGCACAGGGCTCGGCTCTTTGTTTGTTTATCTGTCGGTAGAACAACACCGGAGGTGAAACAGGCAGGGACACTGTGCTGGGACAGCTGACAGCTGCCCAAGGGGTGGAGGGCGGGGGTCACAGCGAGTTCCTTCAAGGAAGGGGGAATTTTTCCCAACACCTTGAATCCCAAAGAACCAGCATCAAGCACACACTGGGAGTCCTGTATGATCCCGAGCCTGGTGGTCCCGCACCCCGTGTTCAGCGGGGCTGTGCTGTGCGTGGGGCTCGGTATCACGGGTGTAGAGGGGATGGGAACTGTTTTATTTATGTGATGCCCCGTTTTCTCCTCTGAGGAGTGGATCAGCAGGGTACTGGGGACAGGCACATGCTATTTATTCGTGGTTCAGTGTCCTGCCCTTGGGAGCTGCCCTTGCTAACTGGCGCTCTCCCACTCGCTCCTCTCAGTGCCGCAGCTGTGAGTTAAAGGCACCCCGTCGATTGGAAATTGATCTAAAATCACAGGAATCACAAAAAAATCCCCACCTTCTTTGAGCTGTAAGCGTTTCCAAATGTGAGCAGTGAGACAAGTGTGAGTCCTTTCACCAGATGTCCTGGTGAAAATCACCTCCACCTGCCCTGGGCACCAAATATTGCTGCAGGAAGAAACTGGCAGAGAACCGGCTGGATACAGGATTGAACTCACTGCCCAGGCTGTGAGTGAGGAAGAATATAAAATAGCTCTGGATGACAAGGTTTGCAAGGTGTCCTGCTTCTGTATCTGCAGTGCTGTTAACAGAGGCCTTGTCAAGTAATTATCTTTTCGTCATAAGAAGTGGAGTTTCCCAGGGGAAATGAGCTGAAGCCATGGTGTCCAGAGCAATCTGTGCCTGGGCTGTGAGAAATGGGCTTCCTGCAGTACAGAGTGAGGGGAACAGAGCTCAGGGCTGGGAGGGGGACAGCTACATCCCCTACAAGCTTCTCTGTGCCTGTTGCTTTCCCATCCCTCGAGCAGCTCGGCTTCCACAGGTCACTTCCATAGTCCAAGGCTGTACAAAGGTATATGCAACTTGCTGAGCTCAGGTAATAAACCCCAATGGAGGGCTGATTCATGATAAACAAGAGGAGAAATAAAAAAGCCGTGTCTGGCTCCCAGTGCCTGTGAGAGCACCAGGTGGTTGCAGGTGCCAGGGCTACATCCAGCCCTACATCCTGGATGCCAGGGCAGTGGCAGCTCTGGGAACACACAGGTCCAGCTGCCCCAGCACCGTTCCCACCCCAGAGTTGGCAGTGGTCATGTCAATGCCAGAACTTTGGCCCCTCCAACCAAGGTCACTGCTTTCCAGTGTGGGTCCCAGCACAGTGGGTACCACAGCACAAGGTCACTGCTCAAACTGCCATTTCCCCTTGTGTCCCACAGATCCTGCCTGGCCTCTACCTTGGGAACTTCGTTGGTAAGTGGAGCCAACTGCTGCAGAGATGTTCTCCAGCTGGGGAGTGGGGCTTGCTTGAGCTGCTGTCTCTCTGCCTGCAAATACTGCTTGGTATCCTGCCTGCACCCCCCACCCTGCCTGCTCACACTGCTCTGCCTGCACCCACAGCCTGCTCTGCTCTGTCACCCAATTTGTGTTGGCAGTAGTAGGAGTGAAGACACTGTGAGAAAGGCAAGGCAGAGACTTTGCATGGTTTCCTTATTTAACAGCTGTCCTGAACTCTTGGGATACGTGGAGGAAAGGAACCAAGGAGGAAATACGGATCCCATGCCAGGAGCAGAGGAGCTGGTGGTGCCACATGGGTGCCAGGGAGCAGGACTGGGGCACTGCAGGATAATGCTCCCCAGTTTTGCAGCTGTATAAGAGGCCAGAGGGGGCTGCTAACCTTCAGGAGGGAATTTCCTAGAGGTAGAGTCACACCTTCTCACACCAAGTCACTATTTTAAGGATTTTTTGTAATCAGGGGACAGTTAATGACCAAGTGTTGACATCTGCCACAACAAACCAGCATTTATGAGTACTCCTGCCTCCCTGATGGCTTCTTTGCCACCTTGATTCCTGCTGTAAGTGCTGGGGGAGTTTAAAACCACTGGTGTGAATTGCTAGGGAAATGCCACTGGAGTGGCAGCCCTGTTCTCCCAGTGCCCCATGGAGCACTTTGGGTTGGTCTGGATGGGCTGTGGCTTGCTGGGAGCAGAGGGACAAGAGCACCCAGGGTCATCAGGGGGATTCCTGTGAGCAGCTTCTGCTGTGGGGCCTAGGCCTGTTGCCATCCAAACACTCCTCATCACTCTGCCAGATAATCCAGGGTGACAAGATTCTAGGCCTGCAACATGAAGCTCGCAGAGACATTTCCTCCAACTGGAATCTTTTCCAGCCCCAGTAAGCCTTGATTCCAGTGCCACCATTTGCTGTCACTGCCTGCCGAGGCGGATGGGAAGGTGGCAGGTGTCTGAGTCCCCATCTCCCTCCCCACACAGATCACAGCTTCCCTGTAGAGCATCTCCCTTGAGACTCACTCCTATTAAAATTCACATCATGTTGTTAGCACATCCAGGCTGGATTCCTGAGCCAAGGTTTTACACCACATGTAAGTTTAGAAACCCAAAAGAATGAGATGGGGAAATGTTTCCCCTCCTCTCTGGCCACGCTTGCTGCATCTGCTGGTTGTGTCATGAAAGGGAGACACTTGGAAGCTGCTCAGCAAGACAAGCATGCTCCCTTCCATGTGCAACAACTGCTGTGCTGGACCAGAGGCCAGGATCACATCCAGAATGCTGAAGCACTGGTGAGAGGCAGGGCATTACCCCAAACAGCCAAGGACACTCCATTTCTGTCCACACAGCTGCAGAGAGAACAGACCAGAGAGCAGCAAGTCACTGCTGAGGTGTTTTCTACAGAAAATCAGAGTTGATGTAAATTGCTGCAGCTGCACTTCCATAGTTCACAATAAAAGTGGATCTCTCCTTCAGCAAGTCCCAGTGCTATGTGTGTGTCTGCTCAAGGAGGTGTGGGCAGGGCACACAACTCCCCCCAAAGTAGGGACAAGTACAGGTAGAAGAGGCACTGCCTGCTGACCCCAAGTGTTTCTGTGCAGGTGTGAATGGTTCAACCAGCATGAACAACCAGGAGAAGGAATCAGGGAGAGGCCTCTGGTTTGGGATCATGGGATTGGCATTCCAGGTTTCCATGTTTGCCCATATCTGCACTGCTGCACATGGGGATGGGTGGGATGCAGTCAATCTGCTGGAGCAGGGCTTTGTGTGCTGGCTGGCTGTAGAAGCAGGGTGGGAGCACTGTAGGAAGAGAAGGGTAGGAAATGAATACATGTTGATATGTAGTTTTCTAGACATCATTCTAGACATTTTCTAGACATCATTAATCTGTCTTTCAGATGCCAAAGACCTGGAGCAGCTAAGCCGGAACAAGATCACCCACATTGTTTCAATCCATGAATCCCCCCAGCCCTTGCTGAAGGTAGGGTCCTGCACCAGATGTCACCGTGTAAATTCCTGCAGCTCCTTCCATGCTGCATCTTCCTTCCCCCTCTGAGCATCCCATGGCACGTACACCTGCCCTGGTCACTGATCCCAGAGGAGCTGGGCGGCCCCCCGGCATGGGAAACTGGCTGTCTTGTGGCTATAACCCGGCCTTGAACGCTGACGGAAAACAATTTCCAGCTCTCCAGACTCCTTTTTTCCTATCCCCTCCCACGAGTTGCTGGTGTCCCCTTGCCCCACCCTTTATCCAAGGGAGAGTGTGGCCCCATCCCCATGCAGGGGGGATGGTGTGTGGGGGAAGCAAAACCCTGTAGGCTGCTGTGGGCAAGGAGCAAAGGCACTGCCAGCCCTGTTCTGACATCCTGGCTGTAGTGCCTGAACTTCTCTTCCTATTCTGTCTTCCAGGACATTACCTACCTCCGCATCCCCCTGCCTGACACCCCTGAAGCCAACATGTGAGTACCCTGGGGAGGCTGGGGACATGCAGGGAGGTGGGAGGGTGATCAGGGGTGAGAGCTCACAGCTTCTTAAGCCCTCTATATGCTGTCTCCAGCTCCTCAAGCACAATGACCCACAGGCTGGAGATGTGATGCCACAGTGCAGGGAACCCCAACAGCATCCCAGTTCAGTGGCTGATGTGAGGAT
Organism: Cinclus cinclus; assembly: GCF_963662255.1. Lineage (NCBI taxonomy): Eukaryota > Metazoa > Chordata > Aves > Passeriformes > Cinclidae > Cinclus > Cinclus cinclus. The sequence continues at coordinate 8,308,315 of NC_085063.1, forward strand.
ACAAGCCCTGGGGTGAGGTGAGGGGCAGCCACTCTGCAGCACCCTTGGAGAGGAGCAGCAAGCATCCCCCAGGAATGTCTGGAGAGGGGAGAGCACATAAAGGGTGTGGAGTCAGCCAAGGGCACAGGCGTGGCTGGAGATTCGAGCAGCCAGCATCCCACTGCCCCAGCATGAGTCACACAAGTCACAGGGCAGCCCCGTGCATCCCCAGCACAGTGTCCCCTTCTGTGTCCCCAGCACAGAATGAGCTGGCAAATCCACCTTTCCTTGGGAATAAACAGCACCGAGCTGCTCAGGTCTCAGTAGTGGCTGGCAGATCCCCTAAAACAAACATACAAGGCTGTTCTGCCTGTAGCTAAAAATGCTGTTCTGCCCCTGAAGTTCTTATTCTGTCTGGTTTATTTTTCCTGCTAGCAAGAGGCACTTCAAGGAATGCATCAGTTTTATCCATCAGTGTCGCCTGCATGGAGGGAACTGCCTCGTCCACTGGTAATGCTTCTTCCCCCATGCCCACTGCTCAGTAGATACAGCCCCCAGCCCCTCGCTTTAGTTGCAGCTCCTGATCAAAGCCAGCCAGAGGGCTCTGTGCCAATGGACCCACCCAGGATCCACCCTTGGCTGTGGCTTGTGTCTAAAACCCAGCGGGATCCAGGCAGTCCTGGAGCCAGGGCAGCTTTTTGCTGCAGCTGAATGTGCAGGATGAGCGGGGTTTGGGGCAGGCAGCCAGGCAGTGGCTGCTGCTCCCATTCCCTATAGAGGAGTGGGTATTTATAGGCACCAATGGCCAGGACCTTGGAAGGTCTCAGGCCTCTGGGAGAGGAAGTCCTTGAAGAAGAACTGGAATATCTGAAGCACAGGGGTAGAGGAAGAGGCAAGCATGGAGTCAGGGTGTGCCACTAACGCCAGCCCTTCTCCACTTCGTCTTGCCAGCCTCGCTGGCATCTCCCGCAGCACCACCGTGGTTGTTGCCTACGTCATGGTTGTCACGGAGCTGAGCTGCCAGGAGGTGCTGGATGCCATCCGAACCATCCGGCCCGTCGCCAACCCCAACCCCGGCTTCAGGCAGCAGCTGTCTGAGTTCGGCGGCAGCGCAGCCCGCAAGGTGGGACAAGCCTCTGCTACCCGTGCCCTGCTCCATGGCTGAGCCTGCCATGGGTCTCAGAGCAGGGATGAGTCTTGAGGGGACTCAATTTCTTCCCTGCTTCCCTCGCTGGCAGGCTTGGACCTGCCCCTGTAAGCCAGCACTGTATTTTACTTCCCGCTCCTTCCCTAGGTCCGCAAGCACCTGAAGCAGAGGTATGGGATGTCCCCTTTCAATGACGAGGAAGAAATAAAGGCCTTGCTGCCAGCAGGGAGAGAAGGAACGTCCAGGACAGAGGGAGCTGTGCAAGGACTGGTCCCAAGAGCCAGAGATATGAGGAGCACAAGTCCCTTCCTGCTGCGGGTGAAGAGGACGTTCTCCTGCATCCCGGCTTGTCTGAAGTGACCCAAGCCAAGGGAGAGCAGTGAGCATCATCCAACAGCCTGGGAGAGATGAAGGAGATGCAACACAGTGGGACAGGGAGCACTGGGTGGGGACCTGGACCAAGCCCAGCTCCTTCTTCTCCTCTGGGGTGGGAATGCACCACCCTCTGTCTGGGCAGGTTTCATGGACGTTGTTGGGCTTTGCAGCACATGCTGGGCTCATTTTCTTCACACCTGGTGTGCTGGGGACACAGGTCTCTGCCCCTGGGTCACTGCAAGCTCCTGCTTGGGGCAGAACACAGAGAGGGTCTCTGCTGCCGCAGGCCAGTACCCAGGTGTTGCCAGCAGCAGCTTTTGCACTTGGGTACCCACTGCATGGCCTCAGGGTGCACAGGAGAGCTGGTGCTCCCCTCAAGCAGTTTTCCCACCAGCAGCACAAGCTCCCAGCATCCAGGCAGCTGTGGAGCAGGGACACACCAGTGTGCCAGCCAGTAATGCCATCACACAGGCTCCCAGCAGAGGGTCCAGCTCCAGACTGGCCAAGCACAAGCTCTGAGCAAGCACTGTAGCTTTAGGAACCCATTGTACCCCATTCCCACCTATCCCAGGGCACAATCTGTAACAGGTGGGAACCAAGCATTTAACCTGGCCAGACCTCACTAGAGCAGAGCCTTAAGCCATTTTGCTTAAAGACTTTCTATGTTCCCCAGTAATAAATACCCTTCTCTGTGGTCTGACTCCTGTGATGGCCGGGTTGAAATGGGGTTGCCAAGGGGGAAGGTTGCAGCATGGGATCAGTCTGGAGCTGCTGCTAACCACTCTCTGGAGTGGACTGGAGACACACATGCCTGGACGGGACTCACCCTGCTGCCTTGTGAGAAGTTGACAAAGGAGGCCAGAAATGTGAGTGCCAGGGTAGGGATCTCTGGAGACAAGCTCTGCTCCAGGAGAGGTTGGGAGCAGCAGGTGGGAGCTCACCTGGAGTCTTATTTCACTGTTGCTTCTCCACTCAGTGGATCCAGGAGCACCAGATCCAGGAGTCTGCTGGCTCCAGCTGCTGGGAGTACTGGGAGCCTGGCACCAGCTGAGTATCACAAGCCCCAGACCTTTCCCATTTACACCTTTTCATGGAGCAGAGTCCCAGGTGGGAAAAATTCTGAGGATACACAGCTGGGTCATCAGCATTGTCCCTCTTGGGACTCAGAGCATGTTTCTGGCGTCCCCCTCATTCCTTCTCCCCCTCTCCTGGGGGAAGGGATCCCCCAGGAGACAAAGCTTGAAGATGAGGCTTCCTTCTGGCTGCCATCATGTGCCTGCTGGGCTGGGTGCTGCCTTATGGTGACTCAGGCAGGCTGTAAGCTCCACCTCTCTGGGCAGATACTGAGCTGACTGAATAACCAGGGATGCATCATCCTTCACTGCTCCTGCACCATCTACCATGGGATGCCACTCTCCACCCAGTTCCTTCCAGGCTCCTCTGGAAGGGAGTGGGTACTCCGTTGTTCCCAGGCCAGGCTCTCCAGCACCCTTTGGCCTCCTCAGCACCCAGCAGGATGGAAGCCCTGCAGCCCAGGCCCATGCATCCAGGATGGATGTGTGCCCCATGCATAACTGCACCTCCCCCACTGGGACGCTATATGCCAAGGTGTTTACACCCAGGAATTCCCCTGTTGCCACTGTAAACCATACAGGGCCCTGGCCCCTCCAGCTCAGCTCCACAGCATAGCAAAGTGTATTTATTTTGGCAGATCTGGTTTACACAGCTCGGAAAAACCCGGGCACGGGCAGGGTTACATACAAGTTAATGTTTGACTGCCTTTTGAAGCTCATTTTGTCATGAAAAGTTTAAGGATTAAGCAGCTTCACCTTTTCTGGGAACGGAGAAGCATGAGGAGGAATATAGTGGGGAATCTGGCTCCTGAGCGTCCTCGCTGATGCCCGGGTAATTAGATCCCCCGGGGCCTGCGTCAGCAGGCGGCTGCCACACCACATGAAATCCCCGGCCAGCCGATAAAACATCCCGGCGGGCTGGGGCTGAACAAACGAGCCGGGGGCTGCGATTATCTCCCGGCCTTGGATGTAATGAGTGCAAGCCACTGGGAGGCTGTGCAGTAACTCCTTGCCATCGCTCTGCTTCCCAAGGCAGAAAGGGAAGATGTTGATTCTCTCGGTCAGTTTCCAGGTCCTTTTCCCAGACCGTGGCCCCACAGCTCGCCCAGATGGGGGGCACAGGTGGTGCCTGAGCTTCACTTTGCAACAAAGGGCTCCCGGACAGGCTCAATAAGGAGAGAAAACCCCTGCCAGTGGGGCTTTCTCCTACACCCCGTGTGGCCCCATGTGCCCTCTGTGCCACGTGGCTGTGCCTTGTCCTCACATCCTCTGGGAAAGCCCAGGACTGGGCTCTCTGCCACTGATTATTCATTTGGAGACTTTGCAGACCCAGTAGCTCTGAGGAATTTCACTTCTCCTCTCCGCCAGAGGTGACTTTCTCTGACTCAGAGCAGGAAAGGAGACCTGGGGCACTGCAAAAGGAGACTTGGGGGGCAGCAGTCGGGCAGAGGAGCAGCGTTTCCCTGCACAGTGGCATGAGACTCTGAAGCAGAGGTGGAGCAACCAAAACCAGTGTCACCTCAGGGTGGCCCAGTGACCCAGCCTGTGCCCTGCTGGGGGCAACTGAGGAGCTGGTGCAGGATATGTCCCACCCCGGTCCCGGCAGCCCTTGGCACAGCTCATCCACCCTTCCCACCCATTTCCTGTTCGACTCAGCATCCAGAGCCCTCCAAGACAGACGTGAGCATTAGAGCAGAGGAGATATTTGAGAGATGTGGACATGTGACTGTTCACACCACCCTGGAAACCCCGTGCTCTTCCCGCAGCTCCCTGCAGTTCCCCACACCCATGGAGTGAGCAGCTGGTCCCACGGGAGGACGCAGCCCCTGGAGCTGGGATTTGTCTGTCTGGGGCCTCAAAGCAGGAAGTAAAGGGAGCAGGGTCCCTTGTCCCCTTCGGGGAGCATGTGGGAGACCTGACAGTTTCAGAGGAAGCATTTGGGAGGAGTGCAGGAGAGTTGTGTGTGCCTTCTGGTGCCTTGTCCCGTCTCCCGCGAGTGCAGGGTGCCTGTGTTGAGAAACACACCTAGTTCAGGTATCTCGGTATGTAAATTACCAGTGCGAGCCGCACATTGTGTTCTGCACGGCAGGAAAAGACTGGAGCCCCAGGCAAGAGCTGGGAATGAGCGCCCACCCTTTGCCTAACAAAGGGCACTTCCCGGGGTGAGGGGTCAATCACCCAGAGCCTCCGCAGGAGCCGATGAGCAACGGGAAGAGCCTAAAACCACCACTCATGTACATGGGTGCACACACTGTGAGCGTCTGAAACCTCAGGGATACCTTTTTGCGGGGTCTGTCCTGGAGGCATCAGCTCCAGCGCTTCCCATTGCTGTAACCTTCAATTACATCACTTTTTCCTGAACAAGGATGCCTGACGCTGCTGCGTGGGGAAAAGCTGAGCAGAGAAAAAAAAATTAAGAACCGTCCCTCCCCCCCCAACCCGCCAGCCAGAACCGGCGGCGTGGGCCGGGAAAGGGAAAGTGAAAGCAAAAGCCGCTTTCGGTTTCGTCGCCGGGCCGCGATGGCGGAGCCGGGGTCGCCCATGCGGCTGAAGGAGTGGCTGATCGCACAGATCGACAGCGGCCGGTACCCGGGGCTGCGCTGGGAGAATCGGCACCGAACGCTCTTCCGCATCCCCTGGAAGCACGCATCCAAGCAGGATTACCGGCAGCAGGAGGATGCTGCGCTCTTCAAGGTACCCCGGGCTCCCCGCGGTCCCCACGCGGCCCTGGGAGCGTCCCTGCGACTGGCCCCCCGGGCTCCGTGTGCACTCTCAGGGCTCCCCATTGCCCGGGGCTCCCCATTGCCCGAGGGCTTCCACTGCCGAGCTCCGTGCGCGTCCCGGAATCGCCCACCCAGCTCCGTGCAGCCGAGCTCCATGTGTACCTCCAGGGCTCTCCATTACCTGACTCTGTGCGCAGCGCTGGGACTTGGCTCCATGGACACCCCTGGCACACACTGCCCAGCTCCGTGCACACTCCCGGGGCTCCCGGCTGCCCCGCTCCGTGTGCTCCCCTGTGACCCCGCACTACCCAGCTCCCCGCAGTCCCCCAGGACACACAGCCCCGGTTCCTCACTGCCCCCCCCCACCCCGGTGGACTCGTAGCCCGGTGGACCCCCTTGAACAGCCCAGCCGGGGGTGAGGTTCTGGCAGCCCCCACAGCACAGGGCACCCTCTGTCCCTCAGGCTTGGGCTGTCTACAAAGGAAAGTACCACGAAGGGACGGACAAAGCTGACCCCTCCACCTGGAAGACGCGGCTGCGCTGCGCCCTCAACAAGAGCACCGACTTCCAGGAGGTGCCCGAGCGGAGCCAGCTGGATATCTCCGAGCCTTACAAGGTGTACCAGATCGTGACTGACAGAGTTTGTGATGCAGGTATGTCCCTGTCATCCCTCCGCTTGTGCCAGATGTTGGGTTGATACCTGAAACGCACCCCGTGTCCCACAAACATTACCCTTCCTCCCTCTCTTCCTCTCTGGGTGTCCCAGACAGCCAGCTGTCTTCCTTGGGACTGTTCCTGGCATTTGCCAGGGGTTCATCCATTCTTTCTTGCTCTCTGCAGAGGACAGTGACACACAGTCCCCAGGCAGTGAGGATCAGCAGGTGAGCATGCCCTGTGCCATCCAGGCAGGGGAGAAGGTGGGACCCTCAAATTTCCCCCTCACCCATCAGCTGCTCCCACACTTGCACACTGCCCAAATTTGTCCCACGGGGCATCAGAGAGGGTCCCCTGTGCCAGGCACTGCCAGACCCAGGCAGCAGATCTGCTGGCTTGTGGGGTCCGTTGTAGAGTCAGGATCCCTCACTGCCAGCTCAGCCCTCACCAAAGCTGCTCCTGCCTCCAGGGCAGCACTGCAGGGAGTCCGAAGAAGGAGGAAAGCCAGAAGGACATGCTGGAGAGTGCTCATGTGTCTCCACAGCCCTGGCTCTCTGGCCACCACACCGAGCGAGGTGAGGAGGGTCCCTCTCAGTGGGATGGGGCTGAGGGCAGGGAGTGCACACTTCTGCCACGATCCTGTTCTCCTGTGCTCCTGAAGGCAACCCCTGTGGGGATTGAGGTAAGGGCTGAGGATTCCCACCCTACCCCAGCAAAGCCATTCCCTTATTGGATATGAGGCCCAGTAATGAGCAAACACAGTGGGAAGTGTGGGCCCAGGGGCTTGGGCTAGGAAAGTGCCTGGAAACCCCTGGGGTAATTGTCCATGTCCTCTTACCACCTCATCTCTGCCCTGTCCAGGGTGCCTTGTGAGGGGAGTCTTCTATGGCTGGAGCCCGACCCATGGCCAGCTCCTTCACGGACCCCCATCCTACCTCCCTGTGGAGAATGTCAACAATTCAGGTAGGAGTCATATTGCAGGCAATGCCCTGGGTGACCCCACCAGCCCATATTGCCCATGAACTGACCCTTCCTTTGTCCCAGACTGCTGGCTCCACATCCGCCTGTACTACTGTGGTGTGCTGGTGAAGGAGATGACCACTCGCACAGCCGAGGGCTGCCGCATCACCACCAGCACCGTGCCGGCCGACAGCGAGCACCTCTATGGCCCCTCCTGCATGGAGCAGATAAAATTCCCCCCACCACAGGTGCTCAGTGGCCATGGCCACGTGGCCTGCATGACCGACGTGCTGGAGCGGCTCTTGCCCCACCTGGAGCGTGGGGTGCTGCTGTGGGTAGCACCTGAGGGGGTCTTCATGAAGCGCCAGTGCCAGGGCAGGGTGTACTGGAACGGGCCACTGGCCCCACACAAGAACTGGCCCAACAAGTTGGAGAGGGAGAGGACTTACAAGCTGCTGGACACACAGCAGTACCTACAGCGTAAGTCCCTGGGAGACCTCACTCCCCTCGGGAAGAGGGGCAGGTCCTGCCCTGATGTGGCTGATGGTAGCTGTCAGGACCCTGTGTCCCCTGACAGGGTTGGTGTCTTGCAGAGGTTCGGGAGTACCTGAGCAACGGGCAGATCATTCCACAGTACCAGATCTACCTGTGCTTCGGGGAGGAATACCCCACCAGAGCTGGGCACCCCTTCCAGAAGCTCATCATGGCTCATGTGAGTACCCACTGGGGCCGGTGACCCCCAAGCCACACACAAGGACCATTGTAAGGCAGGGACGCGGACCTGTGCCCAGCCTCTGTCATTCTGTGCCTCTGCAGGTGGAGCCAGTGTTTGCACGGGAACTCTTCCATCATGCCCAGCGCTTGAGGCCGACACTGCTCTGCAATTCCCCCCAGCCCTGTTCCCCTGGCACATCCAGCCATGTTCTCCATGTCCTCAAACAGTTCTGCCAGCCCTGAACTGGATGGGATGGAAGAGCCCATTTGCCATAAAGTCTCAGAGTGGGAGGCTGTGAGCCCTGTGACTGCACTCCAGCTGCATGTCCCAAGGCAGAGTGCTCAGGGTGCTCAGTGTGCAGGACCAGACAAGGACAGATATTAGCTGGGGTGGGCAGATGCTGCTGCCCCTGTGATTGATGTATTTATTTGCCAGGAGTCCCCCAGGTGGGATTTGTTTTGTGCCTGTTCAGCAAGCCAGGGCAGACCTGGCTCTGTCCTTGAACCTTGCGCTGCCAGGACTCGCTGTTGCAAACCTTGGAAATAAAGGTTGTGTTTTCGTATTGGTATTGGGGGCTGACTCTGGTGTGGGAGACTAGTGCTTGTCTGAGCAGGGAACAGGTGGCTGGGGAAGCTGAGTCCAGATAGAGTCTCATGTGGGCAAAGCCAGCTCAGCTCCTGCCACAGAGAAACAGCGTGAGACAACCCCCTGCCCCAGTGCCGGCTCTAGACCTGTCCTGCCTCTTATCCCAGCCCCTTGGCAGGGGTGAAGGCAGCAGAGGTGCCTGTTAGCTGCTCTGCTGACCTTGCAACACAGAAAGCTCTCCCAAAGGCAGTCACTACCTGTGTGTTTACATTCATGAATGGTATGATGGGGCTCCTGGAGCCTGCGCTGTGCCCATAGTTTTGGGAACAATGCAGGAACCTGGCACAACAGAGAGACCTGGCCTAGGATCCAGCACAAGCCCAGGCTGGGGGCAGGAGCTGAGGCACCGGGGTGGGCAGGGGGCAGATGAGCATGGGAGGGCAGGCAGCACCCTCAGTCCTGCCAACATCCCTCTCTCAGCCTCACTCCAGGCCCAGCCAGAACCCGCCTGCTCACCGTGAGCAGGGCAGGATGAGAACCAGGTCGTGGGAACCTTCCGTGGGAAAAGGGGCTGGGGGAGTGGGGGCTGTGCCCGCCTCTGCCCTGGGGAGGCCGCGGCCGTGCCAACCCCGGGGCCACTGGCTGCTGGCCGCAGGCCTTGGCGGCGCATCCGTCCGTCTGTCCACAGGGACCAGCGTTGGACGGCAGAGTCCCGCTCCGCCCTGGGCGGCCCCTCAGAGGAGGGGCCGCCGCCCCCTCGCCGGCCGGAGCGTTTTAACGGGCCGTGCTGGGGCCGTGCGGCAGAGCGGGAGCGGGATCAGCGGCAGAGCTGGAGCGGCGGGGGCCGCCCGGGAGGATGCAGCCGGACCTCCCCGTCGGCGACGCGGCGCTGCGCAGCCCACCGGCCCCTGAGCCGGCCGGCGGCGCCTTCCCTAGCGCTGAGGCCACCAAGCCACCCTACAGCTACATCGCCCTCATCACCATGGCCATCCAGAGCGCGCCCGAGCAGCGCATCACCCTCAGCGGCATCTACCGCTACATCATGGGCCGCTTCACCTTCTACCGAGATAACAAGCAGGGCTGGCAGAACAGCATCCGCCACAATCTATCCCTCAACGAGTGCTTTGTCAAGGTGCCCCGTGATGACAAGAAGCCGGGAAAGGGCAACTACTGGACCCTCGACCCCGACTGCTACAACATGTTCGAGAACGGCAGCTTCTTGCGGCGCCGCAGGCGCTTCACCAGGAAGAAGGGCCTCCGGGATGCTCCAGGCACTGAGGGAGACGAGGGGCGCGGGAAGACCACCAGGCAGCAGGCGCGAGGGCTGTCTGCTGCCCTGCTGCTGGAGGAGGGGAAGGCAGAGGGGGGCTACACCCCGCCGTCGGCCACAGGACACCTGCCAAGCCCTGCTACTCTGTCTGAGGGTGCCGGGGTGCCGGGGTGCGCTGAACCCAGTGCCCGGCGTCAGCCACCCAAGGCCAGGCAGCCCTGCCTGTACCTGCCGGACATGCCACAGCCCAAGGGGCCGTTCTTCACGCCCCCCGAGAGCCGCCCACCCAAGGAGACTGTCTTCGGGGGGCTCCCGGCGGCGCTGCAGCTGCCCCGGCCAGGTCAGTACCCGTTGTCCAGCGAGCGCCCGGCCCAACATCAGCACCCTGCCCTGCTGCCTACTCTGCTACCCACCCAGCACAGGGACCCCCCGCAGGACTCACCGGCCACCCCAGACACCCCTCCAGAGCAGCTGGAGGGCAAGGAGCTGGCTGCCCCTGGGTTGGGGCCATGCCAGCCATTTGGGCAGGTGCCACCTGCATTCCCTGGCAACCTCCTCGGCACAGGCAAGCCCCCTCCATCCTGCTTCCTGGAAGGAGAGGGCTACACGCAGCCCCACCTGCCCGTGTTTGGCTCCTTCAGCCGGCCGGGCCCCGAGACGCTGGGCAGCAGCTACCAGTGTCGGGTGCAGGCACTGAGCTTCTGCATGAAGGAGCGGCCCTGCAGCACAGCGCTGGAGCATCTCCTGGCTGCAGCCCCTCCGGCCTCCACCACCCCCCGCCAGCCACCCTTCGGGGCCATGGGGCCACGGGCAGGTGAGCAGAAGGAGCCATGGGGGCCGGGGACCACGATCCCACTGCAGGGGGGTAATGGCTACCCCCTGGGGCTGCCTCCCTGCCTCTACCGGACACCCGGCATGTTCTTCTTTGAGTGAGGGACTCCCCACCCTGGGACTACCCAGCATGCAATAAAGCACATTCCCTAACGCTGCCTCTGTGGTCTCTGTGCCCCATTCGAGGTAGGCAGTGGGCAGGGGCAAGCTGGGGAGCCTCAGCCCCAGCTGAGGTGCTGGCTGGGGGACGCACGTGCCCAAGGCCACCTGGCACAGCCTCCATCCCCACCAGTCCCTCCATCAGTTATCACTGTCCGGATGGTGAAGACATGTGGGGATGGGGCATGGCCTGGGTCAGAGCACCTACACCCAGGTCCTGTGTCCCAGGGAGATGCTGAGGACAAAGTCCTGCCACAGTGTGGGGCCAGGAGCCCCTGAAGCGCCATCCCATGGCAGTGCAAGGGAACTTTGTCCCTCGGGGTCAGGGGGATGTGCTGCAGCAGAAATTATCCCTCATTGGAGTGCCACTGTCTCTTCCCTGTGCCTGGGACCCCTCCAAGTTCCTGATTTTGCACAGGGTGTCACATGTGGCACAAGTGGCACCAGCCTCAGTGTGTGACCCTGCAAATGGACTCGTGTTGCCCCAGACACACTGCGGGGAGGCACCAGGGGTTGTAGCACAGTGTGAAGGCTCTGCTATGTCGGGGATAGGGCTCCCTCCCCTCTCTGTCCTTGCTCGTGGGTGTGTCAGTGCCTGGCTGGGATTCTAGCTAGTCCCTGCAGACTCCAAGACCAGGGCAGCCCCAAAGATGGGCTGTGCCAGGGGCTGCAGCTCCGATGGGAACAGCCAGGAAAGTGGATTCCTCCAGCCTGAATCATGCAGGGTGGCTGCCAGTGAAGAGGCACCAGCTGAGTCACTGCTGTTGACACTGGGCTGGGCACAGAGATATGCCCCAACTGGCCAGGCTGGGGGACACTGGAGTGGGCAGGGTCCCCACAAAGCCCAAGGATGGGACCTGGCCACCAGCCCCTTCCCACACAGTATTGGGACACCCGAGTCGGCACCTCTGAGCACTGGAGTGGGGCCAGAGTGGTGCTGGCAAAGTGGGGGGCTGTCCTTGCACCCCTCATCCTGCCAACCCCAGACCGCAAAAGGGAGCTCCCCAGAAGCACCAAGACTGAGATCCCACGGCACAGCCAGCCCCAGGATAGACACAGGGCTGGCAGGGGCTCTCCATACTGATGTGGGGTCCAAAAAAGTCCCCCCAGTTCCCCAGGGCCAGGGGGACTCCAGTTTGGCCAGTCTCGAGGGTCTCTGCGGGGGCTGCGCTGGCACGGAGGAACACTGCCGTCACTCGGGGACCGGGAGCACCGCGGCCGCGTCAGCTCAGTTATCAGCCCCCAGACGGCTGCTGCGGGGCCATGGCTGTGTCCCAGCCCCGGCAGGGCAGAGGGGGAGGGCCGCCCTTCATCATCGGGGACCGCCACTCAGCCCTGGGCCTCTCTTTTCTCCCTTTTTTTCTCCTACCCAGTGGAAAACAATATTTGAGCGCCTACATCATACTGGCGTCTCCGGAGCGGCCGGCGGCGAGCGCGGCTGACCTCAGCCCCCTCCTTCGCACGGTCCCCGGGGGCGCGGGAGGAAGCGAGCGCCGCAGCCGTGCCCAGGGGCCGTCTGGTTCCCACGCAGCGTGGCCGGGACCATCGCCCGCCCCGGCTGGGAACACACGGCCCCAGCCCCATGCTGTGCCCGGGATGGGGTCCCCATGCTGGGAGCAGTGTGGTGCATCCCACTGTCCCCAAAACTGCAGCAGCCGCTAAGGATGGGCACTGCTGTCCTTCACAGCCTGCGCTGCCTGGGAGTACAGACCAGAGCCATGCGCTCTCCCCGTGCTCCCCTTTCCCGCCCTCACCCCGACTGCCGGTCATGGACCCGCTGTTCTCCCAGCTCTGCCTCCTCCCTGGCTCACTCCCGGCTCGCTGTGGGTGGCCTGATCCCCCACCCGCTCGCCCGCTCCCATCCTAGGCCGTGCCGTGGCCAGGACTTGCTGCACCCGGTCACGGGGGGAACCTGTTGCCTCAGCCGGCGGTGCTGCCAGGTGCCAGTGCTGGAGGTCTGCCCGGTCCCCTTCCCTCCCTGCACTGCCTGCGGGGATCCTTGCTGCTGCAGGCAGTGCAGGGTGCCACAGGAACAGGGTGCATGGGGAATGTGTGCTGCTCCACGCTCCGGGGATGGATGCTGAGGACACACGTGTGCACATTCAGACTGCACGGTGCATCCGTGGGGGTGATGAGGACCCCACACATAAGGGATGGACCTGGTTGTCATGGCTAGTGGAACCAGTCCACTCCAAGCAGCTTTAGGGGCTCACGAGCCCTGTCAGCTGGGAACATAGGATGGGATCGTGGCTACTTCCTTGGATGCCAGCCCTGTGGTCCAACTCCTCCAGCCCCAGCGTGTGTCTCTGTAGGGTCTTAGGGCTGGAGAAATCAAACTGGGGTGTGGGGTAGGGGTCCCACACCCTAGGATGTGCTGGTGTCTGTTCATCCCTCTGCTGCAGACGTGCACACACAGGGCTGTGTTCATGACCTGATCCCCTACAGCAGCTCAGGATGCCAGGGATGTCCGGGGTTGATGGTCCATCTAGAAGCCCCGTGGCCACCCCACAGCAGGGCCCTGCAGCCCCAGTGGCTGTCCAGGGCCAAGGCCGGGACTGGGGCGATGCACGGCTCCTGGGGCCAGACAGGAAGGAGACGTCACCGCCGTGGAGCGTAACTCAAACCAGATGGGGCTGTGCTGGCGTCCAGGCCTGCGGGGTGGTCACCGACAGGAACCGGTCAAAGGCTGCCGGCAGGAAGCGGCTGGGAGGGACGCCTGAGGCGGGAGCCGGAGTCCGGGCTCTGGCAGCCTTAACCACTTCAGAACCAGCCACAGCTCCCCTGGGCAAAGGGGCACCAGTACCCACCATCCCTTGCCTGGGCATCCCAGCCAATATGGGCACATGCTGAAGATGTGAGGACGTCTGACTGACAGCTGACCCATCCACCCATCCAGTCACTTCCCCTTCCCCCATCCCCCTGGGGTGCTCAGAGCTGTTGGGTGTGTAGACCAGAAACCCTTGGCACTGTTCCTGTCCAGCCCTGCCCAGGACGTACCAGGTCCCTGTTCACAGCACAGCCTGGACCCATTCCCTCAACCACAGAGATGAGATTCTGCTTCCCATCCTCATCTCACTTATCCTGCGGCTATCAGGCCCCACAGGTGGGAGTAGGGCAGTGGGAGTGGCAGGTGTGGACTGTGGGCAGACCTGTACATTTATTTACAAGGAGGGAGCGCTGTGGAGGGCTCCATTATGGGGCAGGGTCCCACCAGCCATGGCTTCTGCCCAGTGGGGACAAGGCTGAAGACCCTTCCCCTGCTGCAGCCAGTGTGGGGGTGAGGGGCAATGTCTCCCTGTGTCTCTGACAAATGATTTTCCAGCAGGCACACAGGGCAGAGGCAGCTGCAAAGCAAACACAAAGCCTTGGCTTGGGGGGGCTCAGCCGTGGCAAAAGCCAAAGCTGGGGGACCTGTTGCCAACCCCTCATCCCCTCCTGCAGTGGGCAAGGCTGGATGCTGCAAATCCCAGAGGATGCCCATCCTCTGGCAGCACCGGGAGGGCCCAAGGGGTGCAGGCATAGAGGACGGGGACCGGGACAAGGCGCGGGAGCTGGAGCAGCACCCCTCTCCCCAGCTCCAAGCAGGTCCCGCGGAGCCCCCGCACAGGGCGGGGGAGCTGGCGGCCGCGGCCGGAGCGGCGGAGCAGTTCCGCTGTGTTGGTGGTCGGGTGAGCGGCGCCGGCCGGAGCGGGGAGCGCGGGCCAGCTGCTCTGCATTAGCCCGCCTCGCTCATCCCGATCTGCCGGGGACGGGTGAAGCAGAGGTTGTGTTTTTCCCCCGCTGGCAGAACCGAAGGGCAGGGAGGGCAGGAGGAACACAAAGCCTCCTTCTTTCTTCGTTGGCTCCCAGATGGGGACGCCGCTGGAAGCGTGCTTGCTGCTTCCTCCCTTCCTGTGCGAGCAGCAGCTCGGGGCCAGCTCCGCTCCCACATGCCTGGCTGGCCAGGAGGAGGTGCTTGAGCCCCGGCTCCGGTGCCGAAGCACCAGGGTGAAGGTCCACGGTGCCCTCTAGCATCATCGCTGAGCCACAGAGCTGGGAAGGGAGGTCGGGCAATGCAGGGGCCAGCGGCAGTGAAGGCAGGCAGGGCTGCGGCATTTACAGGCAGAGAAGGCACATTTTGAGTCCAAAAGCAGTAAGCACCAGGCGGCTGAGGCAGCGGGATCACACCGGAATGACCTTCCTCCTCCTCGGGCACAAGAAGGAAGCGTGAGCAGAGCAGAGGTGCTGCAGGTCGGGCATCACGCAGCCAGGCCAGGGTCAGAGATGAGATCAGAAACCTTCACTCTGTAGCAGCCTCACGGTCTGAGGGAATCCTGACAGGAGCATCAGCTCGGTGGGAGGGAGGAGGGCTGGAGCATCAAGAGCCTCGAGGCCACTGCGAGCACCCCCAGCATCACCCAGGTGATGTGGTCCTGAGTGCAGTGGGACCAGCTCGACAGAGCTGCTCCACACTGGTGGGGGTCCCTCTCAAGTGGTTCCTTTCTGGCCTCGGCTCCCTTGAGAGCCCAGCTCAGATTCCCAGCGCTGTCAGGGACCCTGAGCTGGTGATCTTCCTGAAGCGGTTGGCAGCGCACACCCCAATGAAATTTTTCTGTGAAAGGGAAGAGGAAAGATTCTCATCTTCTGGCAAGGTTGTGGCACTGAAGGTTGAGCCTGACCCTGCTCTGGGGCCTGAGAGACTACTCCTGCCCCTAAAAGCTGCTCTTGGCATAGGCTCAGGAATAACCACCACAAAGGGACCTTTGTTTGAGGGGGGCATTACCTCAGGGGCATCCACACTCCAGGGTCCCCAGCCCTGTGTCCTGGCTGCCAGCAGCACAGTGAAACAGAGCCATTCTCCATGCTCTAGATACCATCCACCAGGACAGGGAGAGTCTGGCAGCCCCCACCCAGCCCCCTCAGAAGCTGCTGACCCTCATGCTCTTGGCAGAGCCCTCACCTTCCAGCGACGTCTCATGACATATTTCTTGAGCAGTACTTGGGACTTAAGCCGCCGGTTGGAGCGTTTGGCTTTTTCTGCCAGATTATTGAGCCAGGGATGCTGCAGGCACTGGTCAGCGCTCATCCGGGCACTGGGAGAAAGAGGAGTCTGTGCCAACCCTGCTCAAGCCCCTCACCCCCAACCACCCCCTTCTCCAGTCACTCCAGAGCCCCAAAACCCCACAAGCCTGCAGGGAAGAACCAGATGGAAGGATGTGCCCAGGGACTGGTGGGGCTGGGCAGGACTCTGAAGGGTCCAGCACTTGGGACAGGTGTCCCTGCAGGGATGCAGGGCTCTGTTGGGGACAATCAGAGTGGGGCAGTAGGACAATCAGTGGAGTTAATCCAGTGCTGAACCCAGGGGATTCTGCTGGCCCTGGTGAAGAGGCAGCATGGGGTACCCGGGCCAGCTCTGGGGGATGCCCATCCCAGGATCCCATGGCCACTGCCAGCCCCACACCTCTTATCCTTGATGATGAGGTTGGAGACGAAGTCCTTGGCCTCATTGGAGACGCTCTCAAAGGTCTCCTCATCAAAGTACCAGTTGGCAGCCAGGACATTGTTGAGTGTCTCGGTGTCATCGTCACCCAAGAAGGGGGAGAGGCCGCTGAGCCTGGGGGTGCAGGGAGGTGAGGAGTCAGGTGCTCTCAGGCTTCCAGACTCCCTGGAACAGAGCCAGTCTGGCCAGGGATGTTTCAGGGATGTGCTGCCTCTGTCGTGTGCTCCTGCCTGCAGCTGGGCTGAGCCTCTTCCTGCCCCCAGCCCCACACAACCATGTCCCCACCCAGGACCCCCCACCTACCACCAAGCAGCCAGATGCCTGGGGACAGCTCTGCTCCCAGGGGAGCTGTGCCCCAGCACTACAGCTCCCCAGCATGGCACTGGCAGCCCCGGCCCAGCCCTGACATACAGCATATAGGTGATGACGCCCATGCTCCACATGTCCGTGGTGTAGGAGACCTGCTCGTAGTTGACCACCTCAGGGGAGAGGAATTCAGGGGTGCCAAAGTTCACTTTCAGCTTCTCATTGGGATTGTACCTACAGCAAAGGAGGGGTACCAATTCAACAGAAGGGGAACAGGCTGCTCCCCCAAACCACTGCCCCTCTCAGCAGATGCTGCCCTCCCCAGCTAGTCAGGGAGTGCTGTGGACAAAGTAATGGCCTACAGCAGGTCCTGGGGCTCCTGGTACCCAAAGGCACACAGAGATTAAGGGTGGAAGGGGAACAGGGAGAAAGAAAACCTTACCTTCGAGCCAGCCCAAAGTCGATGATCTTCACCATGTGCCCCGTGGCAGCGACACAGAGGATGTTCTCAGGCTGTGGGGACAGGGTGACCATTGCCCCACCACCAAGAGAGGACATCCCCACTGCACAGATCCAGCAACCCATGGGTCCTGCAGCTGACCCGCACCAGAGCAATGCCAACCCAGAGGCATCTCTCCACAGCTAGCCAGCGTCCCGCTCTCACCCTTGGCCCTGCCATTGTCAGGCCCCAGCCCCGCACCTTGAGGTCGAGGTGGAGGACGCACATGTGGTGCATGAAGCGGATGCCCTCGCAGATCTGCCGGACGAACACCATGCAGTCCACCTCTGTCAGGTGGTAATCGTCGTCGATGATCCGCTCAAAGAGCTCACCACCCTCCACACTGCATGGGGATGGACCACGGAGTCACTTTGGGGGGACTCCCTGCCCCAAGCCATCCTCCTGTAGAGCTCCTTGCCCTCCTGAGGACTCTGGCCTACTCCACCATGGAGGCGTTGAGCAGAGCCAGGGTGGGATGCAACATTTTGGGGTTGGACAGCCCCAAGGTAGGCACAGGCACTTACAATTCCATGAAGAGGATGATCTCACGGGGCGTTTCGATGGCATCGTAGAGTTGGATGAGATTGTGGTGGTTCAGCTGGTTCATCACATCGATCTCCAGCAGCACCATCTCCTGCAGAAGGAGCCCCAGCCTGGGGTGTCAGCCCTGGCTGTGCCATTGGGACAGGTTGTGTCCCCACACCAGGGGCACACAGAGTGTAACATTGCTACCACCTGCCCAACAACATTCAGACCTTGTCTTTTGCTCCTTGCTTCCGGATCACTTTGGCTGCCAGCTTGAGCCCCGTCTCCTTCTCTGTGCATGTGTGAACTTCACCAAACTTGCCCCTGTGGAGGGAAGGAGGAAGGGAAAGAGGGAGAAGTGCCCACACCGTCAGCTACCCAGGAGGCTGGGGACTCTCACAGTGCACTGTGGTACTGCTCTGAGCTGCCCAAGGCACCCATCCTGCACAAGGCACCCACCCATCATGACCAGAGGAGAACTACTGGCTCAAGGCCACTGCCCAAGGCTGGAAGGCAGCTTGGGATAGTGCCAGGAGAAGCACTGGGGCCCCTCCTTACCCCCCCAGGATGTCCTTGGAGCTGAGGCTGAACTGGGAGCTGACACTGGCAGAGCGCAGGGTGACGGTGCGATGAGCGAAGGGTGCTGGTGGCGGAGGGACATCATCTGCCCAGAGACAAAGGATGAGGTGAGAAGGGAATCTGCTGTCCAAGGGACCCCACTCTGGGTATCCCTGGCTGCCCTGGTGTGAAGACAGGCACCCAGCCAAGCCTGTGGGTGGAGGATGGGGCCAGGTACTGAGTGCTGGGCTGTGAGCCAGAGGATCCTGGCTGGAGCTGTACTGGATGATGCAGAAACCCCTGAAGAGTCCCTCGCTACTGCCCACAGCATTGTCCTGGTGCATGGCACCAGCCCTGCTCCATGGAACCCTGCTCCACAGCACCCATCCCAGTGCATGGTACCCACCTTACTTCATGACAGCCACCCCCACGAACCCACATGTCACATTTACCCTTTCCAGGCCATATTGTTGTCTGTCATCCTCTCCAGGTCAATTCCCCTCCATGCCACCACCTCCTGCTCACTCTCCCATTCACGGGGCATTCACAGGGCACCCCATGCACACATTCCTGAGCCACCCTTTCCCAGGTGAGAGCAGGACCCAGCCTCACAGGGATCCCCATAAGCACCCACATCCCCTCCAGGACAGTGGTGCAGGATATGAGGACATGCTGTCCCCTGCCACCAGCCAGTCACTGTCACTCCCCAGGCTCCTCTTCCTCACAGTCAGTGTGGCCAGAGCAGGCCAGGAAGGGACGCGACGTATTTAGCCTTGTTTACAGTGAAAGGGGAGCTCAGAGGCCACCAGGCAGGTGACAAGCCAAGGTCAGGAGCTGGCAGCACAGAGGCCATGGGGTTCCCAGGCAGGCAGGGCCATGGGGTTCCCAGGCTGTCACTCCACAGAATGTCTGCGGGATAAAGAAAAGGCAGGTACCTCATGGCCTTACCCAATATCTCAAAAGGGTCTTCCTTTCCAAAATCAGGAGTGAGGTAGGGGCTGGGGGGTGGCTTTGCCTCTGTCAGAGATGGTTGCACCCCAGGTCCAGGCTGCTCTGCCACCCCAGCAGGATCCAGGAGCTGCCCTGTGGCACTGGGCAATGTCCTCTCCTGAGGGGTGCCGGAGGGTTCCAGGGGCTGCAGGTCCCCCAGGGCTGGTGGGCCAGAGCCAGGCTCTGTTGGACCCTCTTTCGTCTCCACCATTGTGGTCTCCTCTTCTATTGTTTCCATCTCTGCCACCTCTGCCCAGGGTTGGTCCTCCCTGGAAGCAGGAGTGGGAGGTGAGCAGAGCCCAGCCAGCAGCTCCTGAACCCAGCACCCAGAGACCCAGGGCTCCCTGGAGCAGTGAGGTGGATTCCCCCATCCCAGGAGGGTGTGGGTACCTGTGGCAGGCAGCTGGGCAGCTCAGGCTCTGCAGCAGAGCTGGGCGGGGGGGTTCAGGGATTGTTGGTGGCTGTCCCTCTGTCCCCTTAGACACTTCCTCCGTTTCATCCTGAGCCTTCACAACAGCCATGGCCGCTGCTTCCATGGGCTCTGCAGCCCCATCCCCAGCCTCTGCTCCAGGTGTGGGAGGCTCCACCTCTGCAGCTTTCTTCCCTCCATCCCGAGCCTTTGTAGTAGCCGAGACCTTCTCCTTTTTAGGATCTTTTCCTTCATCCGCAGTCTTTGATGCAACTGTGGATTTTTCCTTTGCAGTTTTCTTCCCTCCATCCTGCAGCTTTGCAGGTGCTGGGGACTTCTCCTTTGCAGTAGCCAGGACCTTCTCCTTTTTAGGATCTTTTCCTTCATCCCCAGCCTTTGATGCAACTGTGGGTTTTTCCACCTTTGCAGGTTTCTTCCCTCCATCCTGTACCTTCACAACTGCTAGGGGCTTCTCCTTTGCAGGCTCTTTTTTGCCTCCACCTTGGGCCATTTTTTCAGCTGATGTTTTCTCTGCCTCTGCTGCTGCCTTCTCTCCATCCTGAGCCTTGGAAGCATCTGGGGCTTTCTCCTTGGCAGGAATTATGTCTTTCTCTTTCACTGAAACGGGGGCTTTCTCCTTCACTGGAGCTGAAGCCTTCTGCTTTGTGGGCTCCTCTTTGCCTCTGTCTGGAGCCTTTTTAACTGCTGGGGCTTTTTCTGCCTTTACCACTTTATTCTCCCCACACTGGGCCTTCACAGCATTTGGGGGCTTTTCCTTTGCAGCAGCCGTGGTCTTCTCCTTCGCAGGCTTGGTATCAGCTGGGGATTGCTCTGTTTTTGCATCTTGCTTCCCTTCATCCTGAGTTTTAGCAGTGGCTGGGACCTCCTGTTTTGCAACCACTGTGATTTTCTCCTTTGCAGGCTCTCCTTTGCCTCCATCCTGAGCCCGAGTTGCAGCCAAGGCTGTCTCCTCCATAGGTTCTGCTTTCCCTCCTTCAGAGTTTGCTGCAGCCAGAGCCTTCTCTTCAGTGGACTCTGTTTTTCCACCTCTCTCAATTCCTGACCCACAAGGTGCTTCCTCCTTCTTGGGCTTGTCTTTTCCTCTATCCTGTGCCTCAGTTACAGCCAGGCACTTCCCCTGCATGGGCTCATCCTTCCCTCCATCCTTAGCCTTTGCAGCAGCTGAAGCCTTTCCTCCTTTGAGCTCTCCTGCAGCTGGAGCTTTTTTCTTCCCAGGCTTATCTTTCTCATCCTTCCCTACACCCTGGGCCTCGGTGGCAGCCAGCACCTTCTCCACAGTGGATGCTGCCTGTCCTCCATCAGATGCTGCCTGTCCTCCATCATGCCGCACAGCCGAAGCCTCCTCTCCTGGAACTGCTTCCCGTCCATCCTGGGGCTCTGGAGCAGCCAGAGCTGTCTCCTGCTCCGGCTCTGTCTTCCCTCCTCCAGCCTCTCCTGCAGCCTTCTTCAGCCCAGGCTCACCTGCGCCTTCGCCCCGTGTCACGGTGGTGGCTGGCACTGTCCCCCCTTGGGGCTGGGCAGTCTGGGGGGCTGCAGGTGCTGTGCTGCCCTCGGCTTCAGGGGGTGCCGAGCAGCCAGCCCCCCCAGTGTCGGCACCATCCGCTCCTCCGCCCTGCTCCATGGGACACTCCAGGCAGGAGCCGGCTGCCCTGCGATGCTCCCGGTTCGGCGAGGCCCCTGCGGGAGAGCAAGCGACAGGACTCGGGCAGCGGCTCTGTTCCTGCAGGGATGAGCTGATGCCATCCAGCCGGGAGCTGTGCCCCCGCCGCCCAGCCGGCGGCTCCCGGGCTGGTGGCACCGAGCCAGGGACCCCACGTGGCCACCAGTCCCGGCACCGTCCCCATTGTGCCCCCGATATCTGCCCCGCGGTGACTGATCGATAGCCTGACCCCGGCACCTGTCACCGGGCGCCTGGGGCCTCCGACGTGCAAACAGCCAGCCAGGCGCGCCCAAGGTGACAATTTAAGGCCACATCCCACCATGGCAGGGCAGGAGACAGTAGCTCTGGCCCCGAGCTGGAAGTGGGGATCAGGAGAGGTTCGTATTCCCGGCATGGCCCCACCGTTGTTCCCCTGAACCACACAGGCAAGTAGGCAAACCCCACCTGAACCACACCGACCCCACACCCAGCAGCTGCCAGTGTTGCTCGTCCCCCTGCCCAGGGGTATACCCAGCTCCACCAAGGGGACCTCTTGGTGCCCTGTACCTGCATTGGGCTCCAGCCCAGCACCTGATCCCCAAATCCCCGTTCTGCCCTGGGCTCCACTGACCTCCTGCACCCGTTCATCTTTCCTCACCCTGTCCCAAAACACCTCTGTGCTGCCTTCCAGAGCTCAGAACAGCCCAGCCCCAGAAAAAAACCCACCAGCCCCACAAAAAACCATCCCAGTAACAGCGAAGTTGCTTGCTGGTCTACTGGAACAGGAGGTGTAGCAGAGCAGTCCCTGGGAGAGCGTTCCCACATCCCACAGCTCAGCACAGAAGGCCCCTGGGGATGGAGGTGTTCTTCCCAGGACTGGGGGCTCCACTATCCACAGGACTCCCACCACCACACCCCAAGTCAGAAGCCATGCCCCCCCCCCCTCCCCTGGCCCTGTTACCTGGGTCCTGGTGCAGTGGGTGGTCAGAGGGGCAGCATCCGCACTGTGGCAGTGCTGGAGGGAGCAGCCTCTTCTATCCTGGCTGTAATGGAGCCGGATTAGTGCAGGCAGAGGAGGATCCTTTACAGCAGCGGGAGCCGGCCCACTTCGCCTTTCCCAGCACCTGTTACTGCTGGAGCCCGTTCAAAGGACACGCCACTCTCGCCTGTCCCCCGTGGGCTGGGGCCACGCAGGCAAGGGGCAGGGGACAGGGACAGATTTCCCTCCTGCACAGCACCACAAGGAGGGCTGACACTGGACACAGTTTCACCCCAAAACCATCCCATGGGGGGGGCCTGGGTAAGCTGGACACAGTCCAAGTGACTAAGGCCCTCCAAGGTGCCCACAGGTGACACAAGGTGGCCACCGGCCAACCCATGGGGATGGTGGCCAGGAGCAGCTGGTGGTGGTGCTGGTCCCTGTGCTGCTGAGCTGTGGCCAGCTCCCCCCACTGGCACTGGCCCTTTGGGAGAGTGGCTCCAAAGGACCCTGTGCTCTGGGTATGATGTGGCACCTCTGGGCACTGCCACTGGGGCTTGATGAGGGTGACAGCATCTGGGAACTGGGCACTGGGCCAGCAGCTGCAGCCTTCCCTAGGAACCAGCTGAAATACTACTTTTCTGCAAAATCAAGTGTTTTGGGAATCAGGGAAAGAAACAGAGGAGCTGGAGGCTCCAGAATGTTTGGGTTGTGTCTATGGCTGCTGCACAGGCATTGCCAGCTCCTTCTGGGGTGCTGCACCCCAGGACACACCTCAGGAACTGTGTGGGGCTGATTCCTGGTGTTTGCTGGAGGAGTGGGACTCTCCCCAGGCCCAGGCTGGCCAGGTGCCCCTGGGGAGCCTGAGGTTACCCTGGGCTCCTCCAGCCTCAGCACCTGCCAGCTGCCAGCCTGGTCCTGCCTCCCAGCTCTACACCCCACAGCCACACAAACCTCAGGTCCTGCCAGACCATCTGCTTAAACCTTGCTTTGTTTTCTTCTTAGTTTAAACCCTATCTGTGGCAGGGCTGGAGGCTACAGTAGCAAAGGATGTGGGAAGGCTGCTCTGACCAGTGTCATCCACGATGGATGCATCCCCAAGAGCAGTGCTCACTTTGCCTGCAGCACCTCTCAGGAGGACCAACACTGCTCAGCCAGTGCTGCTGCTCCACATTGACAAATTCTAGCTCCCAGTGAGCCACCAGCATCTGTGTGCCATGGCCTGGGGTCAGACTATGCCTGTGGTTCACATGTGGCGTTGAAATTGAGAACCAGGATGGGAGCACAGCTGTTCTTCTGTTCTTGAGGTGCTGCTGTCCCACCTGTCCCTGCCCTGGCCTGAGGCACCCACCATCAATACCTCAATGCAAAAGCAACACTTGCTCAGCAGGACACAGCTGGGGACTTCTGAGCAGATATGGAGCTCTCCCACTCCAGCCTTCACAGCTGGGATTTGTGGCTTCAGCAAGGCCAGCTCCTTTCCTGAAATCCATGTCAGGACTTGGAATGTGATGAGGACCAGCAAGGATAATGCAGGAGCAGGCACACAGTTCCAACTCACTGATGTGCTGACACAGTTGTGTACAAGCAGAGGTTGGAGCATCACCAGCAGCCACAGTTCTTGGTGACAATGACATACGTGCTGGCACAGTCCTGGCACAGCCACCACCCCTGTTATGAGTGGGAGTCCCCCACCTTGACCTCTGTAGGGCCACAGTCAGGAATAACTGGCCAGATGTGCCTGACCAGTGGGGACTCTGCCCATCAACTGTCATCGCCAATATACAGCTTGGAATTGCCTCTCTCCTCCTGCAGCCAAGGGCTGTCAGGCACCTGGAGGCCACCAGTGTCACTTCAGGCACATACTGCCACCACTCCGCCAGCCTTCAGTTCTGCACCCTCCTGGCAAACTTCAGGTGGAAGGAGCACATCCATGCCCAGCATAATGCAAGAGCCCATGAGCCAGAGCCGTGCCCCACAGCCCCCCCTTGGAGCTCTTGGTGAGGTGGACACTGGGATAAAATTCTCCAAGGAGAGCAGGAGCAAGCACCTGGACACCAGCCAGCCTTCCTGGGATGCCTGAAATCTTCCATGCTCCCTGGGAGCAAGGTTGGTCTGGGCACAAATCCCTGGGACAAGGTGAGGAAGCAAAGTGCTGGGCGTAGGTACTGGAGGAGCCACAGTTCTCCAAAGGCAACGGGTGACCATTGTTTGGCATTATCACAGATAAAATTCATTTTTGAGCACAAAGAAATTAGCTAAAATCAGACTTTTGAGAAGAAGGATCTGTAGAATTAAAGGGTAGTATCTGCTGCACCCCAAGATTTCGGATGCCTTGGTCCAAGACCACACGCCCAAGGAGCAGCACAGTGCTCTGGGGCTCTACAAACCAGCCACCACCCAGGCTTCTCTGCTTGGGTTTTTTTTTCTCCCTTCCCATTCAGGAACTTAAGCCAGAGCCTACATTGGCTGCAGCTGGGAAACAGCCTGTCCTGGGGCTATCTGGCAGCGCCTCAAGCACGCTGTTCCCTGGCGACGCCGTTGTCACAACTGCGGCAGCACACTTTAACCTTTACGTCTACCCTGGGAAGGGAGGCTCTGCGGGGGCAAAGCCGGCCCATTCCCGGGAAACTCTACACCCCAGCTAAATCGAGCGGCAGGGCAGGCTGAACAACATCCCCACCTGAATCCCAGCCATGCTGCTGAAACACAAACCAGCCGGGCTGTCTGGCTTAACTGCTTCCATCAGGACCAGGGCTTCCACCACGAGCTGCCATCGTGTCATGACAAGTGTCAGCAAGGTGATGGGGAAAGACAAGGAAAAATCCCAACATCATTAAAAGAGTATCCAGAGTGATGTGGCCACCAGCAGCAGCACCATGGAGCACCAGGACCTGCCTGGGTCCAGGGGTCCTTGACAGGTTCAGGCCAGGTCACACATGACCTGGTTTTGTGTTTCCTAGCAGACAGAAAAGAGAAGCAAAGCTGTGATTTGAGAGCATCATCGAGCCTTTTTCATAAGAATTTATTCACCAGATAATTTGATCTCGCAATTCAACATGAAAGTCCAGGAAAACATTGCCTTTAAGTTCCAGCTCTAGACTGTGTTCAGCAAATTATTTTGATAACAAACTGAGTACAGCTCAACTAGAAAGGGAGATTTGGTACCCAGATCTTCTCTCCTAACCTCCTCCCTCTCCCTGCTCTCAAGGCATGCATGTAACAGTAATGGGCTACAAATATGGAATATAAAAATGTTTTTGCAAAATCCACACAAGGAAGAATATAGATTTTACATCAATTTCTCAACCTACCCTGACTCTAAAGGGAGGTGTTGGAAGAGCACCTAGTTAAATACCAGTCTCTTACTCCCATTCCATCCTGTAAATTTGGTCTCCCAAGCACCAGAAAAATCACCCACCATTTCCCTGCTGAAGCCTTGGCCAAATCCCATCCTCTCTAACATCCAGCTCCTTCAAGACATGATTTTTACATTTTGCACACTAGAGCAATTTTCCCACCATGTCACCACTTCCCTCCTGGTTAAGAGAACAGGTCCCACAGCCCAGCCCGTGAGAACCTAGTGGGTGAATCCAAGCTCATACAAACACCCCAGACCCTTGGAGGCACAGCTGTCTGAGGCTCCTGCCCCTGTTTGCAGTATATGGGGAATAGAAGAGGCCATATTTGGGGGAAGATGTAATATCTTTTATTAGATCCAAATGATACCATTGGGGAAAAGATACTGCCAAGCTGTCAGGCACACAACCCCTTCCTCAAGGCAGAAGAGGCCATGTAGGGCCATCAGGAAAATCCAGCTGCTTCATCCTTCAGGGATCAGTGGCTGCTCTAGTTCCACGGCCTCATGATCCTGCATGCCTTCACATTCTTCAGCAGCTCATCATCATGCCAGCTTCCCCTGACTCATCATCAATATTTGCTGCTTCTGCTGCCCACATGCTCCCTTCTCCAGAGCTGGCACTCGAGGAAAAAGCAAGGGCTCTTTGACAGCCCATCTGAAGTTCTGTGATGTCCCCATCCAGTAGCAGATCACAAGGGAACAGCTCCACCATGACAGAATGGGGGTTAAGGCAGACAGGTCAGATCCACACAAATTTGTGTTTTCAAGAAGAGAATGCTGATGTGTCCCTTGTGCTCCAGGCACTCCTGCAAATTGTCACAGCAACAGTGACATCAGGTTTTCTGGCTGTCCTCTAACTCTCAGCTCAGTAACACAGGGCTATGAGCAAAGTCAGAAAAATGTGGCTAAGGGCAGACTGGGTGATTCAAATCAAGCTTTTGGGCCAACCTTTGCCACAGCTACATAAAGATACTTAAGAAAAGGGAAGGAGAAGCTGAAACTTGAGAAAAATGGAGGCATGTCTGAGCTCACCCTTTCCAAGAACCCACACTGGCACAGGGTCATTCATCCTTTAGTGCCAACACACTTCCCCAAGCCTCTCATTCTCCAGTTCTTCAGTTACTAACTGCAGAAAACCTTTAATTAAAAACAAAAAAAAAAAACACCTTTGTATTTCAGTGTGGGTGGCTTTTCTTCTTTTAATCCCAGCACTGAAGTTTGAGGCCAGTGCTCTTTGAAACACTCCCACAGAGAACCCAGCTGTTCTGCAATGACACCTCTTGAGCATCACACTCTTTACAATTCCTGCAGAAACATCCCTCTGGTATAACAAATGTTCATCTTGGAATTTAGGGTTCTAAGGACTTTCTTCTACTGTTACCTCTCTCAATCTAAGAGTAAAATAGCAACTGCTTGATGTACTTTGGCAAGAATAAGACAGCATTTCTAACTACCCCTTTAGCTGGAGTCTAACACCAAGTTTGAACTCTTCTTTTTACCCAAAAATCTGAGGAAAAAGCTACACACTCTGGGAATACTTCAACAGTATCCCAGTTCAGAGGAAATGAAAGAATGTTTTCCATAACCACCAAACAAGAAAGTTTGTCTAGTTAGGACAAATTAATTCTCAATTTCCATTTTCCATCCCCCCTCTTATAAGCAGCACAACAAACAGTAGAACCAGCCCTGCTCACAGGTGTTTCAGCGAAATATAAAGCTAAGAAATCAGAGCACAGTAAAGTTTTAATAATTATTTCTTACTTAGTAATCTAGATGTACCCACTCTTCACAATGCCAGCAGTTTTGTCCTTCAGCACATTTGAGCATTTGGACTATATTTAGCTCTGCTTGCTTCTCAAACTGGCCAGAGATGCTGATGGCTCTGTAGTCAAGAGACCTGCACTGGCAGGAGCTGGGGCAGCAGCTCACAGCAAGTCACTTGCCAGATAAATGGTTCCCCAAATACAAGGGCTTCAGCTATAAAACAGCAAGATGATTTAATGCTCTAATATACACAAAGAACTACTTTTAAAAGCACGGGCAAGATTTATCTTTGTGGTCATCTAAACATCAACAAGGAAGGCCAGACCCACACTACGTTGGCTTGAAGGAACCTCACTTAACACAATTCAAGTTAAATGTGGACTAAAAGGCTAAAAAAGGAGACACTTGAAAAGAGCACTTAGTGAACACACATAAGACAGCTCTGCCAGATGCATGCATCTGTGTGGTCAGTCTTTACCAAAAACTCTTCTGGCAGGAAAGGGCTTCAGCCCACTAGCCAGAAACAGAGAACAGATTAGGAATTTTTTATTTAGTTAGGTACACAATATCTGTATGCAATATCAAAACTTGCTTTAGTCTCTAGAGAAGACAGGGTCTGGATACACAGCAAGGCCAGGAGGCACTGCTGAAATGCCATAGGCTCAGGTGGAGTTTAACTACTCGGTACAAAAATGGAACCAAGCACAGAAGTTCAGACTGAGCAAAACAATTGCTCCCTCTCTGTACCAAGGGAGTGGAGAGGGACAGGATCTCCCTCCAGTTATGATGTGGATGCCCATCAGCATCGGAATCTGTCTGAGAACTTGGGAGACTTTGGCGTAGTCAGTGGTTGATCACTGGACTTCACTTCCACACTGCGGTATTTGCGTATTGGATTTGCCTTGTGAACCTGTGAAAAAATAAAAGTAAGCAAGAGCAAAACAAAGCAAATAGTTGCAATTATGATTAAGCTGAAATTTGCAGGTCAGCTGTGGATGAGGTGAAGGCAGGCATCTGCTCGAGACAACCACACCACCCTGGGCACTGGGAAAATGCACAGCACATGTTGGGGTTGTGGGTTTTACTAAAATCATTCTGCTTTGTTAGCTACACATGTGCACATCCAAAACTCAGCCATCTCAGCACAGCTGCCTTCTTTGTTTGCATAGTTTCATAGGTTTGGTTTTTTTAAACCAGTTGTGAAGTCAGTGAGTCATCAATTTGCAAAAGGGAACCTTGAAAAGGCAATTTTAGCACAGCTCAAGAGTGACATTAGCTCCATAAGGATATTCCCACATTCCTTTGGGTTACTTTACAGCCCTTACTCAGAAACAGCTCACTTACCATTTCTTGTCTTAGCTTAGCAATTTCTTCCTTTTCACGCTCCTCTTGCTGCTGCCTGATCTGCTCCTCATACTTCTCCCTTAAGGCTTCTGCATCTGCCAATTGCTTTTCAAATTCTTGCCGTTCTTTTGCTCTTCTTTCTGTTGCCAGCTCAAAGCTTTCAGGAACTACAGAACCAGAAAGGCTCTCTAAGTTTAGAAATAGAGGAGGTAACATTGGTTCAGAGACAGTCAGGTAAAGCAGAGCAGTACTAATGTCAATGGAAGCCTCCCTTTGGAGAGCTTCCCCTTGGCAAGGGTGGTTAGGAGATACCTCCAGGCTTCAGGACAAGACAAAACTTTACTCCTAGACGTGAGCAGTGCTAATGCAGACATCACCCTGTCATGGGTGTTCTCATGGGAGGGAGCAAGCACACAATTGTTAGTACAAACAAGCTTTTGGCTAGTTTTATGCTCTACAAATCTCAGCCTACTCAAGTAGTAGATGCCTTCATCTCATTAGAAACAGGAGGGAAAGAGTGACAGCGCTGCAGAAATGCCAGCTGTCTCTGCAGGGAGCTCCTCACATTCTCAGTACCCTTATCCTGAGCTGGCACACATCAATCATCTGCCAATTGCAGCAGAGCTGCTAAATACAGCTGCCATACTGGAGCAGGACAGGGGGGCGGAGAGGAAATCCCCCTGCTCCCAGAGGACACAAGCTGTTAGGCAATTAGTTGATTAAATGCAAGGCACTATTGGCTGTGCTGATGAAGAAGAGGCAACAGCCAGAAAAAACATCACTTAATTGTATCAGTTCTGAGCTATCAGCCAAGTCCACGTAGCAAGTACTTGCAACTCTACCTGATAGCATCTTGTGTTCCTTTTTGGGCACAAAAGGCTCCTGGTACATCACTATGTTGGGACGAGCTTTAAAGCATGCTGCCTCTTTCTGCCTTTTCAAGTCTTCTTTAAGCTGCAAGAGAATACAACACTTCAAGTGCCAGGCAGAAAGAGACCATCTCCCCATGACCCAGACTCCAGAACTCCCTACACACTGGAAGAGCCATGCTGACTTAGTCAAATAATTTCCATAGAAAATTATATTAAAGCAAAAAAGTGGTGTCACTTGTTGTCTGACTGTTGCTTTGCCAAAAATAGCCCGAAGAAAGTTTCAGGTGTCCATTGAAGACTTCACATGAGAAAAGCAGTATATTATTTATGT
This sequence comes from Cinclus cinclus, assembly GCF_963662255.1. Classification (NCBI taxonomy): domain Eukaryota; kingdom Metazoa; phylum Chordata; class Aves; order Passeriformes; family Cinclidae; genus Cinclus; species Cinclus cinclus. Next base: position 8,337,863 of record NC_085063.1, read on the forward strand.
GTCAATAAATTCCTGGAGACAGTCAGCAAATAGATTCAGCAGCACAGATCTGCTGCTTAGAAAGCACCCCACAGATTCAGCAGCACAGATCTGCTGCTTAGAAAGCACCCCACAGCTGTTCATATAGTTACAGTAAACCCCATCATTTACCATAAAGTGAGAAAAATAAAAACAAACAATTGACCAATCCTTAACCCACAGCACAAGTCTCATGCCAAGTACAGAAAAATTCCTTGCTCCAACTCAGCTACTGATTCAATTCAAGGACAGTTTCGGTAGTCAACCACAACTCCACCAGCTGCCTTTTTTTTTTTTTTTTTTTGTCTGGTCATTCCCATTATTCTTTTCATCCTACCTGCTGTTTCCAGCTCTGGAGCTTGGCAGCTCCCCGTTCATCCACCTGCAGATGGAATGGTTCAGGCTGAGTTGTGCTTTTGACCTTCTTTTCTGGCAGTTTAACTTGGTCAAAGTAAGGCAGAGGCAGTGCTTTGAACTTTGGTACCTGAAATAAACAACTCAAAATATTTCTTGTCCTTTCCTTGGATGTTTAAGAGACAACAGCAAGTCATGTAACACTTTTTACTGAAGGAGTAGAACCCAAGGTAGCTTTTAATTCTTACCTCTTCCTTCTGTAGTTCTTCTATTTTTTTCTCTTTTTGTATTTGTCGCTCTCTGTCCCGGGCATCAAAAGAGAAGGGGCAAACTTCCACGTGCCTCTGCTCTGGCATTTTGGGTTTGAAGGGCACCCCATAATGTGGCATAGGATTAGCTTTGATCACAGTCACCTCCTCTTTCTCCTAAAGGGATATTAGCATTAGGATCTGATTTTTTACTTTATTGTACAGGCTGCAACTCCTGCTAAGCAAAGCCATAAAGAGCTTTGAATGAGCTCCTTCAGTAAGGGACACAGCAGGGTCATGCAAACAGTGGACACTGCAAAAATTAGGAATCCAAGGAGTACCAATTTACTGGCATCCTGAACCACAGGACCAAGTCTCCCTTTTTTGAAACCACTCTCAATTCTAGTACTTATCCAAATTAGAGTGTAATTATTTAATATCCTCTTGACAAGAAGGAAAGGAAGAAGGATATGAAGCTTTCAGAATCCTGCTCCCCACCTCAGGGAGAAGAAAGGTCATGTGCAATATCTGCCTTCAGTGACAGAATAGGGAAGGATGAGAAATCTAAGCAGTTCACTTTCCTCATTCATAGCAGCAACACCTCAGAAACCCTCAACAGTGACACGGCATTATTTAATTTTTATGAGAATTCAGTTTCTGTAAAATGACCAGCAATAACCAGATTGCTTGAAGTGAATGGCACAGGCTAAGGTAATCACTGGAGGAACTTCTCACAGGAGGGGAGGAAGGGGCTTCCAGCCTCAGAGCATCTCACCACATCCAGAGGTACAGCAGGCACCACAGTGTGACCTGGGCCTGGCTCCAACCTCATCACAACTGTTACCTTTTCTTCCTCTCTGCCAGACACACGGGTTCTGCTTCTCACAGTGAACGCTGGAGACTTGGGGACTGTAACAGGAAGTGCCTTCTTCTCTGGAACACCCTGTTCAGAAAAGCCAGTAAGGAGTTACCCAAGTGCCAAGAAAACGCCTCAGGGAAACAACCTGACAGCACAGGATGTACCTACTGCAGTTCTTTACCTAATGACACTGTTTACTAAGATCACTAAACACATCATGCAACATTGCCACAAGCATTTTGAAGCACATTGCCACCTGAGATCCAATTCCCAAGCCTGGGTGTTATTAAACTACTTACCACAACATCCTCCAGGATTTTTGTGGGACATGGCCTGGAATGGAATTCGTAGCGCTCTTCCTCCTGCTGCTTCTTACTCTCACGCTCCTGAATCCTTTTTTCTATTTCCAACTGAAAGCCAATGGGTTGGGTGAGCTCCTTCGCAGGGGGTTTCTTGGGCAAGAGTGGCCCACCCTCAAAGATTTTGTAATTAACTTCTCGTGCTTTGAATTTGTACCTATGCAGGAGCAAGGAAGACAGTCACCAACTGTACATTGTATCTTAGTGTGCAGCTCTAGTTAGCAATTCTTCCTTTGTCTTCAAAACAGCAAGATTAGTAAGAAAAATATTATAGATTGTTTTCCTAGAAATCCAAACTTTTGCCTACAGGCAAGTTTTAAAGTGCATGCAGGCTGCATTGCTATATTGGGTTTGCTTTACTCATCATATGCTATAATCAACCCAAGATCAGCTCTCCTAAGAGCACTTTCTTCAAAATGAATTGTTTATATTTCACTTCCCTACAATCAGAGTTAAAGAATTATGAACAACCTAAAGGAATTTCAATGGTGTATGCCACTCATTCTTTTGTACAAAAAGGGTATTCTGGAGACATGATATTTTGGTATATGAAAAATATTTCCAGTGTGGTACAGTTGTTCTCTGGAGGACTAGAGTAAGCCTTTACTTACTGTTGAATTTTCTCTATTTCCTCTGCTTCCAACTCTGCAGCAGTCTTGCAGGTGACAGGTCTCAAGCGCTGCTTTGTTCGCAGCACTGGAGTTTTGGCTTCTGTGAACCGAGCCTTCACTGGCTTTCTTGAAACTGAGCCTACAAATTCAAGTCACAGAGAGACCAGCAGTTAATGGCAAGAACTGCAACAGACACAGGCCATTTGCTCAGAGTAGTCAAAGCATCTCTCACTCCACCACCACATCTGTGGACACAGCCAGCACTACTCACCTTCCTCAGATTTCCTGCTCCTCAAATGGTAACGAGGGGGTGTGCGTTTTTGGAATGCTTCTACCTGCTCAGCAAAGGATACATATTCTGCTGTGGGTTCTTCAAGTTTTCTTTTGTTTCCCTGGGACAGATTGAAAGGTTTGGGGACAGTGTGTCCCTTTGGCATTCGCACCTGGGGACAGAAAACCACAGTCAGTATGGCCAGAAGGCTTGGATGACATTTCCTTTCCCACTGACTCACAGTAACTCTCCCATCCTCTCACTGCAAAGAAGGTAACACCTCACATTAAGCACAAGTGTTAACAGTCTGAACATGCACAAGTTACACTGGGAAACTGTATTGAGCAGATTAAAGCACAAAGTGGAAAGACTGGAAGATCTGCCATTAAAGGGCTCCTTTTCCCACAGGGTTTCTTTGGAGTCTTGTGGCAACACAGGCACACAGGAAGTTTGCAGTCACGTTTGCACAACACCTGCACTCCTGTGGTAACTTCTCTCTGGGTATCAGTCCAAGCATTGCACAAGCAGCAAGAATCAGTGAGCTGAGGGCTGGCAACTCTCGGGCTCTCACCGGAGAAGGGGGATGCTTCCTCAGTATTGCTGCAAAATCCACCTCCTTGTACTCGTTCCCAGGCCGGCTTTCCACGTTCTGTTTAATTCTATTCTCCGTGCAGAAGTGGAAATCAACTGGCTTTGTTTTTTGACTAACAGGTCTCTTCACGGGTTGTCCTAGATGAAAAGAACATGTAAGGACTGGAAGCCTTTTGCTGTGGGGTAGGATTTGTGGAAATAAAAAAGCATTTGATTTCTAACAACTAGGTAAGTTTCCAGAGAACTCATCTTTATCATGACATAACCCAAACACACCTGTTTCCAGGCAGTTTAGGGGCTGATTACATTAAATGGCTCCTAATATTTATTGCAAAGTCTGAAACGCTAGTTTTCAAAGGTACTTGCACAGCTCTGTGCAGCACTCTCCAGCAGAGCCCAGTGCAGCTTCATTTGGCAATTCAGGCAGAGCCCACCTGCTCCAGCAATAGCTGCTTTCAGAGACTCCTCATTCTTCTTCCGCAGCTCCATAACCTCCTGCTGCAACTGCTGCATCTTTTCCAGCTCCTGCTCCTCTGTACTCTTTGGCTTGCTAGAAGGTTTGGTCCTCCTGCAGACACACATTAAAAACTAAGATATGCCTTCCTGCTTCCCTGGTTACTAGCAAGATTTAGTGCAAGGAACATGCTTATCTCCAACCTCACTGCAAGAGCATCACCAGTTATAAAACCATCCTCTTTAGAAAAGACCTGCTTGGATTTTGTTTGTTCAAGAAATCTCACAGCTAGCCGCTATTCTGCAGACCCATTTGCTCTGTGTATTCTTGATCCATTAGGAAGAACAACTTTTTTTCTCAAAAGAAAAGCAAAAGCTTTCCTGGGCACACATTCAGCTGGTGAAGTACATATCATCCTAATATTGTTGCCTTGACCCAGTGTTTACTAAATGTGATACCATCACATGCTAAGTTGAAGCTGAAAACACTCAGCCAGGACTGTCACCTAAATCAACTGTGATTAGCACACAGGTCACAAGAAAGCCACGTACTTCAACATGGTTGGTGTGGAGGGCATGGTCAGTTTGCTTTTCCCTTTCTCTGGGGAGAGGTCAGGATCCTGCAGGGGCTCTCTCTTTGTGGATGCCTCAGTCACCTTCTCTCTGCTACCAGAACTAAGAGGAAAAAGTTATTAGGGCAAACCCTTTGAATTAACTGTGTTCTAAATAAATGACCACCTGCAGTTCTCACCACTATGCATAACATCCCAACACCTGGTGAGGTCTAAGGTATGCCAGGCTGGCTTTACCACACCCCAGGCCCAGGTATAGACCATCCAGCTTTCCCTGGTACTCTAAGGCTGCAGAAGAGATGAATTACTGAGTTGTTGGAACTTTTCTGGAGAAGGGAGGTATACTGCAGATCATCGAGGTACAGTGGTGTTTCAAAGGTCACACTCCAATTTCCTGACCTCAAGCTTATCACCATATGATACTTTAGTGGTTAAGTTAATTTGAGAAATATTTTAGCTGTGACTCTTCCATAGCTAATGATTGCCTGATGACTTCCAGATGGGTAAGTTCAGACAAATTTAAATCTGACAGACACAGAGTAAGAAGTAAGAAAGTGAAGAAGCCAATGCTTATTTCATTCACATCTCTACCTCCAAACAGAGCAATTCTTTCAGCATTTACAGCCATCTCCTGTTCATGAAATCAGTATCAGCAACCAATTCCAGCCACCAATCCCTAACCTTCCTGTAAGAACCTTCTCAGCCAGGTGGAAACCCTTTCCAAACATGGACTTGGATGACATACATTCTCATTTTCTTCAAGGGTGGAACATCTTCCTTATTATCCAGGGCATTAGCAATTCTCTCTGCCTTGATTCTGCCTGGCTGCTTGCGCTGCTGGGTCTTCCCCTGCTTTGTAGCCAGTCTCCTGCCCGGTCTAGAGTAGAATAGAAAGCAGAGGTCAGTATTCTCACAGATCTGAGAAAACACCTGACCTGGATAACACTTTTTATGTCAGTGCATCCCCTAACTCCACCACACAAATGGCGTTTAACACAATAATCCGAACATAGCATGATTTATTAAAGTCTAACAAACCATAAACTAAATATTCTTTGCTATATATGAGCATGCAGAGGCCCTTACATTCATATCAAGAATGAGTTCTGCCCAAGTCAAGCAGATATAAACAAAGAAACTTTATAAGCCACCTCAGTTTCAGATATCCTCACATTCCAGAAGCTCCTGGTGCTGCCGAGCCTCATTTGACAACTATGTGAGACACTGCATTACATTTCCACCCTAGAGACTGCCCCTCCAGCTTAGCCAGCAGATCAGGTGTCCCAATACACGATCTCCATGTTGGAGAACTCCAGCCCCACAGGATGCCCCAAGAACAGCTTGAATTGCAGATCCTGAGAGCAAGGACCTGCTTAGTTACACCATCATCAATCACAGTACAAACTGAACACAAGTATTTCACCTCTGAGGGGCCTCTGCAGGGGCAGCAGCTCTCCAGGTTGCCAGGGACCCAACGATATTCTCAGGGACCACATTGTCCTGGTCACATTCTGCTCCATTATCGCTTTCACCTGAGAAAGGGGCAAGCGTCAGCTCATCTATACACACAAATACAGAACAAAAAGTAAAACTATGAGACCTTGCACAAAAGAGTTTATGAAGATGGCCCCACAAAAGCCAGACAGAGGCCTTTCCATTTTGCCAATGAAAAGCAGGTAAAATTTATACCCTCCCTGCCATGTCATGCCAGCTTACTCATCACTACTTCTTGTAACGGGACAGAAGACAGAGTAACATCAGGCTTTGATAAAGCAGGGCTGCAGTGTGAGATCAGATTTTCTGCAGGAGGGACATTCTCCAGATTGGCTTTTTGGTCTGTAAGGAGAGAAAGATTTTCACTATACACACTGCTAGGAATTGTTAACAATACCCCAGAATATCATGAGGTTAACAAGGTAAAGTTACAGATGACAAAACTTAAATATAAAAAAATAGAACAAAAGAAACCCTGGGCATGATGAATAATGCAATTAACATCATGATTAATTGGCACAGAATCCATGCCCAAAACAAGATTCACACTGAGGCGTCATTCAACAAGGAAACAACTCAAGGAGTTGAAAGCAACTTACCAAACCAGGAGTCAGCATTGTGTACATCATCCTCATTCAGAGTTGCAAAATCGATGCAGATGTTTGGGACATCAAAAGAATAACGGGATTCTGGCTTAGACATCTTCACAGTCACACTGTCACCACGAGTCCTCTGCCTGCAGGGCTACAGGCCTTTAAACAACAACAAGGTATCAGTGGAATCATCCCCCACCTCTCTTCCTCTGCAGAGTTTCTAGGGACAGGCATTAGGACAGCTTTTGGTAAAATCCTCACTTCTTGCACTTCACACCTTAAGGCAGAACTCCTCATGAGCAATGCAGAATTTTATTCTACTGCTGATCTGCAGAGCTAAGGAGATTTTACCATTGTTGACATTTGCAGGTTCAAAACTATCAGAAAAATCAAGTTTTGACGGGATTGGTTTTTTGCATCTGTAGGTGTTAGAACTGTGTTCTTTAAGGGGTAAAATATAAAGCTTGTCCAGAAAGCAATTGATTTGCACTTCCTTCGCTCACCACACACAAAGAAGAGTTCTTACCCTTACAGAATTTTCAAAGCTCATGAGATTCACTCCAGAGCACTGCAATGCACAGCCTCTCTCTCTGAAGGGCTACAAACAAGAACTAATGATACAATGGTGCTCCTCCACAGAATAAATTCATTTTCAAAGCAGGAAGAGGGTTCTGCAGAACATTGTTATTGGGCAAACAGTCAGAAGGAGGGCAGTGTCAGGCCCTCTTGCATGCCATAGCAGTAGCCCAAGGCTCGCCAGGCTATAAACAAACTGAGCACTGTGATCCATGTCAAACAGTCCCTGCAGTTAATTAATGAAGCACTGACAGCAAGAGGAGTCCCTGTGTCAACAGGTGATATTAAACTCAGCAGAACAGGAATAAAGCCAGTGACAACGTTATAAAACCTGAAATTATAACAAAACCTTCTTGCAAAGGTGCTTTTGTGATGCCTTGAACAGCTGTGAGGCAAAGCCCACGAGGATGTTATAAAACACTCCCCAAGGAAATAATCTGAACTTTGCTTTTATGAACCCAAGCAATTCCAAAGCAGCATATTCCTAACTCACAGAGCCTCAGCCCTAAACCATCTGTCTAGGCAGACCACACATGGTTCAAAACCCAGATGGTGTTCCTCAATAAATAAGAAAATGGTCAAGATTAAAGCGAAGCAGTGTTTAGGGGGTATCATGCTGGTCACAACCACTGGCCCCCAAAGATGGGTGCACTGAGAAGCTTCTAGCTCCCCAGAGCAGAGCTGTGATAGTTAAAGGCAAGAATGTCAGTAGAGAAGCACCAGCTACATGGCTGGGAAGATGTCAAGGTAGGGCCCAAAGAAGGCAAGCAGAAGAATTGGAGCCAAAACCAACTGTAACTGAGCTCAAGACACGGCTGGAATCAAATGCTTTCCTACTGCCCTTAATCAAGATAGAATTTCTGTCAACACTTTAGACTTTTTTAAAAAATCAAATGCGTCATCTGCATTCTCCCCTCACCCTCTCCAGTCAGAGTTAGAGCTCTGGGCATCATGTTTCACAGCTACTTGTGCCCACTGCTGCAGTTTGCAGCTTTTTACTGTGTAGAGTCCATATTCCATAGTATCATCACCCTCATCATCGACCTCTTCTCTCTCCCCTCTATCCCAGACAGAAGAGAAAAGTCAGGAAAAGATAAGAATTGTATCACTGCCTCAGTTTCATACTCTGTTTCTCTCAAGAGACAAGAGGGAGATAAAAGTCATTGTGACTGAACTCCAGAAAGTCCATTTCAGTCAGATGAACTCATGGCATCTGCTTCTCAAATCCCTACATAGCCTCCAAGTCCTGCCCAGAACAGGACTGACAGGGAAGCAGCAGTTCACCGAGAGACATCCTGCTCCTCCACCCACCAACTCGGGCTAGGACAGGGATCAGCCAGGAATGCCCCACTGATTTATCGCTCCTGTGCCCACCACAAGGCATCTACAATCTCAACAAGCTCTGCCAAGCACAGCCTGACACTCACTGCCCACACCCTGCAGGCATTTTAAAACACGCCGGTCGTGATTTTGACAGCACAACCACATTTATCTCAATCCAAAATTCTTTCTCTCCACTGCAGCATTCATCCACCAGAAGGGAGGCGTGGAAATGTTTCCTCATTAATAGGGACGTTCCCTAATTAGCAGGCACTGCGTGCATTTCCCCAAGTGTGATTACAGGCACGCTGTAATCCTACACAGCTCAGTAAGGATTTAAAGCATGACCCTGCTCTCCCCCACATCCATCACCTCCTGTGTCGACATGGGTGTCTGCAGTGAGCCAGAAGGGGAACCCTCACCCCCTTTCTGCAGGATCAGCTTTCATCTGGTGTGCAGAGCTGCTGAGGCAAAAGGAAGATCTGAACTCGCTTGCAAAAACATCCCATATTCCTTCTATAAAGCAACTACTTCATTAAAACCTTAATTTTCTTTCTAGGTCTGCTCTCTCACTGACCTAACATGCCTCCAGAGCAGCACAGCCATATCCACAGGGAGGAACAGGTAGCAGGTTGCTCTGGACAACAGGTTTCTTTTGAATAACTACACTTTGGCACGTTCCAGAAGAGTGTCTTGGCATGGTTTAGATTAGTTAGCTTTGAAAAAGGATTACACTAAATTGGAACAAGCATTCCTGTCTCAGGATAAGACTGATCCAACAGCAAGTGCAACAGGTATTCTGGAATAATTTCACACCTCGCTCTAGTCCAAATTAGCTTCAAAATACTGACACAATTCCGTCACAGATGTGTTCAGTGTGTTTGTCTCAATGTAGTTGTGAATTTTGTGCCAACAGCACAAACTGCCTGGACAAACAAGCCTCCCAGCCATTCAGACAATGGCGTTGGAGGTAAGATGCAGCATTCCAAGATGACAAATCAAGGTCAGAGGGAGAGAGACTGGAGAAGTTTGGGAGAGTAGCAAGGACAGAAGGGTACTGATATGGACAAGTGGAAATGGCTTCAAACTAAAAGAGAAAAGATTTAGATTGGACATTAGGGAGAAATTCTTCCCTGTGAAGGAGGCAAGGCTCTGGCAAGGGTTGCCCAGAGAAGCTGTGAATGCCCCATCCCTGGAAGTGTTGAAGGCCAGGTTGGACAGGGTTGGTCCAGTGGAAGGTGTCTCAGCCCAGAATGGTGATGAGGGATTGGAACAAGATGAGCATTAACGTCCCTTCCAACCCAAACCAGTCTGGATCCTGAGGAAGGCAGAGAGATCTACTCTTTCCTGCCACCTTGAAATTGTAGATAAGGCCCTGGTGAACTGGAGATGATGCCTTATCACAACACACCACTGGAGCTTCACAAATTACAGACGTCACTGATGGCAAATCCTAAGAGGATCAGAAAGCACAATAAACAACAACAGACACACAAGAAGGCTATTCTAAGTTACATCAGCAGATAAATACAAAACCAGCTGATCCACATGCCTCAGAACCCAAGACAGGCAACCAAGAATAAGCAAGAGAAGCTGCCCTAAGCCTGAGGCAGCTGCATGGGAATGTACTTCAGCAATTCCAGGGCCTTCTGCTGGGGTTCAACACCAGCTGCCACTTAAACACAGGATGCTGCACTAACTAGGCAAGCTTTCATTCAGCCTGGCAGCTCCTTGTCCTGCAACCCAGAGTTTTCTGTTATTTTTATTTGGATAATAATCCAAAGTTCCTGGATACTTTTCAGGGGTTAACATGTAAGTTGGAGTATTAAGAAGGGAGGTAAATGCCTCTCTGAAGCTACAGTCCTGTCACCACAGCCTGGTAAGAACCATCCCACCACAAAGCCATCACCTGAACTCCCTCTGCACAATGCCAACAGCCTCAGAAAGTCATCCTTCATTCTTGCTTTTCCAGGGTTAAGTGAACACTTACAACACACTCTGGATCTACAGCTTCTCCCTCCTGTCTCGTGCCCCTTTAGTCAAAGTTCAACCGGCCTTTTCTGCAGCATAAAATCAACACTGGATACACCATCCCCAGAACACTGCTGTTCTATCATATAATGCTCAAACCGAGAGACAAAGCCTTTAACTTTCTCCAGTTGAGAGCTGAAGCAGAAAGCTCCGCAGACCACCCTGACCGGCAGCCAAAGTGCAGGCACAGCCTTTGCTCTGCTAACGGCCCAGTCCCGCCCCCATTCCCAAAAATAAACAGCCCTGACATCTCGTGCTCCCTAAAAAAGATCCCACAAGTATCAGAAGACATGAAGATGGGACAGCCTAAGAATAGATGTTCAAGGAAAAGCAAATTATTTTTAGCTAGCATAATCACAACTAATTGTTACATTTAGTTATAGGTCCTCTAGCTTAAAAAAAGTTCCTCATAAAAATAGCTCCCCTCATGCTTTTTCTATTACTTGGGCCAGGTTTTGCCTGGTTTGCTTCCCTCCTTTTCCTGGCAAGCAGGATTTCCACTGAGAAGAATTTGCCGAGCTTTCCCTCGTGAAACACACTGTTTCATCAGATTTCATGATTGTTTAAAGACTTAGAACTTTATTTCACTCCCGAGGCACCCATCCCACCATAAGGCACACCCTTGGTGTTCCGGTACCCCAATCCTACCGGGGAGCCGGAACCCCCCGCCATAGCGGCTCCTCCCGCTACCGGCCGGTGTCTCTGGGCTCGGCTTCCCCAGGGAATAAGGGCTTCGCCATCAGCCCCCCGGGGCTCCGTTACGAGCCCGGCCACGGGCTGAGCGGCTGGAGCCGCCTTCCGGCTCCGTTTCCCAGCACGAGCCCTCGGCCCCATTAACAACTCCCGGGCTCAAAGTAGGCCCGGGGAACAGGCGCGTCGCCACAGCCGGAGCGAACGATGAGATATAAGGAAAAGCTGACGGGTCGGAGAAAGAGGGGAAATGTCCTGCCAGTACCGCCACACTCACCTCAGGAGCGCCACCGCCACTCCGCGCGGCGCCTACGCCACCGCCGTTAACGGATTTCAAACGGGGCTCGGCCGTCCAAACCCACCAATCAGCGCCTGGCGCACGCCCTTGACGCGCGCTGATTAGCTGGACCGCTTGAGGACCCGGATAAGCAGACCCCGAGCAACGCAGTTACGCTCTCCCTGCAAAGCCTGACGGGAAGCGTAGTACGTGCCCGCACAGTGCCGCAATGACCGGGCGAGAACAGAACCACAACTCTAATAACGCCCTGCGGGACACATTAAACCAATCAGAAAAGGAGGTGCCTTGAGAGTCGTTCTGGATAGCCTATCACCAGCTGGCAGGCAGATCCCCGGGGGCCAGTGTCAGCCCGTGCGGCCGCGGGGCCGGGCGGTAGTTCTACCGGAGCTGGGTTCTAAGTACTGCGGCGGTATCAGTATCCGCTGTCCGGTTTCCACCTGCTGCTCCTCAGCAGATCAGCCCTTCTGACTGCTGGGCCCAGAGAAGGCGGCTTCTACCGCCTGGTAAGCCCGGCCAGGTTTCTCGGTGCTGTCAGGAGAAAGTGCCCTTTGCCCAGCGACGTTATCGACCCCAAGTGCTGCATAATCTTCCCCGTGGTCTTGGAGAGGGATGGGTAGCCAACTGTTAACGGCGGGGCAGGCTCCGGTTGCCACAGTCGCTTTCACTGCTCTGGCACTGCCTGCATAATCCTCCCCTCACAGCCCCTCCACGAGCTCCCTGAGCACTATGGAGACAGAGAACACCCCACGTTAGTCCCGGACTGCTGTGAGTGGACGGCGGTCGTGTCAGCTGCAGGGCCGTGCCCTCCGGGCGCGGCGAGTGAGGAGGCCGGAGCCGAACCTGGCGCGGCCAGCAGGGGGTGCCATAGCTCCGCTCTCCGCTCGTCACCTTCGCGCCTGCGCACTGGCCCCGCCGGCACAGCGCGTGTGCACCGCGTCCTCGCGCCGTCCAACCGACGCCCCTCGCCCAGCCTCGAAGCACCGTGCGCATGCGCACCGCCCCCTTGTCGCCCCCTCCCACCCTACCGCACCCCCCCGGCCGCTCGGCAGGCGATGTGGAAAGAGTCCCGGGACTGCTGAGCGGGCTGAGGCCCAGGGGGCGCCCGGCGGCCTCCGGCGTCGCTGCCAGCCGGGCCCGCGCAGCAGAACCGGGAAGGACGCGGACCCTCCATCGGGCGCTGAGGTGAGGGGCGGGGCTGGTTAAACCTTGAGTGACGCGCGGCTCAACCAAAGGGAGAGGGCGCTGCCGGGCCCCCGCCCCCCGGGGCTCTCCTGGCCGCTGATTGGCTGTCGTGTCGGCCCTCGTGTGCGGTCCCGCCCCCCAGCTACGGCGACCGGTGGGGCCGTACGGGGACCGGGGGCGGTCCGGTGGTGGGGGGCAGTCCGGTGGCCGGGAGGACCGGCTACCCGCTGCGGCGCTCCCGCCTGCCGCTGCCCGGCGTGTCACCGTGCCGGCCCCAGCGGCAGCGCTCCGCTAACCGTGACTGGAATCGCTCCCGTAAGGACGCAGGGCCGTGCGGCGGCACCCCAGGTGGCGAGCGCTCGCCGGTTTTCATAGGTTTATCCTCCCCGCCTGCGGGGAGCGAGGAGCTTCGGGGCAGCGCGGGCTGTGGTTACCGTCAAACCGGGACCCCCAGGGGCTGCCGTGATCTTTGGGCAGCGCTGCCCGCCCGGTGCCGTCGCTGTCACCCTTTGGATAACGCCGGAGGAGGGGGCGGGGACGCCGTGCCCTTTTAACGGGCGAGGCGAGGGGAGGCGGTGCTGTCGCGGTCCGGGCCGACCGAAGCTCCAGCAGAAAGAGAACCGCCTCCGCCCCGGCCCGCAGCCGGCCTGCCAGGCGCAGCCCGCACTCGGTGAGAGCTGGGGTCTGCTCGGAGCGAGCCTGGGAGTCCCCAGGGCTCGAAGCTGGTTTCTGGGGAAGGGGGTGTTGAGGTCACTTCTCTGTACGGCTTCAATCTGGTGGCCCTGAGCCTGGGTATAGAGCTGCTGGGTGATCTCAGTATAACGATAAGCTATCGGTGGTAATGGCGCGGGTGCATCTAAGAGCTGTGACATTAACCGTTTCGCTGCCTCTCTCCTCCTCTGTGCTAAGGTCAGATGTTTCCATCAGTAGCGAAGAAGAGGAGTGGAGTCGGGACCTGCTAAGTGCTGATCTGCTTGTGCTCCGGACCATGGACTCATTGAGGGCGTCCCAGGTGTGAAAATGTACAGCAGTAATCGGGAGTTAGTGATTGACTTTGTTTCCTACAAGCTCTCACAGAAAGGATACAGCTGGAGTCAGCTGGAAGAGGAAGATGAGAACAGGACTGACTTTGCAGGGGAGGAGGACGAGATGGACGGCGTCCTCAACGGGAGCCCCTCCTGGCACGCACCCACCAGCCACATAGTGAATGGAGCTTCCGTGCAGCAGAGCAGCCTCGAAGTCCGTAGAGCAGCCGAAGATGTGAGGCAGGCGCTGAGAGAGGCGGGGGATGAGTTTGAGCTGAGGTACCGGCGGGCGTTCAGCGACCTCACTTCCCAGCTCCACATCACTCCCAGCACAGCGTATCAGAGCTTTGAGCAGGTAGTGAATGAACTGTTCCGCGATGGAGTGAACTGGGGCCGCATCGTGGCTTTCTTCTCCTTCGGAGGAGCCTTGTGCGTGGAGAGCGTTGTTAAGGAGATGCGGGTATTGGTGAAACGCATCGTGTCTTGGATGACCACGTACTTGACCGACCACTTAGATCCCTGGATCCAGGAGCATGGCGGATGGGTAAGAGCACCTCTCTGTGGTGGGGGTGGCTGCCCATGCCCTCCCTTGCTCCAGGCTGCCAGTGAGGCCGGTCAAACCGGAGCACAGCAGTGTTTGTGCTAGAGCTTGTCCTGCCCCTTGCAGGGAGGATAAAGGGGTGTGTAGTCTTGCCCTCTGTGCTCCTAACTCTGTCCCGAGAGTCAGCCCACCCTGTTGACACAAACATTTTGTCCTCAGATATGTCTTTCTCCATCCTTGCTTTTTGTCCTTCTTGCTGGATGTTATGTAAAAGACCTATTTTTCCAAGAGCCTTTGGAAATCTAATGTCATCAAAGCTTGTTCTTCAAGCAGAGCCCTGGCTCTGGGGCATGTTCTCGGTGTCATTAACAGCAGGGAATGGAGCTTTTTTCTCTCCAAGGCAATGTTGTGAGGGGCTGGCTGGTGGTTTGCCGAGGTAACAGCTACTTCTTCATTCTGGAAACACCACTTGCCTTGCTCATGGTGAAATGAAATCCCACAGCAGATCCCAGTGGGTGGGTGAGCTTCTGGTACTGTCTGAGCTGATGTGGTGGGAGCCAGGGCCGAGGTGGAAGCAACCTCTCTGCTGGAGAGCTGCTAAGCCCACAGCTGCTTTTCCCTTGGCAGGGAGCAGTGCTCCCAGCTGCCCCAGCAGCAAACCCTGGGAGCTCTCAGTGGTGAGGTATTAACATGAATAAGCATTTCTTCAGGAAGCATTCTTGAAATGCCGGGTCCGGCTGTGCGGTGCAGCCTGGGACTGCCGATGGGAGGTATATGACCTACAGATGTCTGAGTTTTCATTTGGCTTCTGCATCTTAGTGATTCCCTGCTGGTGTAACCTTTACCGGTTCCCACTGGAAAGAGTTCATGCTGTCAGGCACTGGCATCTGAACAGTGGGGAATTACCTCCTTGCTGGGAGCTGAGGCCTCTCAGCTCCCTTCACCTCACAGTCTGTCGGAGGAGCCCAGCATTTTGGGAATGGGACAAGAGCCTTTGAGCCCAACGTAGTGCTCTGCACCCCTCTGACAGAGAAGAGGCTCTCCCCAGCTCCCTGTGCCTGGCCAGCAATACTGGGGACCCCGGAGAATAAGGGGAGCTTGTGCACCCAGGGAGAGGGAGCTGATTCAGGAAGGGTGAAGGAATTCCAGGAATGTGACCGCCCTGGGGCACTGCCTGGGTGGGGCTGCTCAGGCAAGGAGAGGAGCTTGGTTTCGATTAATAACCCAGGATCTGCTGGCCATTTCATCTGGCTGTATGTGGCCCATTAGCTCTCTCATCCTGCAGATAACCCTGGCCAAATGCAGAGTTCCTTCCCCCTCCCTTTGCTTTTGGCTTTTAGAGCCACAGATTAGTTTTGGAATTAAGTGATCAAACTGAGGTTTCCAAGCTAGTGTGGCTGTTGCTGTTAGTGACGGATTGGGCTGTATCCTGGAGACCTAGGCGATAATGCAATCTGATTTTTTGTAAATGAACTCTCTGGGGGATTTAGATTAAATCACTGGTGGAAAATCACTGGTCCCTGCTTGTGGGGAATGAAACACCTCCTCCCTCTGTTCCCCACCCCCAACCATCACGATTCAGACTCTTCAATTTTTTTGTGTCTGTCTCTAAATTAATTGTTTGGAACAAATATTTGTTCAACAGATTGCAGAAGGGTCAGGACTCCTCTCTATCTGACCTGCCCACTAACTCTCGCTTTGAAAAATGCCGTTTCCCACTCAGGGGATTGCCTTGCTCTCTTGTTCTAACCTTGAACCGGGCTTTTAACTTTCCTGCCCAGGCTGTGCCACTGCCTGGGCAATGCTGGGAGCTGAATGGAAGCCATGCAGGGTGTCAAAGGCCAGAGTGTAGGGAATGTACACCACCAGCCACCAACAAAACAGTACTGGGCAGTGTTGGTGGTGCCAGCCTGTTGCAAACCCTGAGTGCTCATTTGACATCTCGGCTGTAGCTTTCTTCTGCTCTGAGCTTTCATCATGTCCCTTCCTGGAGGCAGCCATGCCACTCCACACTAAGAGACAGAGGCCATAAGAGCTCCTGAGTGCCTCACGTGTGGGGTATGCATGGGATGGGGATGCTCTGTTTTTCCTTTGCTCTTGAGATTGCAGCTGCAGGGAGAAAGCTGCTGGCCTTTTGCCAGCTCTCCCTGCAAGAGGAGTGCCACCCTGCCCTGGCTGTGATGGAGCCATCCCTCTCCTGCCACCCTGTTTGCACAGGGAGTCTGTTTGGTGCATTGGAGCTGTTAGAGCTTGTCCTAGTCAAACAAAGCGCTCCTGAGAGGTGTAGCAGGCAGGTACTGGTGAGAGAGATGCAAGTTCTGGCAGGCCTGCTCAGCAGGGCCCAGGTGGTTTGTTTTTGGAGCACTGCAGCAATTCTCTTCCTGGAAAGCCCCTCTGAATGAGGGAAGGAGCATGGCTCCATAACAAGTGCTGCACAGCCCAGTTGTGTAGGAAGCTCTGTTTCATTCCCCACCAGTGGAACAAAGGCAGCATAGTAGGAGGGCCATGGGGTGCAGGTGCCTTTGGAGGCTGCTGTGTGCTGGGTTGTAGCAGTTCTCTTGAGAAATCAAGTTTTGAAGCAAGGGGAAATAGTAAATCTTATTCCATAATGTTAACTAAGGAGTGTTTTGTCACATTTACTGGCTCTGCCTTGGTTTGCCCTCTGCTCTGCAATCTGGCACTGGGAAAACAAACAAACGAGTAACCCAAGGGGAACATTTAATAACCAGCCAGAGGAGAGCTGCTGCCTTGGCAAGCCCATCACATCCAAAAAGGAGGCTTTCCTGGGGCAGTTGCTTTCACCAGGGCCAGGTCCCACTAGCTGTGAAGTTGAAATGGTGATGCCAGTGGGGACTGGGAGTCATGGTGGGAGAAATCTGGTGATTGGGAAGGAAGGAGGGGGGAAGTGCAGGGTGAAGGGTAGAGAGCCTGGCAGGCAGAGATGTACTGACCGTGCTTAATCTGTTTGAGAAAGGAAAGTGAGCAGTAGTTCCTGCCTGGCTGTGACCCTCCAGAGCATGACAGCTTTTCCTTCAAGGCTAAATCCACATTCAGAGCCCACTCTGAATTTACAGAGAGTTTTAAGGAGGGTTTTCTGGATGAGCTTGGACTTAGATCTGTGAATGTAGAGTCAAGAGGTTTGTAGAACATATGGGGGGGGGAGGGGGTGGGACCAACATGAAGGGGCTGTGTCAGGCTAGAACTGAAAGCAAATAGCATCTTTAGCAACCAATCTGGGATACATGAATCCCAACAGACTGTACTAGGCTGATATCAGCTAGATACTGATCAGTATCTCTGATGGAGAAAAAACTATGTCCTGAGATGATTTGGTACTTCCTGGGTTCTTAGTTGACCCTAACCACACAGGACTTGGTGTGCTGGGATGTGTGTTGTCTGTCACCCTGCAGTGGCTTAGAAGCTTATAATTCTCTTTGGGAAAAACCCTTTGAAGATGTCAATATAGTAAGCTCATTTTTATATTTTAATTTTTTTTTGAATGGTAGGAAATGACTCAGCCTGTGTCATATGACAGTGCACAGCTGAGATTTTTTCCTGTGCTCTGGCTTCAGGCTCCTCAGTGGTTTCAGGTTGAGAGTTAGGCTTTAATTCTCAGCTCTTTGGAAATGCTTTTTGGCCTCATGCCTTGTGTCCTGGCTATCCTGCACAAGCTGTCCCTGCCACTACCATTTCCTGGGACTGTGGTTTGCCAGAGTTCTGCCCTTCTGACTGTTACAGGCTGGGTTTCGGGGATGCCCCAACACTTCTAATCCTGTTTGAGATCACAGCCATCCATTCCACGTGGTGGTCAACGTGCAGCAGAGCTGACTCAGTGGAAATGACTGAGCATAGCCTAGGCCATGCTTTGTGGTCTTGAAGATGGATCCTGTGGCTTCATCTCAGGCTGAGAGAATTGGGGTTGTTCAGCCTGGAGAAGAGAGGGCTCCCTGCCAGTCCCTAAAGAGGCTCCAACAGAGTTGGAGGGGGACTTTGGACAAGGGCATGGAGTGACAGGACAAGGGGGAATTCCTCCTCACTGGCAGAAGGCAGTTAGATTGGATATTAGGAAGGTTCTCTGCCCTATGAGGTTTATGAGACATTGGCACAGCTTGCACAGAGAAGCTGTGGCTGCCCCATCCCTGGAAGTGTTCATAGTCATGTTGGATGGGGCTTTGAGCAACCTGGTCTGTGGTGCTCAGCTGTACTATTGGTTTGCACTTTGTCCTTGGCAATTACTTTACAGCCTTGATCCCTTGCAGCTGAGACGATAGCCCCATTGTCATCACCTGCATGGGTTGAAAAAGTACCTGCCAGTGGGGTTCCCCTTGTCCCTTCACAGTCCTGGGGATTTCTCCCTGGCTGTGGGAGCTGACAGCAGTGTCCTGCCTCAGGCTATTCTGCCTAGAGCAACCAGCCCAGGTAGCTGTATCCTCAGTCAGCTGGAGATCTGGGCTCGGTGTGCAGATCCCTGGCAGCTCCTCACCCAGCTTCGACCTGGGAGGCTTTTCTGCAGTGCTCTCCAGGAAATGCCATTGGAATGACTTCCATTGCAGCTTCCTGCCCGGCCCACAGCAGCATTCCTGCCACTAGACCAAGAGCAATGCAGAGGCTGATTTCAGAGCTTTGCTCTTTACCCCCTTTACTCATTCTCCTTCTTCGGGGCCCTGCCTGTTTGCCTTGCTGCCTCTCGGTGTGTGGTGCAGTTTGATTACGTTCCTTAGATCTGTGATTACAGCAGGCGCCTGGAAAGCCAAACTCCTGCCCGTGGCTGGCTGTGGCTCAGAGCAGCCCACTTAACCCCGGGGTCTTTGAGCGAAAGGGATAGCGTTTCCTTTGCTCCCTTGGGAGCCACTGGCAACTCTGATTCGTAAAGCACTCTGAGGCTCTTTAATCCGAAGATCTGAGTGTCATTTAAAAAAAGACCTGTGAAATAATTAACAAACTGTTTCTTGCTGCTCTGTGTTCACAGCTGCTCTCAGTAATGTCATTCCGCCTGCTCATCCTGCTCCTCTCTGACGCTGGAGCCAGGTCCCTGGAGCGCTGCCCAGGGTCTCTCCCTGCTTCAGCAGCAGTGGGGTGTCCCAGCACAGCAGAAGGGGTGGATAGGAGCTCTCTTTTCCCCAGTGGAAGCTGCAGCTTTCTGTGTGTGTCTGGGCTGCTGTGCCTGATTTCCTTGGAGGTCCTGTATGGTTTGTGTACGTGGTTTCCCCTTGGGAGCAGCAACGCGCCTGCAGCACACAGTAGGTACTAGCTGAATGGTGGTGTGGTGCACTGGGACCTTTGCTGAAGCTGAGAAGGTTTGGTTTCCTTTTGTTTTTTTACCAAGCAGCTGACGGCTGTAAGCACAGTCCCATCTTGACATTAGAAGGAGTATTTCTCAAGCAGCTCTTTCCCCACTAGCTGTAAAGCCGGAATATTCCCAGGAGGAGCTGGGGGAAGGGAAGGGATGGATATCAATTGTAGAAGTGTTGCAGACCTGCTGAACCAAGAGGCGAGGGATTAATGGTGGCTTCTGCCATGGGAGCAGAAGTCGGCTGGGGGCAGCTGCTCTGTCCCCCCTGGGGACCCCGGAGCAGCCAGGGTGTTGACCTACCTGCTGATTCAGAGCGAAGGTATCCACTGTGGGTGGCTCTGCCTTGCGATGGCTGGACACCAGCCATTCTCCTCCACCCTCCTCTCTCCTGCTCCACCCTCCCATAAGGCAGGGATGTTGCCCTTAAACACTATTGTTCTGAGCCACTAAAGATTAACGCACAGAATAGAGGCACGAAAGGGAAGCGGAGTCCCTCAGTGCCTGGACACTTCTTGCTTTACTGCCCTGACCTTGGACAGGGAAACTTCCTCCTCCCTGCTCCTCACCTGGAAGGATGTGTGGAGGAGTTCTTAGCAAGATCTCTTTGAAGTCCTGCTCCTAATCATTCTTGAGATGCCAAGAGCTCAAGTTAGGGAACATGCATTCCAGAGGCGTGGGAGAGCTTCTCCCACAGTGCACCCATGGAGGGGGGGCAGTGGGGCAGGCTCAGGGCATGGGCTGGCACCCATCGTGGTCAGGTGGGGAGAGAAGGGTTACTCTGCCACAGCAGAACAGCCCAGTGGAATGAGGGTGCTGAGGGCTGCTGGGAGGCAGAGCCGTTAGCAGATGGCTCCAGCTGGGCTTACCGGAGAGCAGGTGTGGGTTTCGGGAGCAGCCTTTTAAGAGAGATGTCAGTTTTGAACCCGGGAGGCTCAAGGGGCTGAGCCGTGGCTGCCACAACTTGCATGCTGGGGAGCTGTGACCTAGTTGTGCTGTAGAAATGCTCGGTTTATTTTTTATTTTTAGGTATTTTGCTTATTTTATCTTCATGTTTAATTTAGTTAGCAAAAAAAAAAAAAAAAGAATCGGAGGGGCTGAGCAGTGCTGGGAAGGACTGCCTGCAGGCGGGAACGCCCGCTGCAGCTCCGTGCAGCCAGCATCTCTCCAGCCGCCCCTGTCTTCTCTCGGACACGTGCTCACGTGTACCAGCCCAGTGCTGTCTCTCAGGATCTCTTTAATGGGAAACCCAGTGCACTCAGCGCTGCTGCCTGCCTCCGGGGTAGCGAGGGAGGAGTGGGATTCAGAGCGTTAACCAGAGAGGCTCTCGTGGCCACAGGGACTGTTTGAATGTTGTTCTGTAACTGGTCTGCCTTCCCTCTGCTGCTGGGAGCAGGAAGCTGGGGGAGCTTGGTATTTCAGGGGGCTTTGGGCTGGTTACTTTTTCGACTGCTGCTTGCCTCTGCACTGGCACAGCATGCCCAGGGAAGGGTAATGGGTTGTATCTGCAAAGAGGGAAGTTTCAGGGGGTTGTGCGATTCCCTTGGGGAGAGCTGTTTGAATTTATTGCATTATCCTCCTTCCTGCTCAAGCTTGTGTTTCAGCTGTGTCTGCAGACGTAGCTGCTGATTTAAGTAGATCCAATTAGTAGCTAGCTCCTGGCATCGGTATCCTGCTTGGGGAGATGAGCCCTGGAGATGAGGAGCCTCCGGTGGGAGCAGGGTGGAGCTCAGCCTTTCAGCCCCCGTTCCCAATCTGGGATGGACCTGGAGTTCCCCTGCTCACAGCCCTGCACCTGAGCTCAGAGGGAAACCGAGGCAGGTGTCCTACTCTGTGCTTTGCCTGGCCAAGAACAAAGAGCAGGCAGGTTCTCCCTGTCTGTACCACTGCCAGACAGGTGCTCTTAAGAGTGAAATCAAATACTCCAAAATGTGACAAGCTGGCAGCAGGCAGGGCTTGGTGCATGAGCTGGAGCTGCTCATGCTGGGACTCTGCAAGGGGCCTATGGGCAGAGCTGTGCAGTCACCTGGGTCTTGGGTAGGACTCAAAAAGGAGCTGCTGGAACTGGCTGTTTCCTGAAGGAGCATGGAAGGGTTTTCTTCTCTGCTGGAGGATGAAGGGCTCTTTGTGAAGCTCAGAGGAGTCTAGGCTGGCATGGAGCTGGTTTGGTCTGAATGCAGTTAGTGCTTTGATCAGGTGGAGCAGGACAGCTGTCTGCATTGCTTCTCTGAACAGTACCAGTCCCACTTGCCCTTCTGTCTGGTCTGTGCCACCACTGAGGCTGAGGAAAACTGGGGACACTAGCAGTGTTGTTCAGGGAGCACGTCTGGTGGCAATACGTGGCATTACTCGCTGTGTGTGACTCGTGGTGAGCTGGCTCAGGGCTTGGGCTGGATGTGGGCACTGGGTGTGTGTGTGGCCCTGAGTAGTGCCTGGGTGACATATGACTTACATATGGAGAAAATGAGGTGTTGCTACCTGTAAATCAGCCATCATGGAGTGTTGCAAGTGCCTCCATCCTATGCTTGTATGGCTCACCAGTGTATTAAACTTGCTGGGGAGCTAATGTCTTTTAATAGAGCAACTGACCTCATTTAGAAGCTTCCAGTGCACCAGCCAGTGATTATTTCATGCAACAACATGCATGGAGGAGCCCAGGGCAGAGCACAAAGTCTCCTTCTCATGCTGCACTGCTCTCTCTCGTGTTTGCTGCATCAGCTGCCTACTGTGCTTCCTGCCCTCAAGTCAGCAAGGATTTTGCTAAAAGGGACTTTGTGGCTTGAATCATTTGAGATTTCATGGAACTAACAGGAAGTGAAAACAAAATGAGCACATCTTCCTCCTCTTCCTGCACCTCCACCCTTTCCCCTTTTTCATTCAAGTGGCATGTAAGAATTACAGCAGCCTCGTGAGGTGCTGGGGCTGATGTGGGAAGTGGTAAAGCTTGGCCGTCTCTCCTCCAGGATGCTGGACGAGTGGCTGAGGCAGCTTTTCCTCAGGATCCATCTCCTCTGGGGACCATCCCTGCAGCTAGCCTGGCTCTCTTGAGCCCTGGTAACACCAGCATTCCCTGTGGAGTGGGTTTGGTGAGGCTCACGGTGCAGGTGAGGACCAGAAAGAGCTGTCAGCATCACCCACTCATCCCCTGGCAAGAGGGAACGTGGCTTGGCAGCCGGGCACACGTGAGCATGGCACGTCTCCCCGGCACAGGTTTCCCCACGGTTACACAAGGGCACGATTGCACAGGAGCTCTGACGTCCAGGAAGAGCAAAGACAAGGTGAAAATTGAGCTCTGTTCCCTGGCTGCCAGTGGCCCTGCTGAGGTGCTGTCCGGCACAGCGAGCTGGCCATGGCCCTTTGCTCTCCATCCCCGCGGGCAGCAGATAACCAGGACATGAAAGCAAGAGCCTTCCCTGCCCCACCCCCCCCGCCCCCCCGTGCGTGCCCCTTGCACAAAGGCTGCTCTGCTGCAGGGCTCAGACACCATCTGTCCAGTGGGGAGAAGCATCAGAGAGACCGTCTTTCCTTGGACTATTCCACTTAATGCCCTTTGGAAAACAATCCCATTCCCAGCAGGTGCTAATCTCTTGAGTGGATCCGGCTCAGCCAATGTGTTCTTCGCTGTGCCTTTGTACCAGGGCCGTGTCTCCTGCCATCCTCGCCTGCCCTCTCTGCCCAGCAGGCCCGGTGCTGGCCAGGGCTGCAGCACCTTTGGGAACCCTCAGCCTGGTTAGCTCTGGGAGGAGCACTGATGAAAGATGGATGCAAGTGGATTAGTCATTCACATCGTCTCCGGCTTTAATACACATGAATGTTTCAGCAGATTTCTGGAACGGAGAGTGCAATTCCCTGCTCTCCATCTCGTGCTGTGCACAGCAGTCTCCCGGGGCAGGGATGGGGGTTACAGCTGTCACCATAGCCTCTTTCATGTATTTGGAAAACGCTGAAATTGTGCTGAATGGTGTGGGGTTATTGCGGGTTCCCTGGAGCCGGTGATGAAACCAGTTTGACAGAAAGCTGCCATGGCAAGGATTAGGGCTGGAATGTGCTAGTGAGGGTTTGTTTCTGGTTAGAAAAGAGCTGGCTCTGGCCTGGGCTAGGCCGGAGATCCGCAGATCTGCTGGGCTTTGGCCCGAGGGACAGCCTCCCTGCCAGTTCCCCCCAAGCTGCAGCCCCACTGCAAAGCCCGAGTGAGAAGAGAAGGAAGAGGGGATGTTCTTATTTAATTAACTCTTCGGAATTTACATTTACGGCTGCCTCCTTCCCAGTCTCGAGTTTCAATGAATGCCCTGGGATTTGGGCAGGGACAGCACCCCAGGGTCCACAACACCCCAGCACCAGCTCCAAGGGCAGGAAAGGCAGGAGAGGCGGTGGGTGGGTGGCATTCCCTGCCATTGTCATGGAGATCAGCAGCTGCTTCCCTGGAGGTCACCATTTGCATAACAGTTAGAGCTGAGTCTCTGGAGTATTTGCACCTGCAGCTGCTGTCACCAGAGCCCCTTCCTCTCTGTGTGTCCCAGAGCCCTTTCCCCACCCCATTCTGAGCCTGCCTGGGGTTGCTGGTGGGGACCAGTGGGGTGAAGCTGCAGATCTTCTCTACCCATGGAAGGGGGATTGGAACTAGATGGTCTTTAAGATCCCCTCTAACCATTCTAGGATCTGTGTTTCTATGGGGAGGGTCAGAAAAGCCTTGGATGGCAGGTTCCCTTGTCGTGCTCCTGAGTCAGGTGCTCACCTTGACTTCCACTGCCCAACACTGCAGGCAGCCCTGCGACCTCTGCAGTCACCCTCTGTCCCTGCTGCCCTCCTTTCAGAGCTGGGAGTGGTGGGGGCTGTGTGTGGATACAGCTTCAGGGTGAGCAGGGCAAAGGCAGAACCTCTAGTATGTCTCTTCCATTCATATCACAAAGGGACCCACAGAGCTGTGTTTACGGGATCCCAGTGGCAGCCTTTGGGAATACTTATGTTTTCTTTTATTCTTAAAGCTCTCAACTGCCTTTTCTCCCTTGTGCTTTACCTCCAGTTTCACATATGCCAGCCCCATGTGGTGAGCTGGCAGCCCAGAGGGGCTCGGGAGCAGGTTGCTGTCGATGCAGGGCTTTGTTGTGGTCTGTGCTGAGCTGCTGCCTTTCTTTTTCATTCCTTGTCTTGCTGCTCAGCACAAAACTGTTCCCAGCATCTCATTAACAAATGTCTGGTCATCCAGATGACTCTGCTCCCGGCCGGCGGTTGCTGTTAGACCTCTGAGCAGGAACACAGCTGTACTTATGGTGAAGGTAAAACAGAAACAGCCTTGTTTTCAAGGGAAACATTGCCTCGTGATGAGAATGCCTGGGTTGGGAGTCAGATGCTGTGGCTCATGCTGCTGGCTTGTACACAGCTCTCTGGGAAAGGCATTTAACCTCCCCATAGCACTGTTGATCCATCTGGGAGCAATGCTGACTTATCCCACGGGAGGTTCTGGGGAACCAGCTCATTTTTGATAAAACACATCAAGATCCTTGGGTTGAAAAGGCTGTTGTGAATGCTGAGGAGGATGCTAGGGGTATCTGTCTCACTGGGCTGGCTGGGTATTGGAGCCATGGATAAGCTCCTACTGGAGTTCAAGTCTCCATGTCGAATTTCGACCAAGTTCCCTTGAATACTCCCAGTAGAGCCTGGCTCTTCTCTGCTGGTTTTCAGAGCTTTGTCCTGGTGTCTCAGTGACCTCCGCACCCCTTACCCACTTATGCAGGGCAAGTTTTGAGCCCCAAAATGCCAGAGCCCTCCCCTCTGCTCTCCTGCCTCACCAGAGGCCAGATGGGAGTTTATTGCCCACATCTGCTTCCTTCACCTGCCTTCATGGCTCAGTGTCACCAAATCCTCTTTCCCCAAGTGCTGGGGCTTATCTTGAAAGAGGAACCTGCTCTGCTCACCCTGAATGGGATCCAGCAACTGTTCTCCCTCCTGTGTGGGCAGCACTGGTGAATGAAACCAACCAAGCAAATGAGAGCCTCAAATTTTAGGAGTTCCCCTTCCCGGGCCAGGATGTGAGTAGTGTGTCAGCCAGAAGTCATGCTTCTTTAGTCTGCTCTCCCACATGAGACAGAGTACTTCAGGTCAGACCTGCTCCTCTTGCCTTCTTGCCGCAGGATTGTGTGTGGGCACTGGACAGTGTTTAAATGGTTACTGCATCCCCCACTGGGGAAGATGGGTGCTGCATTGCAGTTTGGGGTTCTGTGAGTGTCCAGAGAACTTCTGGCACTGCAAAACCTCCCTGCCCCAGCTGTGGGGGGGTGGTGGAGCCTGACTTCCCAGGTTCTCTGCCTCCTGCAGGCAGCATGTGCAGCAGGAAGGAAACACCCCCTGCCCCAACTCCTCCAGTAACTGGCATTTTAGACTCCAACAAGAAAATATTAATTCCTTCCCCAGCTCTGGGGAGGAGAGGCAAAGACAGGGGATTGCCTCTTGCACAGGAGTAAGATATCTGCTTCCTCATTGCCTGCTCCGGAGCATCCTCCTCTCAGATGTGTCAGTCACCCGGGGTGGGGAAAGGGATGTGACGGCGTTCTGGTGGAACAGCCTGTACTCTCCAGTGGAAGAGGCCCACGCATTGAAACACTGACCACTGACCCACTGACGTGCTGTTGCTACCACAGTCCTTGTGATCAGCTCAGGAATTCCAAGTATTTCCTCTCAGATAAAGGTGACTGGGGGAGGCCAGGAATATCTGGACGTGTCTGGGCAAGCCTGAGATCCAAACACCAGGCCCAAGAGGTCAGGATCAGTCTTGGGAGTGCTGGGCTTCAGGTGCAGAGCGTCCGAGCCCTGGGATGGTGTGGGAACAGAGCAAGCTGCCTTTCCCTAACCTTCAACCCGCCCACAGCATGGGCAGGGAGCACACTCCTGCCTGTTTTCCCACTCCCTCTGGTCTGGGATCTGGTTCCCAGGGGATACATTGGGATCAAAGTTGTGCGAAGGCTGAGCTATCCCAGCTTCTAGGGTGGTTTCCCCACGGAAGGGCAAGGCGCTCTCCTCGGGTCTCCTACAGCCCCCAGCTGTGGCTCCAGCAGCTGCTGCTCCCTTCCCAGGGGAAGGAGAGGGGCTCAATCCCCTCCCTGCCTGTGCTGGGCTCTGGCTGTGCTCCTCTCCGCCTGTAGCACCCGATAGCTCTGTATTCACTGTGTGCCATTTATCTCTCCTTCAGCAAACACTTCCTTTTCTTGGAAGCAAGGGCTTCTTGGAACTGCCTTTCCCCAAGCTCAGCAGCACATGCCATGGAAAAAGCAGCATGGAGAACCAGCTGCCAGCCCTCCTTGGCTCCCTGCCCTGCTGGGGGGGGCCTCTCCTGGCGCCTGCCCCACGGAGAGGTAGGGTAGATGCGTGGCCCTGTCCACCACTGCAGCCTTCCTGGGCACAGTGGGGATGTCCCTGCTGTGGGTCAGGAGGAGCCTGTGGAGATGTGTTGAACTCTCAGTGGGGCAGGTCCTACTGAATCCCTGAGGAAAGCAGATTTTCTGGGGAATACATCACAAGGATGCAGCCGCCTTCCTCTAGTTGAGCATTCTGCAGCCTCAGGTGCTCTGAGCAAGTAGCTGACGTGTGTTCTAGGGAAGGGCCATCCCTGGAGCGAGGGCCCTGGCACTGAAAGATCAAAACATATGCGGAGTTGGAAGAGACCCACAAGAATCATCAAGTCCAGCTCCTGGCCCTGCACAGGACAGCCCAGCAATCCCACCATGTTCCTGAGAGCGTGGTCTGAACCCTCCTTGAACTCTGGTGCAGGCTTGGTGCCATGACCATTGCCCTGGGGAGCCAGTTCCAATGTTCAACCAGCCTCCTGGTGAAGATCCGTTTTCTAACATCCAGTGTAAATCTCCCCAGACACATGTTGTAGGGGTGGTGTTTTTTGAACAGGTGCCTTCTGCCCCAGTTCCCTGTGCCCTCTATCCCTGCCAGCCTGCTCTCAGTTTGCTGCCACTGCCATGCCCTGTCACAACTTCATGCTCATCACCACCTATCAGCAGAGGGATTTCCTGTGCCAGAATTTAAAATAATCTCCTTCTTGGGTTTGGGCTCTGCTCCTATCCCTCTCCTGCAGCACATCACTTGCTGTTCTCTGGATGAGTGGACTGGCAGCAGGCAGCAGCCCTCACCTTTCTCCCTGGACAGCACCTGCCTGTGAGCTCCGTCCTGCCCAATCCTGCAGGGCCAGTGCAACACCTCCACAGATCCCATGCCAGCTGGCAGGCATGGTGAGAAGTGAGCTGCCTTCTGCCACTCTGTGTAGGTGGTTGGAGTCATGGGGATGACTGTCATATCCCTGAAGAGAACTCTTAAATGAGGTAGCAGCAGTGACATGCCTCAGGGTGAGTTAGCAAAGTCCCTGTGTCCCAACACTCTGCCCTTGGGTCTGTGAGTACCTCCTCATGGTCACGGGGTATGGAAGGCAGCTGGGGAAGGTGTCTGGTGGGAAATGGAGCAGAGCTTTGGTGGCAGAGGCAGGTGCTGAGGTGCACAGCTTATCAAGGACTGGATCCCCTGTGGTGGGGAGCCCTGTGGCCAGGGAGAGAGACACAGCCCAGCTCCCTGGGAGTAAGCATGCAGGTCTGCTGCACACCCTGCCCTGAAAAACTGTGAGTGAGCTTGGTCATAGGGATGTGGCAAGGTGAGGAAATACCCCACCAGCTATGACCATCTTAGCACTGTTTGGTGGGAGCTGGGAGACTTGGCACCATATTCCATTGTACAGAGGCACCTGGATGCTAGCTGTGATCTGGGCACCAAGGCCCCATAGTCTTGTGGCCGAAGGCTGTGGGCAGGTGTGGGAGGCAGTGCTGGCAGGCCAGGCAGGCAGGAATGCTCCCCCTGCCTGCGCAGAGGCCGTGGTGAGGCGTGAAAGCGTCAGCCGGGCTTATCTCTGCTTTCCCAGAGCAGCCGGGTTACTGGAACTGCATTCACTTATCAGGGAACAGGGTATCTTGCTGGGAAGATGGTCTCAAGGTGCGACAGCATCAAGCCCCTGCTGACGCTGAGCTGCTGGCAATCCCTGAGCCTGGAGCTTGCAGCTTCCTCTCCAGCCAGCCCTGAGCCTCCTGCTCAGCCCTGATAACCCTGAAAGATCCTGGGCCACATGTTTCCCTGCTGCCAGCCCAGGGACCCCTCCTGCCCTGCCGTGTGTGGCTCTGGGACCCCAACAGCTCTCCTTACGATGGGCTGAGGTCTTCCCAGCTCCTGCTGGAGATGAAGGGCTGGAGGCAGCCAGCTTGGACGAGCTGGGCCGGAGTGACTGCATTCCTGGCCAAGCCTCGTGCTTGGCCTGCTCTCCTGAAGCCGTGGGAAGGCAGTAGCTTGGCAACCCAATGTCTGCCTTCGCCGCAGGGATTCATGAAATCCAGCTCGTGTTGTGGAGTAACCTGCAAGGGCCAGGATGTGGGAGTGGGAGGTGGGAGGCTCCACTGTGGACACAAAATCACTGGGGGGATGTACATTGTGGGCTTCCGCAGCCGTGGGCACCAGCCCTGCTGCTGCTTCCATAGGCCTCGGCCAGGGAATGGAGCCCAGCGAGGTCCCACTGCAATGATTTCTATCACATTTGGATGCTAATTATAGAGAGCCAAGAACACATCATGCATCCCCTGCCCTGCCTGCATGGTGTTCTCCTCAGAAATCCTTTCTGGCATCCTCTTCTCTCATGACTGTGCTTCTCCCCTTGCCCTGTGTGTATGACTCAGAGGCAGGAAGCACAAGGCATCTGTCATCTGCCCGGTCCCCACTGCAGCTTTCCTGCCAGTCCTTCCCTCTGTGCTCCGCTCACACCGCTCTCCTCTTTCCACAGGAGAGCTTTGTGGACCTCTATGGGAACGATGCTGCTGCCGAGATGAGAAAAGGCCAGGAGACCTTCAACAAATGGCTCCTGACCGGGGCGACGGTGGCTGGAGTGCTTCTGCTGGGATCGCTGCTGAGCCGCAAGTGAGCTGCCACCGAGCCCCCCGCAGCCAGCACGGCTGCGCCTTCACCACCACATCCACTACACTCCGCTCCTGAGCACATCACCGGCACAGGGGACAGCCCCTCCATCCCGGCCGAGCACCCTGCTCCATGGAGTTTTCTCCCTCGTGCCGCCAGCTCCTTTATTGTAGCCTGTCTTATTTACTGTTCCGTTATGTTTTAGAGGCGCTGAGACCAATGCAGCACTTCAGCTCCCAGCGCTGGGGAGATCCAGGCAGCTGGGGGGGGCACGGGCTAGAAGGTGTCCCAGCCCTGCAGGGTTCTCCAAATAATTTGGAAGAGAATAAACAGACTTATTTTTGCATGTGTGAGTGCGTGCGTGTGTGTAGATGTGTCACTAATATAAAGTTCCCCAGCCAGAGCAAGGGTCAGGCTCCGTGCCCCCATCTCTGGCACGCTCAGGCACCAGGAAGAGGTGGGCTGCCCAGTGGGATGGAGCTTCCCTGCAGCATCCCTATCCTGTCCTTGCTTCCCAAGTGTGAGCTCATCCCTGTGGCAAGGGGAGCAGGAGGAAGAGGCAGAGGCCAGGAGTGAGGAGCTCTGCCCTTGGTCAGCCCCATGTAAATTCCTTTCTCCCCACATAATCAGTTCCTGGGAGCTGCAGCCTGTCCCACATGAGGATGGTGTGCCAGGCCCAGGGCTGTGCATGGTTTGAAGGGTTCGTTGTCCTCTTCTTCCTCCTCACTCCAAATGTAGATGGCTGTGGGACACTGCTCATCCCTTCCCAGCCTGCTCCTCCCTTCCCAGCCTGCTCCTCTGGGCTGGCAAAGGAAGGAGGCAAGAGAGGGGGAGAGTGCTCGTCTCTGGCACAAGAGGCTTTGAAGAGAGCTGGGGCTGTGGTGTTCAGGAATCCATAGCTGGGTCTTGGAAGGGTCAGGGGAAGCACCTTCACAGGGGTGGCAAAGCCCAGGGAACAGCTGATTCATGGGACAAGTGAGGAAGCAAGCCCAGGGGAGATGGGAGTGAGGACTGCCACTGGCTGAGAGCCATCTCCACCTCTGGGGAGCCTCTTTGGGGACAATAGGAGCTATTGGCCTCTCCACTGCTATCCCACATATTCTCAGTCCCATAGTGCAGGCAGATCCCTGGCCCCATGCATGGCTGTGATGGCTGCATGCAGTGACTGAGGTGTCTGGCTTCCTTCCCCCTCATCCCCATGCTGCTCCTTCTGCTGCTGGAGCAGGGAACCTCTGGCCTTTGAGCTGAAATTAGCTTCCAGAATAAACTCCCTCATCCTTCGGAGCCCACCACGGGCAGACACAGCTGTTCACAGCTTGTCCGTGTATATACCACCCGTGCTCTGCTGTACATATACAAGTAGTTTTTAATTCATTTGTGAATACTATTAATGCTATTTTTGTTATCTTGTCTGTCCGTATTTATGTGTGGGACCGTGCTCCCTGCAAAGGCCATGCTGGGATGGAGGTGGGGGGAGAACCGGAGGTTCCAGGGGGGCTCACTTGGCCACTGAGCACGGACTTGTGCTCCTCATGTCAGACCCACTCAGATCCCACATGGGGAGCACGAGGATTAGCATTAGCCCATTGAACGCTTCGGTTTGCAGGTGGAGGTGAATCCACAAATAAATTTGTCATTCGAGCTGCTGGTGGTGCTGTGGTCTTTGCAATCGTTGGGAATTTGAGCAACTTTGGGCCCAAAGTGGCTTCAGTGGCATGGATGGATGGATGGATGGATGGATGGATGGATGGATGGATGGATGGATGGATGGGGGTGAGGTCCTCTCCCTGCCCAGAGAAGGGTTGGGATGCTCCAAGGGCAGTTTGCTGTAGTCCAGAGGGATGGTGGTAGGGTGAGGGTGGCACTAAGGGGTGATGGGCTGGGCTGGGGATGCTGGTTTTGGGGGCTCACAGCACAGCACCCATAGTCACGTTGAGAGGAGGAGGGCAGGGGACTCACAGCCTCACTGGGATCCCCCCATTTCCTGGCTGCCCCTCAAAAGAGCACCTTCCCTTTGTGCAGGGCTCGTTCCAGCACGGTTTGGACCACACAAACACTCGGGCGTTTTTAGCATGTCACGCATGGGGGAACACCGAACCACCCCACATCCCTCTCACGGCTGGACTCGCCCAGCTCAGTCTTCCCCAGACCCCCCTCCCCTGTCCTTTCCGGGGGACCCCCGGAGCGGGGGGGCAGCGGCCGGGCCCCGGCAGGCTCCATGGGCTGGTGGGAGCCCGTGGACACGAGCACCATCCCGTGGGCAGCGGCAGAAGCTGCCGCGGAGCTGCGGCCGCAGCGGCTGCGGGGAGCGGGAGCTCAGGGTCCCCCATGATCAACACAGCCGTCAGGACTGGGGAAAAGCCCAGACCCCGATAGCTCCCTCCCCAGCCGCCCGGAGCCCCCCACAGGGGACGGACCCCACCACGGCACGGCCAGAGCCCCTCGCAGCAGAGGATGTGGCGATGCCCCATGAGAGAGTCGGGAAAGGGACCTGCCTGGGATAGGAGCTGAGGGGGCTCCCCGAGACACCCCAGAGCACACAGGGCTGAGCTACGCTCCCGCTTTAATCCCTGCCCACGGTGGGGGCTGTGGGTACCGCGGTTAGGCGCTTTGCCAGCCACGGGGGCACGACGGCAACGGGATGGTGATGGGGACACGACTAGCGGGGGGCTGGCGAGTTCCCACGAGGCAGGTGGTCTCATGGCTCATACTGCAGGTCCGCGGCGATGAGCATGAAGCCCTGTAGGGAGTCAGGGTGAGAGGAGGGATATGGGGGACTTGGGGGACCATGGGGTAAGGGGACAGTGGTGGCACTCACCCGCTGCAGCGACAGCCGGGGTCTGATCAGGCTGAGGCCGTGTGGGAGGGGCAGAGGGATGCCAGCCCGGAGCCACTCTGTGGGGAGACAAAGTCATAGCAGGAGAGATGGCCCTGGGGCAGCTGTGGGAGGATGGGAACAGGACGGGACAGCACTTACTGTTTGCCTGGGGAACCCCAAAAAGCCACAGCCCAAACTTCAGCAGGGTCTCCAGACGCTTCACCTGTGGGACAAGCAGGCCCTGAGCTCAGCACAGCGCAGGCAGAGGGGTCCATGCTGCAGGCAGGGCTCAGACCCCTGATAGACTTGCCATGCATGGGGTCCACAGCACCCCAGGTTCCCCCTAGACCCTGCTGCTCCCGAGGTAATGGGGAATCAAGGGGGAAAGCCCCTTGGCTTTCCTGGCACAGCCACTCACCTCCACTGGGCCCACGTTAGATGCCACTTGTGTTACACGGAGCCTGGAGGACAAGATCAGGGTCAGAGCCAGGCACAGGGATGGGAACTGTCCCGTCCCAGGTAGGGACAGGCTGAGCTCCATGGTGGCACTAGGACTCAGCTGAGGACCTACTGCCAGAGCAGCTAGCACAGATATGAACTGGGGGCAGGGTGGGGTCTGAGCAGGCAATACAGGACTCAGGAAGGCAAATGGACAGAGGTGGGGAATGAGGGAGCTCTCGAGGTATGTCCTAGGAGAGCTCAGACCCAGCTCAGGGTTGGGCACTAACCCTGTCAGTCTCACAGTGCCCCCGACTCTGTTCCTGGTGATTGTTGGCTTCCCAGTCACGTTGGCATCCTGCAGCAAGAAGAGATGTTGGAGAGACCAGGGCAGTGCCTGCAACCCAGCATCACCCAGCACGGCCCTAGCCAGGAGCACAGACACGCCAGCCCCAGACAAATCCTTTGGAGGTCCCTGAGCCATGGCAGCAGCAGCTACTCACGATGTCCAGCAGAAAGGCGGGGACACGGGTGGCATTGGGCAGCACCACGAAGGCCTCCGCAGAGCTGAAGAGGCTCCCATGCAAGGCATCAGGATGGAAGGAGAGCAGGGGCTGCCGATGGGCCCAGAGGTGCAGCTCCATGGGCTGGTCTGGATAGCGTTCCTGCAGCTGGGAGGGACAGGGCAGGGGTGGCACATGCTGACCATGCCCCCATCAGGTCCCATGTGCCCATCACTGCCCTGCCCATGTCCTTGTCCTGTGATATCCCATTCTGTCCACATCCCATACTGCCTGAAACACATCCCATTTCCACTGCACCCCATTCCCTGTCTCTTGTACATCCCATTTGACCTGTGTGTCATCCCATGTCCCATCCCACCTGCAACCTTTCCCTCCTGCATCCCATCCTTCCTATGCCCCATCCTCTGATCTGTCCATCCTGCATCATTTCCTATGTCCCACCCTCCAGCATCCCATTACATCTTCTGCTCCTCCTGCAATCCCATCTTGTGTCCCATGTCTCATCCCATTTGCATCCTGTCCCACTCCACGTCCTACCTGTGTCCCCTTCTCCTTGTATCCCATTCCACCCACCTGAGGGGAGAAGACCTCCATACTCTTGGTCCTCAGCTGGAGAGGGAACTGCCGAGGGAGCTGGAAGGCAGGGAGGGATTAGGGCTGAGTAGGGACAGTCATGGGGACACCCTAGTGGCATCCCAGTGGGGACAGCTCTGCTGTCCAGCCACCCCTACCATGTTGCTAGAGATGTTCCTGCGCAGGGCCCCAGCCGTGAAGTAGGTGAAGGCAGCTGAGTTGGCTACGAACTCGGTGACAGCCAGCAGCAGCATGGGCTCATGTGCCACGGGCACTGTCATGGGCAGGGGTGTGGGCAAAGCCACAGGCAGTGCCATGGGTAATGCCACAGGTAGCCCTACAGGCAGTGCTGAGGGTCTCTGCTGGTATGTGCCCACCCTGAAGATCTCTCCCTGCACAGACACACGGATGGATATGAGGATCAGACAAGACCCCAGTTCCCAAACCTGCCCCAGGGATGCCTAGGATGACATTACC
The DNA here is from genome assembly GCF_963662255.1 of Cinclus cinclus. Classification (NCBI taxonomy): domain Eukaryota; kingdom Metazoa; phylum Chordata; class Aves; order Passeriformes; family Cinclidae; genus Cinclus; species Cinclus cinclus. Next base: position 8,372,017 of record NC_085063.1, read on the forward strand.
TTGAGGGCAATGTCCCCGTACTCCTCTGTGAAGGCTGGCGGTCCCAGCAGGGAGTGGTCGATGGCAGCAAAGGTGTCCAGCTGGGTGGACACTGCAGGGACATGGGGGTGGTCAGGAGGAGTCAGACCACCAGCCCCCTCCCACAGCCTGGCTCTGCCAGGATCTGGCCCCACAGTGGGGTCCTGCAGACCCTGCTGGGCACCAGTCCTGTCCACAGCCCCCCAGGACCCTGTCCCAGTCCTGGAGTCCCCTCACCTACCTTTCATGTGCTTCAGGACAGTGTCCAGCCTGTCAATGCCCCTGTGGAGCATGAGGCAGAGCTGGAAGCAGAGCAGGGTGTCAGTGAGCCCAGGGATGAGGGTCTTCAAGCCTCTCACTGGGCTGGAGGGACAGAGACACCAACACCCCAGAGCACAGGGGCCGAGCACCCACCTCCTTGTTCAGCTGCTGCCTCAGGGTTCTCTGGAGCAGAGGTGCCAGCAGATTGTAGATCCAGCTGTAGGGCAGAGTGGGGTGCTCAGATCACCTCATGGCACCCACCCAGCCTCCCCCAGCCCACCACTATGGCTGGGGCACCAGCAGGGTGCCAGGGACAGGACAGAGCAGGGGGCTTGGCATCACCTGTATCCACGGTGAAACTCCATGTGCAGGTCAGCACCGTGGGTGTCACAGCCAGCGCTCCAAACCGTGGGGTGGCCACTGCCATCCTCACTCACCCCCAACACTGCTGCCATGGCCAGGTCCTGCATGCGGAGCTCCACAGAGCCACTGTCCTGGCTGGGGACAGAGTGGGTGAGCACAAGGACAACGGTGATATTGAGCCACCCCGAGTCCTGTCCCTGTGCCCATGAGGACTTACATGGCACCCAGCTGGGCTGCCCAGTCCACGCTGAGCTGGATTCGGGCGTGCTGCACCATCAGCTTCACCCCCACGTCCTCGGCAAAGTCCAATGTGGATTCGTTCATCTGCAGCTCGTGGATGCGAATCCTGCACAACACAGGCAAGTTGTGCTTGCAGCTGTGGCAATGGATGGGGATGGAGACAGGGACAGGGACCCCACAGGTGGCTCTTACCGTGGCACAGTGTAGGTGAGAGTTCCCAGGAGCGGGGTGTTGTAAGAACCTGTCAGGTTCAGCTCATGCTCCTTCTGCAGCATCGACTGGAGCAGCTCCAGCCCAAAGCGCCGGCCTGGGACAAGGTGGGAATTTGGGGTGACACTAAGGAAGGGGCTGGGGGTACTTGAGGTGTCAGGAGAGTGAGCAACCAGGTCCAGGATGGTCTTTCCATCCCCCATTCCTGGCAGACTTGGCACCATTCCTGGGGATGCCCACTGGTTCCCCTCATTCTCTATCCTTAGCAGTCTGGGCATCATCCCCCACTGGTCCCCCCCCCCACCCCTGCCTACTCAGGAGCACAGACTCACCGAACTCCAGTGTCCTCTGCGTTAGCCAGGCCTTGATGCCAGGATTGGTGCTGGGGCTGCTGACAGTGGCAGAGACATAGATAGGCAGCAGGAGCAAGAGGCAGAGCCATAGAGTCCCTCGAGGCTGGTCCTGGGACCTGGAGGCTGGAGCAGAGGACATGTCTGGAGGACACACAGCTGCAGGAGAGACCCCCTCCCTGTGCACCAGCACAGCCAGGACTTATATCGGGGACAGGGAGCCCTGGGTGACATCAGCACACATGGGGACACCACAGTGTTCTGGCCACTGAAAGCCCAGCCTTGCCCAACTCATGACTCAAAGGGGAAGCCGGATCCCCCATTGTTCTGTGCTCGCCCCCATCGTGGGAGCGGGGGAATGCAGGGTCCCACACCACCTCCTGCCAGCCCCCCGCCCTGGGGATACACACAAGCCAGGGACACCAGCTGGGGGTCCCCACAGGGGCACAAGACCAGCATGTGGGGACACAGAGAGACCCGGCTAGGCCAAGGTCACAAAGAGCTTCAGCTGTGCTCTGCCTGAGTGCAATGGAGGAGTGGGGGACAAAACAAGCTGGTCCTGGGGCAGGGGGCCTGCACCGGGGCAAACAGGGATCAGTACATTTGCACCAGCGAGCAGCAGCTGTTCCCACTTTGGGAAGGGCTCTGGGAACTCTGTGTAGGATTACCTAAATTTCAGTGAGGATCAGGGTGTCGAGGCAGCCCCCAAGGAAGTGATGGAAAGGCTGGGACCGTCAGAGTGAGAGCAGAACTGTGCAATTCATTCCGAAAATCCCCAGCTGTGGGGAAGGAGCCACCTGCACTGCCACTGGGACTGTCCCCTAGCCAGGGTGAGCCCCTCCAGTGCCATGGGCTACGGATGACAGGGGTCCAGCTGCCCTCCTGGATCCAGCCTGGCAGACCCAGGGGTACCCCTAGAAGGGCCAGGGCCCCATTTCAGCACCACAGGGGCACATAGAGCCCACAGGCAACCTCACCATAATGTACCTTATGGAGGCCTTGAAAACAGCTGCCCACTGGCCCAGGATGCCATGTGCCACTAACCATGGCTGCAGTGGTGGCCAGAGCCCCCAGCAGTGATCCAGAGGCCAGCATTGACCCTGACCCCCAGCCCAATGCCCACCACAGCCCCTCTATCCCAGGGTGCCTCTGCCCTGCACCAGCACTCACCCTGACAGGTGGATGCAGTACCCCACACCACAGGTCCTGCCATGGGTCCGTGTCCTCTGTGTCCCTGGGGCTGAACGTGGCAGTGAGCAGCAGGGACCAGCTCTGACGCCAGTGTCCATCTCTGGTCCTGGTCAGACCACAACGTCACCCATTTCCCCCATCTCTAATCCCTTCCGGGATGAATCAGGTCCCATGAAAACACCGAGGGAGCGGTTGGGGCACAGGTGCCCCAGGGCTGGGCGCTCCCTGAGGCTCTCTGGTGCATCCTGGTGCTGCCGCATCCGGCATCCCGACACGTGCAGGCAGCTCAGCCCTGCCAGCCCCGCTCCAGGCCTGGGCTGGCTCCATCAGCGCCTTCCCCAGCTCTCCTGTGCCAGGTACCTGGTGGTGGCCACCCCGCCACCTGGGGAGGGGATGACGGCCAGGGCTGCATCGCAAGGGCTCGGTCGTGGGGCACACAGGGCTTGGACAGGGCTCAGGCAGAGACGTGGGAACACACATGGACACACACGGATCCCCTCTCCCCCCCCGCTCCAGAGGGAGCTTCCATGTCAGGCTGTAAGGACGGCACCCGGGGACACGGCACGGGAAGAGCCCCAGCGCCTCCTGCGCCGCCCCCGGCCCGAGCAGAGCCCCCAGTCCCGGTTCTCCCTGTCCCGGGACCTTCCGGGCTACTCCAGAATGCCGGCCCTGGCCGTGCAGTGCGAGCGGGCACCGGGAGAGGGACCCACAGCCCCGTCCGTGCTCCGGGACTGGGAGGACGCGGGCGGTGGAGACATCAGTGGGGAGGATAAAGAGGACATGGGGAGTGATGGAGGGAACCCATGCAATGATGTACAAGTTCATCCACAGAGACGCAGAGCCCCCACCCCGCTACGTGTCCCCTGCTGCTATATCAGCCAGGACAGGGGTGTCAGTGTCTTGATACCCCAAGTCACCTGTCCCCTACACAGGCCCTACCAGGGGATCTGCTGGGCTGGGAAAACACGAGTGGGCTCATAGAGTGGGCACTGGATACACTCGCAGCTGTGACCACACCTGGGAACACACAAACACACACAAAGGATGTGTGGAGCCTCACACATACACACGCCTGTGCCCAGGGCTGGTCAACATGCTCCAGCCCCAAATCTCTTTGCTGCAGGACCCTGGCGAGAAGAGGCACCTAAGGGGTCCCACCAGAGCAACAAGAGCCCCACCACCCACCCCAATTTTCCCCTGCCAGGACCACAGGAACGTCTGAATAGATCTGGAACAGGAGGCTGCGAGATCCTTGGGGTGTTTGTGAGTCACAGGGAAGCTCGGGTCAGGGCAGGTGCCTGGGGGCACCCCCTGCCCTCGGGGTTGCACAACCTCTGATGCAATTTCCTTGTCCCAAGAGGTTGGCTGTCCCCACAGGCAGGAGTTGCACCAGGAAGAGCAGGAACCACAGGGGCGGGGCCATAGAGAGAAGCACCCCAGGACTTGTATCTGCTTTCCCCTGTAAAGGGATCAATCCTTGCATCATCACCTCTGTAATGCCCCAGTCCTGACACAGCAACAATTGTGGGAGCCTCAGGAAGGCTGCTGGACGCAGGTGGCCCAGCCGGGAAGGGGAGTGAAGGGAATTCCAGGCTATGAACACACCAGTGTCCAGGGAGAGGAGGAAACCACACAGGCATCTGGGCACAGAACCCCACACTTGGCTGATAGCACTGTCCCCTCTCTGTCATCATCCCACCAAGGTGCCTGATCACGGGAAGCAGCCCAGTGCTGCTGCATTATCACACCACAGAATATAGGGTTCAAACAATCTTTCCTCCTGTGTCTGACCCTCAACACCCCATGTCTGAGCCCAGGGAGTGAAACCCCATCGGAACCACTAGAGTAAGTTCTCTGTGGGGGGAATGCTGGGACACAATACTGGGAGACAGGGAATGGGGACCAGCCTATGAGAAACCCCTTCTCCAGCATTACCACAGGGTCCTAGACCCTGTATCCCCCACCCCATCCACCCAGCCCGCACAAGTTGTCCCCCTGTTCGATGTGGCACATATCCCCGGGGCCAAACACACCCAAAACTCAGGGGAGGGGGTGTGAGGGGCAGGAAGAAAACACACATGTGGTCATCAGGGCTTGTTTAATAACAAAACTCCAGCTATTGTAGAACAATATTCTCCAGCATCATTGTAATATACAATACGGGGAATGCTCTCAGCAATCTGAGAAGGAAGGATCCGGCCCACAGCACCCCCTGCCCAGGCTACAGGGGGACCCCCAGGGCAGCCCCGCCGGGGAGCCAGGGATGCAGGTGAGCCGCGGTGCTCAGGGACGGGGTCCCGGGGACGACGTTCGTGGTGAGTCCGAGATCCCGGAGTTGATGTCCGTGGAGGGTCCAGAGCGGTCTCAGCGGCAGAGGATCCGATCGGCAGCGGGAATGCACGGAGCCTGCGGTAAAGGGACACGAAGAGGCCGGTCAATAATGACCAGGAGTGTGCCGGAGAGGACGGGGATGGAAAGGGGGCAGGAGGAAGGAACATCCCCGGGAAGGAGAGGGAGCGGTGCAGATCGGGGGAAGGAGATGCCAAGGAACGCCGGGGCTGCCCGTCAGGAGCGCGGGTCTGAGCCGGTGCCGTGGGGTCCGCACTCACCTCGGGGGAGTCCCCAGCAGCGGCGGGGCGGGGGGGGCCGCACTGCAGCTCCAGCTGCAGGTCCCAGATGTAGTCGATAACGTGTTGCAGCAGTTCCACCTTGGAAACCCGCCGGTGTCGCGGCAACGTCGGCACCAGCGCCCGCAGCCGCGAGTAGCAGCCCTTCATATCGTACAGCAGCGCGGCAGCCGCCTGCTCCGCCGCCACTGGGGACACTCCTAGGCCCGGGCCGCAGCGGGCGGCCTCCCCGGGCCGCACCGCCTTCAGTGGGCCGCCAGCGCCCGCGGGCAGCGGCGAAGAAGCGACAGCGGCGACCTTCATGGCGAGGGGCTGCGAGCACGACTCGCACAACGAGGACGGTGCGAGCGGACGAGTCCGCGCCCCGCCGCGATATTTATAGAGCGCCGCCGACGGGTGGGCGGGGCCGCGGGGAACCCTCGGCCAATGGTAGCGCAGAAAGAACTGACACAGCCCCGCCCACTCCATTCATGCGCCCCGAAGGGCAGCGTCTTAAAGGGGCAATGGCGGGGAGAGAGCCGTGACGGGCTTGGGGTGCGGCACAAGGACACCGGCGGTGCGGAGGCTGCAGGGACGCGGAGCGCCCACCCTGCCCCGCAATCTACGCGGGTGCTTGCCCTGCCGGCTCCTGGTGCCAGGCTCCCGGTGTCGGGCTACCCACAGCCCCGGTCGTCCCTTGCCCCCTCCAGGCCCCCGGGCCCCCCGCACCCCTCCCGACTCCGCGGCGGCTCAGACCGTGAGACGCCAGGGTCGTGACGTCACCCATTCATAAAACTCCGCGCGCTGTCAGCGCGGCGCCTGGCGGGCGGTGCCCATGGCGACGGGGGCGGGGCGGGGGACACACACCTGCAGCCCCTGCGGGGGGCACCGGGACCCCCATGGAGACATCGCGACCCCCACGGGGGCACCGGCACTCCCACGGAGACGCTGGCATCTTCACGTGGATACGGGAGCACCGGGAACTTACAGGAGGCACAGGGACCCCCGGGGGACATCTGGGCACTCACGGGGACACGGGGGTACCTGGCCCCACAGTGGCACAGGCACACGGGCATCCCCACAGGAGGCAGCCCGTGCTCCGCGCCCCCCGCCCCAAGTTCGGAGTTTCCCGTTTACCCCCCTCTCCTGGGGCTCAAACCTCCTCAGAGCTGCTGGGTGGCAGCTGCCGGGGAGGGGGACGCCAGGTTCGGGTCTACTCGAGGGACCGGCAGAGGGATCGAGTGCTGGGTGCGTGGGGTGGCACGGGGAGCGGGCTGCGATCACGGTCCTACCGCGAGGGAAACCGGTGGAGGTCCCGCCACTGTGCGAGGCAGCCGGTTCTTAGCCTGAAGGGTTGCTGGTCCCGGCTGTAATTAGCGTTAGTGCTAATTACCCCGCACCTGCGGGGAGGGCAGGCAGCGCCTGGGGAGGGCCCCCGAGCGAGACCCCGGCACACCCCGAGCAGCAGGAATTGTGTGGGAAGGGAGGAAGGCAGGCAAAGCTGCAGCCTCAGACACTCCCGGGTTTGTGTAGAGACACAGACACGGACACACAGGGTGGGTGTGCGCACACAAAGGCATGGACACACACACGTGCTTGCACACACAGGTATGTGTGGGACATACCCAAATATGTGCACAGGAGGATTCACACGCAAACACAAACCTGTGCAGTCCAAATAGCCACAAGTACTCGCAGCCAACAGAGGCACACACGGGTGGATGCACATACAGGTACACATGCACACACGTGTACACACATGCACGCTCATGCACATGTACACCCTGCCTTGCATACCAACGTGTGCCCAAGTGCCAGCGCAGCTCTCCCAGCCCTTTATGCCTGTGACCCTGCTGCACGTGCCCTGGCATCCAGGGAGCTGAAAGCCTCCCCTTCTTCTTCCTCTTCTGGGGAGGGCAGCAATCCTGGAGAGCCTAGATGAACTCCAACCCTGCCAGCCTGGCCGGGGGGAGCTGGATCCCCCTGTCCCTCCCTCTGTCCCTCCTCCCTGTGTCCCCCAGCCTGGCGCGGTGGCGGTTCCCAGGGTGGGCACGGCGCTGGGGTCGCCCCCTCCATTCAGGGCTCGGCGGAGGGCCCGGTGCTGCCCGGTTCCCACCGCGGCTCTCAAAGCTGCTAATTAGCCCCCATCTGGCGGCAGTGGCCGGGCCGCGGCGGGAGGCCGGGGACATTGTGCACAGGAATGTCTTTCAGGGCCGCCGGCCGGCCGCCGCCACCGCCAGCTGCGCCGCCAACAATGCCAGGACGAGCCGGACCCCGCGCCCCTGCCACCGGCACCCCGAGTGACCTGGGGACACGGACGGATTTCGTGGCAGGGGTGGGTGTCGTGGTACAGGTGGCACGGGCGCCCTGACACACTCACTCCAGTTGCCCCAGCCCATGGGACGCCCTCCAGAGCAGGACACCCTCACCCCATCCCTCTGCATGCTGCGATGTTGCGGATGGGGTGCCGGGGTCAGGGCTGCCAGTGTGGCACGGGGACCTGCCTTGGCCACAGCTGGCCATGGGGTCCCGTCCTGGCACGGCGTGCTGGCCGGCGCAGCAGTGTTGTCCGGCAGAACACAGAGCTTAATTTCCATCTCAATTCTGGGAACGGGGCGCGCTGCGCGGTAACAGCAGCCTCGGCCATATGGTGCTGGCGGGGCTCAGCCCGGCCGGGGGGGCAGCCGGGGGGCGGCTGCTTTGCGCTGAGCAGGGGTTGCCCGGCAGCCGAGCACATCAAAGCCCCCGGCCGCCCCCGCCCTGCAGGGACCACACAGGGCACGGCCACGCCAGGCCGCCGAGGGGCCGTGAGGGCTGCCCGTGCTGCTGTGATGAGAAGGACGGGGTACAGCCGGCACCCCAGAACCGGCAGCACTCGGCCCCGCACTCCAGCATGCAGGACTGGAAGGCAGCACAGACACCACAGGTCAGGCCGGGCCTCTGCCAGTGACCAGGACTCCCAAACTTGGGGTGCTCCTGCCCTGGCTGGGGTTGGGCTCCATCCAGATCCCTTCTCCCGATGCCATCCGCAGGTCACCCCTGAGGCTACACAGAGCCTCCACATCCCACCTCCCCCCCCCCCCCCCCCCCCCATGTCCGCATGACAGTGCTGAGCCAGGGTTGCAGATGTGCCGGGGCTGCCGGCACAGCTGGAGCGGGGCCGAGGCCTGAGAAAGCCCCTGCGCATTCCCCTCCCGCCTTCTCCCTTCCCGTTCCCAGCTTCCATCCGCTGCAGCCCAGACCAGCTGGAGCCAGGCAGCCCTTCCTGGGATTTATTCCAGCTTCCTGCCCCTCCTCGCCGGCCGGCCGGGGCTGGGGCTGCCTTGGGCTGCTTCCTCTGCTTGCTCACAGCCGCCGGCCGGGCGCCACTGCCAGTACCCATCATCACACAGGACCCCAGCTCTCACCACCAGCACCCACCACTCCGTGGAACACCAGCGCTTATCACCAGCACCCACCATTACAGTAAAGCATTCCCCACCGTGCGTGGTAGAGCACGAGATGAAACTGCAGCAGCCATCACCCATCCATCATCACCCAGCTGCACCCCTGCTGTTGTGGGGAAGCTCCACAGGACTCTAGAGACAAGCTGGCCTGGTGTGTCCCCCCTCACCCCACAAACATGAAACCACTCTCCCCTTGCCTGGCATTTGTATCCTGTGCACCCTCAGCTCAGCCCATCCCACCCCGCTGCAACTCCTGGTGGGAGAGTTTGGCACAAGGGGTGTATGCCCAAGAACTCCCCTTGCCAACGGGCATCTACCCCACTGCCATGAGGTGCCATGGGTCAGTGGGTGGGTGAGGATAATCCCAAACCCTGCATCTGCTGGCAGCAGAACAGCCATGGCCCCTGCCCTAGCTGGGTGCAGTTAAGTGGACAGAGGTTTCCTGCCGGAGTCGGCACATCCATGCTTCCGCAGCCCCCACCGAGCCGGAGGGATCCTGCTGAGAGGGGAAAGTGGCCCAGCAGTGGTCCAGACACAGTGGAGCCGTGTGGCCTCGGCCCTGCCGGGACCGGAGGTGCCACAGGCCCAGGTGCAGCAGGCGAGCACAGACCAGGGAACACTGAAGTGCTGGCTCCACTGGCGGCTCCTTGCAGAGCCCAACACACTTCCTTCCTCCTGGCCAGCCCAGGCTTATCGGCCAGGCAGCGTGAGGGGTGACCCCGCTCTCCCCTTCCCAGGCCTTCCGTTCCCTGCAGCCCTGGGAAAGCTCCCAGCCATGCTACCACCACACCTACAGAAGGCAGGAGCTGCTCGGAGCTCTGCAGGGGAGCAGGGAGGCAGGAGGATGATGCTGACCCTCCCGTGCACCCCCAAAGCCTGCTCCTGCACTCTTGGGGCCTCTGGAGGCTTCATGGGAATGCAGCTCCTACCACCCGAAGCCAGGGAGGATGCAGAGCTTCCCAGGATGCAGTGCCAGCCTCACACCAACGGACACACCAGGCTGGGGAGTGGGGTCCTAACTCGGGGTAGGGTCCTGCACCCCACAGCAGAGCCAAAGTCCTTTTCCACAGAACACTGGAGGCTGGTGAAATCACATCTGGAGTCTAGACTCAGTGACTCGGTGGGCTGGGCCTGGCGGCCGTGCTGTACCCAGACCCTGCTGCACAGTGTTTGCTTAGCTGGAGGTATTTAATTGGAATTAAAGTGGCCCCTCTTGTTTTTGCGGACAGGGCTGTTGGAAAAGGAGCTGTAAGTCATAGAAAACATCTGTAGGAGCCTGCGAAGGGTCATTAGATGGCAGAACGCGAGGCGCCACTTTTAGTGCTCGCAGCCGGCACAGGGAATAATGGTTCAATACGGCTTTTGTGGAGGAGCTGCCAAGCCAGCAAACACTTTCTATTTATTCTGGCAGTGGGCATGGCCAAAGGGATGCAGGATCCTCCACATGTGGGCCCCCAGGAGGGGTAGGGAGGACACTGCCAGTGCTGCAGGACACAGGGCAGCTGGACCCAGTGGAAGCCGACGTGGATGCTGGAGCTGCCCCTGCCTGCAGCCCCTCCAGCCCCCATGCCTGCACCAGCATCCTCTGCCCATCCCAGCCCCAAGGGGTGCAGGATGGTGCCTGGCTCTCTGCAAGGAAGGGGGACAATCTATGCTGTCCTCACCCTGCTCCAGGGCTGGGTTTGGGGTCACCCAACCCCACCCCTCCCATTTCTGCTCTCCCAGGCCATAGGGCATTATCCTCAGCTGCTGAGGCAGAGCACGTCCCCACCTTGTGGGGTTCCTGCATCCCAATCCCTGTTCAGCCACCCTTCTCTGGGGCTAGACCCTGTCTTGAACCCACTCAGTGCTCAGTGACTCCAACCCTAAATCTGTATTGCAGAGCAGGGGCCAGGCTGGAGGAAGGACCAGCGCCAGAGAAGTGGGAGGGGGAAGGGGACGGTCACTTGGTCACTTGGAAACAGGCAGACAATGGCCACCGGCCCCACTGGGAAAAGGCGGGTGAGCTGGATGCCAATCCCGGCACTGGCTGGGCAGCTGAGCAGGGCCATGGCCACACCTGCACTCCTTCCTTCAATATGGTTTAATATGAGAGAAAGCAAATGCACAATACAAAATTTAAAAACCGGCATACATTGATACCCCACCTGGGTGGCTGCTCCGACACACACAACACGATGCTCTTGCACAATTGTTTCGTCGTCTGTCACTTGCAGAGGGTCTTGAAGGGCTCCAGCCCAACAGCACCGGGCATGGCCCATGGGCAAGGTCACTTCTCCTTCTTGGAGGCTTCTGTTGGCTCTTCTTTAGAAGGCCCTGGCACCTCCTTGGGGGTTGAGCTCTCCTCGTAGCTGAGGACAAGAGGGATATGAGTGGGGCCAGCTCCTCTCTGGGGACAGAGCCCTGTGCCACATGGGGATAGCCCAGCCTGCAGATTTGGGTTCTGCCCTGCTGCTGTTGAGGACAAGGTGGGCTCCAGCTATCAGCCCCCAGAAAGCCCCATGGGGCAGAGCCCAGGCAGGGAAATGAGGGATGCATCCCCCCTGGACAAGTCCAAGCATAGGATGGACCCTGCCAGGGGCCAGCTCTGTGCCCAGGCATCTGTCCTTGTTCCCAAGAGCACTACTAGACATCCTGGATAGCACATGCTTTCCTTGGCTGAGCACTGGTGCCAGCAGGGCCGGTTAACAAGGGAACTGCAGCAAGACCAACAGCAGTGTTCCGTCCCAGGGTCTCACTTCTCTGCCTGCAAACCCCCTTCAGTTGTGGCCCCAGGGCTCTGGCTAACGAAATGGGATTGCTGCTCCAAGCAGAAAGGACAAGGTCTGTAATGTCAAATCTTCTTGTCCTTCCCAGTCTCCTCTCTCAGAATGGGAGAGAAGCCGGCCCACAGCAGAGCAGCCAACAGCTCCAGCCTCTGCCCATGGAGAGAGGAGGGCTGGGAACAGGGAGAGCTTGGGCCAGGGAGAGCCAGGACCTGCCCCTACCTGACCAGAGCGACAGACAAAGGGCCCTGGTGGGAGTGGCTACATGGCACTAGGGCTCTGCTGCCGGCGTCGGCGGGGACAGGACAGTTTCTGCTGCATGGAATCAGCCAGGCTGGCCGGCGAGCCAGACACCGTGGGGAAGTGGGTAAGTCTTGGTGTGTGAGGCAAGATTTCAGCAGAGGATTCATAGCTGCAGGAGAGAGAGGAAGCAGGAAGGGAAAGACAAGGACAGAAAGGAGGGGGGAAGAGAGAAAAAAAGCAGAAGAGTTTTGGAGAGAGAGCACTGAGAATGCACCGCCCTGTGCAGGAAGCCTGGCATCCCACTTCACCTGCTTGCACCCGCTGGCCTCTCCTTGCCTGCAGACTCCAGGACAGGGCTGCAGCATGGAAAAGTGAGCACTGAAACTCAGGGATGAGGCAGCTCCCACTGGCATGAGCAGAGCCAGGCAGCCAGAACCTAGGGAGAGCAAGCCTGGACAGTGGGGAGGTGGCAGTGGAGCAGCCCAGGGGTTGGGCAGGTGACAGAGAGATGCAGCAGACCATGTCCTGCCACTTGAGGACAGTGTGCCCACAGCAGGATGGGTTCCCACTGCTGAGGGAGCCAGAGTGGAGCTTCCTGCCTACCCTAAGGAGGAGGTTTGGCAAGGCTGAGAGCCATGGAGCTGATCCCAGTGTCATTGATCTCTGCTCCACCAGCACCCCTTCCCTGGGCCTGCAGCACAGATCTGCTCACTCCCACGCTGCCTACAGACCCTTACTGCTGTGAGATACCATGTGCAGGCAGAGACCACAGGTACTGCCAGCTCCAGGGGGGATCAGAGTGCACCAAAGCAGCACAGCAGAGCCACACCTGGTGGGATTCCTGTGCTGGGAGCCACTGGTCTCCAGGCATCGGTCCCTCTGAATCCCACTTCCTCTGCCTGCAACTGGAGCTACTTCAACAGAGGTCTGGCCCCCAGGGGCCATCAAGTTTGCAACCCTCCAGCATTCTGCCCTTGCCCTAGCAACATTTTGCTGCTGGAGCAGCTTGTGCTACTGCTTTGGGAGGGCACTAGCCCCTGGCTGCCAGGCTCCCTGCGCTCCTTGCTGCCCAGTGGGCCCAGCCTCACAGCTCATCTCTCCCCAGTTTCCTGGCAGGAGGTGCTGCTGCTGTCAGCTGGTGAGTCACAGCACTGGGGAAAGCGGCTGCAGGATCCCAGGTGCACAGGAAGGACGATCCCAGGACACTCAGTGCCTGCAGCAGCAATTGTCAGAAGCAAACATCAAAGGAGGGGCAGGTGCGGCAGGGCTGGGGACGCCCAGCTGAGAGCCGCTGGGAACATGCATACCTGCATCTCCCAGGGGAGAGGAGGGAGGACAGCTGCCTTCCTGTTGCACCCAGTTTCCTTCTGAGCAGGCTGGGAGCTCAGGAACGCTCCCTGGGCTGGGACACTGGGGAGGCTGGAGGGTACACAGTCCTGCTTTGGGATGTTCCCTTCCCTCCTCTGCATGAACCATTGTTACTGCGCTGAGCCATCACCATGTCTCAAGCATGACAGAGAAACAGCTCTCAGGCAGGAGGCCAGAGCTTCCCACTGACAGCATGGACAGGCTCCAAGAACAGCTGAGCACAACAGCCCAGTCCCCCTTCCTCTGTACCCACAGCCTCTGGGACAGGGAGACTGCTGCAAACCAGGAGACTCTGCCCAAGTGGGGAAGTTGGGATATACTCAAACCAGCCTTGGCTGCTCTCACAGCCGGCTCTGGCTCTATTTTTCCCCACCCATAGGCCCAGGGATACAATGACCAAGTATCTCCACACCAGGTGTGCAGTCCCACCCTCTCCTGCCTGCCAGTGCATGGGAAGAGTCTGTCACTGGGGCGTAAAGCAAGACCAGGTGCTGCCTGCTGGTACCACACCACAGCTCCCACCCAGCTCCCGGGAGGCGGCTGGAGCCAGGCCCGGCATGTACAAACACAGACCTGCTCCCTCCACCCACGCATGTGCCGGCACACACCCAGAGCATGCCCAGATGAACCCGTCCCTCCAGCTGTGCCCAGGCGTGGGAACATCTGCACGCTTCATGTGCTCCAGTGCTGCCGGCAAAACAGCTCCATCACCAGCTGAGGCTCACCTGAACATTTCGGTTACTTCTCCCTTTGCCAAGGCCACGAGAAGCGGGAATCCAATGCAGGCAGGGACCAGGTACAGCAGCGCAGGCTGTGGGGAAGAAAAACTGTTAAACCAAACCACAAATCACCCCGAAGGAAGAGTGCAAGGTGAGCTCATGGCCTCGTCCCCTCTGCACCTATGTTATCTGCCACATGGCTACACACAGAGTTAACACCCCAAAAAGCAGCTTCAAGAGCTAAGTGAGAGCTGCAGCAGCATGAAGCTAGATTGGATATCAGAAGGAAATTCTTTCCTGTGAGGGTGGTGAGATCCTGGCACAAACTGCCCAGAGAAGCTGTTGATGTTCAATCCCTTGAAGTGTTCAAGGCCAGGTTGGAACAGGGTGTGCAGCAGACTGGTCTAGCGGTTGGTGTCTCTGCCCACGGCAGGGGAATTGAAACAAGATGGTCTCCGAGGTCCCTTCCCAACCCATTCTGGGATTCTGTGAAAATCTTTGCTGTGAGGCCCCAGTGCGCCATGAACACACTGCGAGCCCCTATGCAGACTAGAGTGTATGGGCTCCTAGAGCCCCCTGCAGCACAGCCAGTGGGTGCTCAGGGCAGCTTAGTTGCAAAGAGCCAAAAAACACAGGGCCCCTGGCTGAGGAGCCTTGCCCCAAGCAGGCCTCTGCTCCAGCTGGGCACAGGAGCTTTGGGCACGGAAAGATACAGGTAGGCACTGGAAAATCAAAGCCAAGAAAAGGAATAATCTACTTTTTCCTGGCAGGATGCAGGAACTCCGTGGCCAAGCTGGCCTGACCCACTTGGATGTGCATCCACAGGAGGCAGCAGGGTGGAGCTCACCTGGGCATGCTTGAAGATGTGCATGATGAATATGGTGAGGCCCAGCCCAAAGATGTAGGCCACAAAGCTGGTGTAGAAATACGTATGCGTGTTCTTCTTCAGGCTGTAGGGAAAGGGAAGAGCTCAATGACCTCCGGTCTGGAATGCCAGTGGCCAAAATGGAATTGGCCTGGTACTCTCAGCCATCTCCCACCACAGTAGAGTGTGGGGAGCAATGCTCTGCTGTGCAGCCCCTGGTGCTGTGGGAGCAGTGTGGGATTGAAGGCAGTAATACCCAGGTGAGGGGCTGTAGAAGGGAAGAAGGCAAGTGATCCTGCCGCTGAATGGCAACTGAGAAGGGAGGAATTGGGGCTGGGACCCAGGGAGAAGGTCCCATTGTCTTGGTGGAGATGGGCTTGTCCCTGGCTCTCAGCAGTTGCTATTTTATCACAGCGCAGGCTGCGGGAACTGGGATTCCCAGCAGGCGAAGGCAGGATGTGGGTGGTAACACCTGGAAGAGCTGGCACAGACCAGAGAGTCTGTGCAAGAGCAGTGAGAGTGGGGCCACACCAGTGCAATCACAGTGCATCCCATTTCCCAGAGCCTTTCAGTATGGGGCAACTGCTGCAGCCCAGCTGTAGTTGCAGCTTCCCTATGTGGGAAGGAGCTGCTTCCTCCAATGTTAGTGGCAACCTGGAGGCAGCCAGCACCAGGCTGCCAGGCACCGATTTGCACCCATGCGAGTATTTCCCAGGTGCAGCACCCCCGGCTCTTTCCCACGCTGTCACTGCTTCTCTCACTGCCCTCCATTGCTTGGTTCCAGGAAGCCGGGGAGGCTCTGTGGGGCTACAGTGTGCTGCTGCCCTGATCCCCATCCCTGTGCTGTCTGCCCTACCTACGCTTCAATTCAACCACTCGCCCCCCAGTGCTCAGGACGTACCCACAGAGCCAACTCCCTCTTCCCAGAGCTTTTCCTTACACCCCCGGTGTGTCCCCACACCCAGCTCCAGAAGGGAGCACACGACTGCACTCCTGGCTCCCCCCCTTCCTTTTTTTCCTCTACAAAAGCAGCTCAAATATGCTGCAAGATCCAACCTGCCAGAGACCCTTCCCTGCCACCTGCTCACCTGATATCAAACCGCAACAGCAAGGCAATGAAGATCCCTGCAGGGAGAAGGAAACAATGAGGGGCTGGAAGTGGCAGAGAAGGGATAGCGAGGGGCCAGAGGAGCAGGGAAGGGACAGCGAGGGGCCGGAGGGGCAGGGCAGGCTGAGAAAGGCAGGGCAGGCCCCCGCGGTGCTCCAATGCCGGTGCCGTACCCGGGGTGACAGTGCCCTCTCGTGGCACGCGGCACCGGGACAGCACCCGGACCTGCGGGGAGACTCCCAACCCACCGGGAGACCCGAGCAGGGCTGCTGCACCTGGCCAAAGGCAGAGCCAGGCAGCTGATCAGCACCCCGCAGCCCCCTCAAAGGAGGCCCCAGTCCCATCCTCCCTCTTCTCTCCTCACCCGGAATGACAATGTCTCCCAGTCCCAGCATGGCGAAGTTGTCAGCATCCAGCCCCTTCTCCAGCAGGTCCTGAGGGAAAACCACTGCGAGAAGCAGAGCGAGGGACAGTGAGGGGGAATGACCCCATTGAGTAGAGCTCCACGGGGCCTGATCAGAGCAGGGCAAGGGACCTGTCCTTGTCCTCAGCCCCCTCCTTCCCTGTAGCTCTCCTTGCTCTTTGTAGGACAATTCCAGGACAAGAAATCAAGGGGTTCCAGGACCCAAGATACTTCATGCTCCATAGCAGCACCACTTCACTCTTCCTGCTGTTTTGGGGCTCTGTGGTTTAATATTTTTTCATGGTGTTTATTTGGTATGGACTGTTTCTACAAGCAGGTGAAATTTCACACTCCAAAGGTACAGAGTGACCCACAGAGCAGGGCTCTGCAAACCATCCCTTTCCAGAGACCTGCCTTAGGCTTGAGGCTGGCCAATGACAGGGAGGAGGGGTCACTAGCAGGAAATGTTCCTGCACACATCCCAGCCTGAGCCATCTCCACAGGTGGAGGGTGCATGGGGCAAGACTTGCAGCAAAACGGACCCCAGCACACAGGGAAGGTCTACTCACATTTTATTGGGGCCTCGAACGATTTGGCAACTGTCACCATCACATTGGTGCCAAAGACCTAGAACAGAGGAGCCCAAGGTGACCTCAGCTGCACAGGAACACACACACGCGTTCAGCTACAGCCTCACCCCAGGGCCAGGAGTGGCCTCAGTGGCAGAAAACAGCCAAACACCTGCCAAAATGTGGGTGCAGGAGCCCTGCAAGCAAGCCCACAGTCTGGGGTAGGTGGCATACGATGGCACTGGGGAAGGTGGCCGCTTCATGGCTGTCCTGCTCTCAGAGCAGCATGGGGACAGCACTCACATGACAGAGCTGCTGCCCACCACCCAGCCCTGCACCTCCGTTCAGCTTTAATCAGTCAGCTCCATGTGAAGTTCAGTTGGAGGACAGGAGCTTCCAGCAGAATGTCCCAGCCTGGGAGCTTCCAGCAGGGACAAGGGCAAGTGTCAGATCAACTGCAGTTTGCTCTGAGGTCATTTACTTGCATGGCCCTATCAGCTGTCAATACTGGCAGCATTTGGGGGGTGGACTGCAAACACTGAGGGCAGCAACCCTGATCTCTGCACCTTTCCATCTCCAAGCCTCCAGTCCAGCAGGCACAAAAATCAGGTGCTGGTTAGCACTGGGTGAGCCAGATCCTGGAGGCTTGGATTAAAGGGAAATCTTAAAGCATCAGATTAACTCACATAAGGTGCAGCAAGTTCTGAACATTCCCATGGAGTGACAGGACTCTACACTGGGATCAGGGAAAAGCATCACATGCCCCCCCCTCAAGACTATGTGGGGGCAATAGCATCAACCCATTAAGATCTCCTTCCTTCTTGAAACCCTCCTGAGACCTTACTGGGATCGAATACATGTCAAGACCCAAGTGACCAGTTCCTGCAGAGGGGCACGGTACGAGGGCCTCCGCTTCAAGGCAGCCCTTCCCTAAGTCTCCATGGGGAAGCTGAGGTGGGAGACAGCCAGCACATGGGGAGCAGAGGGATGCACTCAGCATCCCCAAAGCACTGGGAAGACACTCGCACACTAAGCAGGGCCTGGGGCACCAGGTGTGCTAAGGCAGAAGGCTGAGTCCTCTCCAACTGACAGCTGTGGAGGAAGTGGCCCACAGGCTAAAAAACCACAGAGCCCAGACTGTTAACGAGCCTGGGAAACAGGGGCACCACCAGCCAAGTACAAAACAACCCACAGTAGCCAGGCATAAATATGGAGGGATTACACAGGCAGCAGCAGAGCTGCTGGACAGACCCCGA
The DNA here is from genome assembly GCF_963662255.1 of Cinclus cinclus. NCBI lineage: Eukaryota > Metazoa > Chordata > Aves > Passeriformes > Cinclidae > Cinclus > Cinclus cinclus. The sequence continues at coordinate 8,389,998 of NC_085063.1, forward strand.
TGTATACAAGGCTCTCAGACATTTGGAAACATGGTGATTCAGAAGGTGGAGGCAGCAGGAGGGACTGGGAAATATGGACATTACAAGGAGAAATATTCTCCCATGCATGGAGCAGAGCACACAACTACATTCCTGCCTTCCCCACCCCACTTTCCTCTACAAAAGCAGCTCAAATACGCTGCAAGAAATAAGGAAAACCTCAAAATAAAAAAGTCAAGGGTGCAGCACTGGCTGAGGAAAAGGGACTGGAGGCATTCCAGGGTCTGGTCCTCTATGCAAGAGAACAGAAGAACACTAACGAAACCAGCAGATGACAGAGCCAAGGCACAGCTCATATAAGCAGGCTCAGTGTGCCCCAGAGCAGCCTCCAGCCCACCCAACAGCTGTCAGGCCTTAGGAAGACTATAGTGAGGAATACAGGACCGGATATGACATACACTGAGTACCCCACAATAGCCCTGATGAGGTCCCTGCCAGCCCTGGGCTCTCTGAGTCAGAGAATAAAAGAAAACACACTTGATGAGCCACATTCTGCTGCTGTGGATTCTGTCATCAACCCTGCCACACCCCTCTGGGCTGAGAAAGTGAAAATTCTGACTTCAAGCATGTGTCCCGCCAGGGTGGTGCCTCAGAAAGGCAGAATGCCAGGCATGATTCCACCAATGGCCTGCAGAATGCTCCTGCTTACCCAGAACACATCGTAGATGAAGAGGCCCCCAAGCAAGATGCAGCCAGTGCTGACATTGTTCAGGTGCAGCAGCTCCACCCCGTTGAGAGAGAATGCCAGCCCGAAGAGATTGTTGGCAATCCAGTGCTGAGAAGGACAGGAAAAGGAGATCTGGGTCCTGCTGTACATGGAACCTTGCATGGAAATGAGTCCGTGTCCAATCCAGCCCAGTCCCCAGCTGTGCCTCACTTACCTTTCTCAGCAGGTACCAGACTCCTACAACACTGCTCAAGGCCAGGCACACGAGATCCTTAGCGTCAAACTCATAATTCACTATTTCTGCAAGAAAACAGAGAAGTCAGATTTGGGGCAGGCTGGGCAGCTCCCCTTCCTGCGCAGGGCTGAGATGAGTGATTCCACAGCTGGGGAGCCCAGAGCTCAGTGCTCACATCCTAAACAAGGGAACTGTACCCGTGGTATACACGTGCAAACCGCCTGGGAATGAGCAGTGGGCCCTGGAAAGCTCAGACCTTCTCCTTCAGCCAGACTCTGCACATGGACAGCATCCACGGTCCTGCTGTCAATAAGGAAATTGGATTCAGGCACTGCCTAAGGCAGGGAGAGGCAAATCTTCTCCCTCTTCCTGTGCCAATTAACTCCTGGTCGTATTACCAGAAATACTCCCATACCAGTAAAGTTGCTACAAGGCAGGATACTTATCAAAGCATCTTCTGCCAGTGCAATGATCTGGCCCAGATAAGGCAGCACAAACCAGTCAGACCTAAGCTTTCCAAGGGGCTTAAATAAAGGCCGTGCATTTAATAACAGGCATAGCTCCATCCCTGCAGCACTCTGGGAAGTGTTTCTGGGGTCTCCCTGCCAGTCAGAGGCAGCGCAGAGGCAAAGTGCCAGTGCAGTTCTGCTGGGGCTCACACTGGCTATGGGAGCTCAGTGGGGACCAAGAGGGGAGTCTTTGAGAAGGTTGTTTCAATGGGCTGAGCGTCATAAGACCAAAAAACCAAAAATAATAAAGAACAGTAAAGGTAGAAAACATTCAGGCTCCCCTGAAAGTCTGGCGAGCCAACGTACCCTCCTTGCTCTCCCCGGAGCCCTGGGTGAAGAGGAGCTGGTACTGTTTGTTGGGGAAATTTGCAGGGAAGAATCTGTTCATCATGGGGCTGAAACGAGAGGTGTAGAAAAGGGCAGTATGACAGAAACCCTGCAGGATGTGCTGCCCAGCACCTCTGCATTTGAGGGGGCCCCACACCCCCTCCCAAGATGGGGGAATGCCATCTGCTCCATCAGGGACTGGCAGGAGTCACAGCAACTCATCCTGTACAGAGATCTGATCGGGCTGTATGTGACAGTCCCCCAAATACACCAGGGCAAGAAAATAGAGCATCACCCACAAGAAAGGAGGATCCACCCCATACCCCAGCAAACATCCTATGCCCCCCAGGAAGCCTATGGGTACCCAGCACTGGCTGGGCTACCACTAACTGGCTCTGCTGCAGAGCCAGGAGCAGAGCAAAGCCCTTGCCCAGCACCAGTCTAGGGAAAGCATCTGGTCCCCAACGACCCAGAGCTCAGGAAACAGGAAACCAGTTTGACTTTTTCAGTTACTGAAACAGCCTGAGCTTTCAACACCTCATGCCACACATCACCACAAGAGGCCAGGGACATTACCCTGAGCTCCAGCTCCTGTGCCACCCTCCAGTAAGGGGCTGAAAAGCTTTCCCCTCTGCAGGGCAGCAAGGACTATGTCAAGAGGGATTTAAGTTGGGTATCAGGAAAAGGCTCTTCACCCAGAGGGTGACTGGGCTACTGTTACAGACTCCCCAGGGAAGTGGCCATGGTCCTGAGCCTGCCAGATTTCAAGAACTGTTTGGAAAACACTCTCAGGAATACAGTGACATTTTTGGAGTTGTCCTGTGGAGGGTGAGAAGTTGTACTCGATCCTTGTTATACTGATTCTGTGATTCTGAGCCAGGGAAGCTCCTTAAGGTAAGCTGGTCTTGTCCTATGATGGTGTCTACTGACACCTCCACATGCTCTCCCAGTGATGCTGTACAGGGTGCTGGCTTCTCAGGACCTCCAGGGCTTTGGTTCCCACCACCAAGGGACAACACCCTAAGAGGTTGGGCAAAGACCTGGATCTGCTTCAAGGCAGTGCTGCTCTAAAAACTTCTCAGTAAAATGAACTGAATTAAATGAACACCCATCCTTGTGCTGTACCTGATAGTGTGGGACAGGGCCAGGATCCCCAGCACAAAGAAATACATGGAAAGCAGAAGATTGATGTACTCTTGAGAGAATATCTGCAAAACAAAACCACAGAAGAGTTAGTTACCTCAGCATGCTCCCCATCCTCATGCTCCTGTTGGCAGCTGCCGTGTCAGTGCTCCAGGGAGATGAGAAGAATAGCTAGAATAACCCAAATTCCTGCATGCTGAGGGAGAATATGTTGGAAATAGTCATGTGCTCAAAGAACAAGCACAATGGGCCTGTGAGCTGTTGCGCATCTGTGAGCTGCTCAGGTCAAAAAATAACTCCAGTGCTGCAGAAAGGAGGCCAGAGCTTTCCCTGCAGAGCAGGGAGAGAGACACTGCTCCCAGGGGCTGCCCAGACCCAGGGGAGCAGCAGCATCCCCTGCCCTAATTAAACAGGGCATTATTAAAACTCCTGCCCTCCGAGTCACACGCTCCCTTACTGAATCACACCCCTACAAACCAGCGTGGAAGGATCCTGGGGCCCTCCATGCTCTCCTGGAAAGGAGATGCTGGAATAGGAGAGCATATGACACATACACATTGGCAGACAAGGGACTGAACTGTACCATTCCCAACTCTGCACCTTAACCCTCACTTCCTGGCCAGCCAGGAACACGCTGGCACCTTGCAGGTACCCCTGGAAGGGGTACAGCACAGCTGGAAGCTGCCATGCCCACAGGACCCCTCTGGGAGCTCAGCCATGTGCCAGGGTGCTCCCTGGTGCCAGAGTGCCAGACCTTCATGGGTAGCTCAAGGTGCTTAAGGCCAAGACATCTCCACACCATCAAAAGCACATGCTGCTGAGAGCTCCCGTCCATTACTCAGGTCTCCCGACTCTTGCCTGTGGGCTCTGAATGTCTAGAAGACTTCACCTGATCACACAGGGGCTCTCCCAGGCCTGCAGCCGAAATGGCTCCAGAAGCACAGCATGGAGCACAACACTGAGCCAACAGCATTTGTCCCTCAGAGTCCCTGGCACCCTCTGGCTCCAGCCTGTGCCCTGTCAGGTTGGCTCATGGAGGCAGGAAGAGCTCAGGGCTATTTGCTCCTCGGCAGCTCTCCAGAAACAACCTGTGCACAAACAGGCTCTGATTTCCCCCAAGCTGTGACAATTCAGGCAAGAACTGATGTTCTCCTGCCTGGTGACACCGAAGAGCTCGATCTGTGCAGCCTTACACACCTTCTGTCCCAACACTAAGGGCCAAAAACAGAGTCACCCCATTATGGGAGCTCCTGCCAGGAAGGAGGACGTCCTGCCCCAGCTCCAGTGTCACTCACTCACTTTAAAGAAGAGGTAGAGCCCCAGAAGGGTGCAACTGGCAACAATGGGAAAGCGAGCAGCATCTCGGCTGGTAATGGTCTCTGGCATCTCCGAGGAGTTCTGGGGAGAGAAGGATAGAACAGGAATGGATCAGCTCCTGCTCTGGCTTCTCACCTGAGCAGCAGGTGATGGAACAGACAAAACATGCAGGGCTCCACAGTGGTTTTGAAAGGGACAAAATACCCACTGGCCCCTGCTATATCTAGAGGTGAGGCTGTGCCAGAGGCAGAGCCTGAGCTGGAAAACAAACCTTGCACTTGTCTTTCCAGGGCAGACATAATTTACTGTTTTTTGCCTCCTGGAGAAGGAAAAAATCCTGTGCTGGCATTGCTCCTTTCTCCCCTGGCCAGAGGGAAGCTGGGCTCCCTCACTGCTCACGCCCAGCCAGCCCCATCTGTGCCACCATCTGTGATCACCCTGTGCAAGACACATCCCTCTAGCCACCTTCCCATCCCTCACCTTGCTCTTGGGACATTTCTCGTGCTTGAAAGATCCAGATATAAACTCCTTCTAAGGCATCTTTGCACCAGCTCAACCAGCCCCTTTCAAGACATTTCCCATGGGAGATCTTCAGCTTTCAGAGGAGGGAGAGGGCTGCCTGTTTTCTGCCTGTTCCCTGCCCACTCCAGGACCAGCTGGGTGCTGCTCAGAGATCTAATCTCACTTAGGAAAACACTTGCGGCCAGCATGGATCGAGGACACCTCAAAAGCCCTTGTGCGGCTTATCCCAGGCATGGCCGTTGTCATGCTGTGCCCAGCAGAGCAGAGGTACCCAAATTCTTGCTGCTCCCTGCAGAGTGAGACATGAGAACCCTCTGATCTGAACCATGGCTGGGCTTTGTTCACAACACCTCCCCTCCCTGGGCTGCCAGAAGCCCCCCAAGATCAGCTGAAGCCCCTGCTATGAGGCTTAAGGGCACACAAGGAGATTTTAAAAATAGTAATAGATCAGACTGTGTAAAACAGTTCTTCCTCCTAAGCTGCAGCAGCCAACTGTTGGGATTAAATGCCTGCTATGAAATGCAGAGAATAGCGGGAGGAATACCGGGACAGAACAGGGTGTGCAGGCAGGAGAACACCCCCGGACCAACCCCAGCGCCGCGGGGCATAGCCACACACGAGTCCCCTCAGCACAGCTCCTCTTGAGGAGGGACAAGGGACGGTTGTGTTTTTCAGCACTTGAATTTATCGGGGCGGTGAGAACGTGGCTGGAGAAGCCCCGGGGGAAACCTGCTCTCTCCCCGGGGTACCCTGCGCCTCCAGGGCCGGGGCCAGGGACATGCAGCTGCCGGTCCGCCCGTGGAACGGGGCGCCCGGAGGGGGCCCTTGGGGAGGGGCGAGGCCTATAGGCCCGGCTGCCCCGAGCCGCGGGGGTACCTTGCTCTTGGCGCAGCTGACGGAGCGCAGCGCCCCGAAGAAGATGGGCAGCAGCGCCATGAGGACGAGGCTGCCGTAGGCCAGCGCCATGCCCTCGGGGGTGGCAGGCGGGCGGGATGGGGTCCCGGCCCCGGGCGCGGCCCCGGCGGCGCTGCCGTTGTGCGCCGCGGGTTCCTCCATGGCGGCTGCTCCCACCGCGGTCCGCACCGACACGTCCCCTTACCGGCCGGAAGTGCGTCACGCGTGGCGGCGCTGACGCCGGCCCCGCCCCGCCGGCTCCGCTGCCCGGAGAAGGGCAGAGCCCGGCACCGCCAGCCCGGCCTGGGGCCTGCCCGGCCCTCCCTGTGTGAGGGGCGGGGGAAAGCCCGAGGAGGTTCCTGCGGGCCGGGGTCCCGCATTCCCGCAGCCCCCCTGGAGCACGAGCGGGGAGGTGGCAGCTCCTCCCCAGCGAGTTGGGTCGGGGGTTCCTGGGCTGCGCTGGGTTTTCCTGCACTGCGGCGTTTTCTAAGGACCTGCACCCCTGTTCTTAGGAACCCTTCAACCCAGCTCCCAGCCCACCCGTGGTCACAGCAAACAGCCCCTCTATAAAATGCCTTATAAATGGCAGTAAATTCTCCCCACGCGCTGGATGGGAACCAGGGCTCTGCTGGAAAATTGGCCAAAATGTGTGTTTTTCTCGCACGTACTCCAAGCCACTGGCCTGTTGGCTGTGCCACCAAGCCTTCTTCTCCTCACCGAGATGAAAGTCTGCTGAGGAACAAAAACTGGTGAAGATTTGAGCTCAGTGAAATGGTGCTGCCCCTAGTTTAAATCTGAGCCATGGGCAGGAGATGGGAAAACACAGCAGGGATTAAAACACAAGTCTTCAGGGTTTTTTAAAGTGTCTTTTAAATTTTATATTTTAAATAAAAGGAATCTATTTCAGGACCGGGGTGATTCATAGTTCCGTATTTCAGGCGGAGGGCAGATGGGAAGGCCTCCTGGGAGCCCCGCTCTGCGGGGTTGGCCTCCTGCCTGGGATGCTGCCATCTCCCTGTGACTGTTCCCAGAACGGAAAAGGATGGGCAGCAGAAGGCAGTGTGCCCACCCAGCCCCCTGCATCCCACCCTGCTGCCTGCTGTGGCACAGCACAGCTCCTGACCCCATCACTGCTCCCTTCTAAATCCTACCCTGCCTTGGGAATCCTCACGAAGGGGCAGCATCGCTGTGCAGAGCGAGATAAGGGAGTCCAGGACTACTGTCCCAGGGTCCCGTGGAGGTGGGAGCAGGGTGGTGGGCACCGGAGCTGGTGGCACCGAGGAGCCCATGGGACAAGGGGAGAATGTACTAGGGCTGGTGGCCACCGAGGGATGGATGGCATTGGGACCAATGGCCACCCAGGGACAGATAGCACTGGAGCCAGTGGCCACACAGAAACAGATGGCACTGGGATAGCCCTGAGAGCACTCGCTGGAGCAGCTGGTACCACCGAGACCTGGCACCACCTTCCCCAGGAGCGGGCCCAGATGGGGGCCACAGGCAGTCCCTGGCCCCCTGCCAGCACCTCCTCCTCCCACCCTCCCTCCCTCCTTCCACCCTCCCTCCCTCCTTCCACCCTCGCTTCATTTCCCAGCGCCTCACCGTGGCCCCTCTTGGCCTCTCCTCCCACTCCTCCCATCCTCCCGCACGGCCGCATTTTTCTGGGTTTGAGCTCATTCTTTCCGCTCCCCTCTCTGCTGGCTGCCAACTTTCCATCCCATATCCCCCCTCCTCCGTCTCCAGCCACAGGGAAACACCAGCTGCAGCTGGGGGAGGGACCGGCAGCAGCAAGGAGCTCCTGTCCCTCGGGTGCAGCCCCCAACCCCGGCGTGGCTGACGCTGTGTGAACCACAGCATCGCCTCCAGCAGCACCAGGAATCGGCGAGCCGGGAGCTCCAGGGCAGAGCAGTAGGAGCAGGGCAGCAGGAAGGATGGAGCAGCAATGCCGTGGGCACTAAGCAGCATGGAAAAAAATCTGAGCACCCACCTCCCCGTTTCTGAGGGCAAAGCTTGGGATTTGCACCTCTGGAGAGACTAGTTTCCCATAGGAGCAGGGTGCTGCCCCATCCCAGTGTTCCATTTGTGCCAGCCACAGCCAGTGGTTCCCCACGGTCTGACCACAGAGCGAGTGGAAACTCCCGACCCGGGTAGGAGGGCACCGCTGATCCTCCCTGGCATCGAGCCCGGGATGCTGAGCAGGTTCCCCTGTGATGTCCCAGCTGCTGGATGCCAGCACAGCCTAAAAACAAACAGGCAAAGCCCACACAGCTCCAGCATTGCCTCCCTGGGTACCCAGGGTCACTCCCTGCTTGCTGCAGCCAAGCACGTCCCTTCCTGGCTGTGCCATTCTGCTCGACTCCTCCTCCCTGTCCTTTCCTGGGGCACCAAGAGCCACCAAGTGCCCTGCTCCCTGCCCAGGATGTGGCTCTCACGGTGCTCAGGGGCTTTAAACCTGCAGCTCAGCAGAGCTCAGCCCTTCCCAGAGGCTTTTCCAGAGCTGGGAAATGCAGGGGGCCTCACAGGGAATGATGCTGGACCACTGAGTGAGGAATTGGGATCTCCACCAAGGGTGGCCAAAGGAAGCCCTGAACAGAGGTTCTCCCTGCCCCAAGATACTCCAGCTAATGGAGGAGCAGGGATGGCTAATGGCTAGAGCAGGAAGCAGATCCTCAGCTCTGGGCATAAGCAAGGAAGAGAGCTTCAATCTGACCATGTGGCTCTGGGATGTGACTCCCCAGGGCAGGGACCCAGCAGAGAACAGCACCTCCCTGATGCAGTTTATTCTGCAGATCAAGGGTTTCCCCATCACACCAGTACAGAGAGAGCACAGAAACACTGGTGCCAGTGAGACATGGCACAAAGCCCTGGCACAGCAGGGTCAGGGTGCCAGGTGATGCCACTGCTGCTCCCCTGTCCCCTCTTCCCAGCCAGGCTCCAGGCTGTCCAAGATGGACAATGCCACTGTGCCCTTGCCAGTCCTTGCTGCCCTGCAAATGATGGCACTGCGAGCAGGACCTGCCACACTCCTGGTAGCCTCCAGCCCTGCTCTGGGGCACAGCAACCCCTCACCTCTGGCTCTGCAGGAGCAGCTGTGATCCAAAATCTCACCACCCCAAGTGCAGGTACCCATCCCATCCTCCACTCCACAGACCTGGTCCCACTTATCCCCTCTCCTGGAGGGGAGTGGCTGGATCCAGAGCACCTTCGCATCCCTCAGCACCAGTGAAAACAGATCCAAACTCTCAGCATCACTCCAGCCCTGTCTGAGCTCTCCACAGAGCCACTGGCCACACTGGTAGCAGAGAGCAGAGTCCCAGCTGGCATATGTGGAGAGACAGGAGTGTGGCTCTCAGAGCACAGACAGGTCATGGCAGGACTTGGAACGGACTTTGAGGGCCACTCTGCTGCTGTTCCTGGTCACCAGCCTGTCAAGGAAGTGCCGGGCTCTGCTGGCGAGGCTTTCCTTGTGCTTCTGGCCAGGCGTGGGGTGCAGCTGGGACTTTTTGCCCCCTTGGCGCAGGCGGATCTGCCGCACCACCCCCTCGAAGAGCTCAGCCACGTTGTGCTGCAGAGCTGCCGACGTCTCAATGAACTTGCAGTCGAAGACGGCGGCGCAGGCCTGGCCTTCTGCAAGGGAGGAGCAAGGAGATGCATGACCCTGCTGGCACCCCGAGTGCTATGGGATGGGCAGTGCCACATGCACAACAGCAGCTGCACGTCCAGGGACAAGGGGACAGATGCAGGGGAAGCAGCTGGCCACGGAGCTCCCTCAGGGGTCTCCACCAGCCAGAACCTTCACTCCCTACTCACCTTCCTCGGACACCTCACGGCACCGCACCAGGTCAGTTTTGTTGCCCACCAGGATGATGGGGATGTCCTCAGCCTGGCGCGCGCGGCGCAGTTGGATGCGCAGCTCTGAGGCACTCTCAAAGCTGTCCCGGTCAGTGACAGAGTAAACGATGATGTAGGCGTTCCCTACCTGCAGGCAGTGGCTACGGCGCTGGTTCTCCTCACCCTGTCACCACATGGGGAACAAGATATCACCAATCCATGGCCATGATCACTTCCAGGGGACAGCAGAGCACCCTGCACTGATGGGACCTGTCAGCACACCCCACCAGCCCCCACACTATGGAGAACAGATGTGTTACCCTATTAATTAAATGCAGATTAAAAGTTCTTGATTTTGAAGGGAGTGTTTGGGAGTTTTTATCTCTATCAGCAACAAACTGGGGCTGTTGGGCTCAGCTTGGTGTGGGGAGGTGAGGGTGAATCCTCTGAGAATGCCCTGGGACAGTGTGGTGGGTGCTGCACCCTGCATGATCAAGGCACTGCTGGGCAGTGTGGGAATAAGCCATAGTGGGAAAAAAAAGTGGGGTGTTACAGTGCTGGGACATCTCTGGTCAGTGCAGATTAGTGCCAAACACAGCCTCAGTGCATGTGGGTGCTGCACTCCTGTCCACAGCTTGGGCACCAACTCCATCCCCACCCCTGGGGACTCGCTGCCTGGTGGCACATACAGGAATGCACGGCCCTGGCATGAAGAGAAGGAGGGAGGCAATAACAGCAGCACTGGTATTTCTGTAGATACCTCATGTTCTGGGCATGAGGAATGCCCTATGCCAGGCTCTTGGAGGCACAGTTCTATCCGTTAAAGTGTTCTGGCTGGTGATACCAACTCATGGATTTACCCCCACTCATGGATCCTTCAGCCCCATTCCCAAACTATTTACATTCATTTTGAAGTGGGTTATCATATAAGAACCTACACCAGTGAGAACACAGCGGGCAGCCTCCTATGCCCGGGAGGAGTGGGCACAGGGCTGGGCAGAGATGTGACCCCAGCCTGTCTTACCCAGTGTGTAACCCATGTTCCACAGTGGTGAGCCCAAGACATGGACAGGGGGGCCCCAGGTTGTCCTTCAAAGCACTCAGAGGCCCCAAGACAGCGCTTGTGCCCATACAATGGCGCCTGAGCACATCCTGGCTCAGTCCAACACCCAGCCCCACCATACCCGCTGCTCTGGCTCCCAGGTGTCCAGCACCAGCAGAGTAGTCTCCTCGCCATCCACGGTCAGCCTGCGCTCGTACGCGGCCCCTGCGGGACACCAGGTGAACTCGGTCAGTGCCGCACTTCCCAGACAGCCGGGTCCCGGGCTCCTCTCCTCATCGCACGTGCGTTTGTCCCATCATGGGGCCACGGGATGCCCCGCAGGTGACCCTGCAGCAGATCTCCCCACCAGACACCCACCTCCATGCTGGTCCAGCAGGTCCCTCTCCTGGACGCCGGCGAAGAGGTTGACCAGGCTGGTCTTCCCCACGCCGGGGTCACCCAGCAGCACCACTCGGTACCGGGGCTTCCTGAGGCTTGGGGAGCCCGAGGAGTCGGGGGAGCAGCTGCCGCGGGGGGCCCTGCCGCCCGGCTCGGAGGCGGTGTGGCCGAGCTGGGGGTGGCAGGGCTCACCCCGCGAAGTGGCCCCAGAGCCACCCGGCCGCGGGAGCGGGGTGCTGGCCCTCCGTCGCAGAGGGCTCCTGCAGCCAGGCTGCGTGTTCAGAGTCATCACCAGCACCAAGGGCAGGGGAGCCGTAGGGTGGGCGGGGGAGTGGGTGTCGCCCCGAAGGGCACCCGCACCCGGCAGTCCCCGGCCGCACCGCTGCCGCTCCTGGGACCGCACCCGCCCTGAGCCGATGGCAACTCGGGCACAGCTTTCCCGGGACACCCGCACCGCCGTCTGCCCCGGGCTTTAAGCCCCGGGAGGTGGAGCCCCTCGCCGCTCCGATCCCTCCCCTGCCGGACACACCCCCGTCAGCGCCAGCCTCGGCCCGGCCCAGCCGCCCCGTCCCGGTCCTCGAGGTCTCAGGATCTGCGGTGCCGGGGAACGGAGAATTCCCCCGGGACCCGTACCTCGGTCATGGGGAGCAAGGGTTACATCGGGATGCTGCGGGATGCGCTTCGGGCCTGTGTGGAGCAGTGTCACCCCGGTTCCCGGCCGTGGTCTCGCCACCCCTGGCTCGGTTCCGCCAGGGAAGGAGCAAGCCGAGCCCAATCCGATCCTGACCTGCCCAGGGGGGGATGAGCTTTTTCAGGACCTAGAAGCCCGGAGCCTGACTTTGCAGCTCCGTCTCCAAAATGCAGTGATGGAATACAAGGCTGAGGGGTCTCCTGGCACGGGCAATTGCAGGAGCTGTTTTTATTTGAACTTGTCTGTTGATCCCAGGTACCGGCAGAAGTGTCTCAGTGCAGACACTGTTCTGACCCTACACTGGGTCACCAGTCCACCCAGACTGGGATATACTGGCAGAACCTCATGGCACCAGGGCTGGTTCCAGGACATCCCTCATGATCAGAGAACAGCGATGGGAAGGGCAGGAATAACAGTAACAATAACAGGTTTTATTGTGCCATAAAACCACATCAGCAAATGCCCAAGGTGCTGAGCAGGACTGGGGGGAAGAAGGGCTGAAGGCAATAGAGTCAGCTTGGCACCTCATCCAAGCCTGGCCACTCCAGGCACTGGGCAAGGGGCTGTCATCAGATGAGTGACATCAGACAAGTGTCCCTCCTTGGTGGGAATGCTGAGGACCACCTCACTACCCAGCATAGACCTGAGAGAGAACAGAGTTAGGACGGGCAAAGCATAGAGGAGTAACAGAAGCAGGAGCAGGGTGACTGCTCAGATGGTCTGTGCTCAGAGGTGTCCTGTTCCCTGCATGGCAGTCCTGTCATCAGGGAGCACAATGTGGGTGGAGGGAAGCCTGCCCTGTGTCAACTGTGCCACCCTCTCTATATCCCCAGGGTCCTGCACTGGCTTTCAGTGGGGTCAGCCCAAATGCTTGTTCTGGGACCCAGGACCATGCAAACAGCTAGAGAAAGAGGGAAACACTTTTAAACTAGGGTAGTGCCCAGCTCCTGTTTAGTGTAAACCAGCCCAAACCTGAGCCCCAGTCAATCCAGCAGTATTTTCTTCCCCCTCATGGTCTGCCACAGTCACTGACCACTCTGCCAACCACCAAAATTAGTTCCAGCTCAAGCCCTGCTCCAGCACCCTCAGACCACCCTCTGTATGGCAGGCTCAGCTCCTGCCAGCCTTCCCAGAGCAGCAAAGCCAGACACAACTCCTGGGGCTCTGAGAGGGAGAAGGAATGAATACAGCAGCTGTCATTGTCAATGCTGAAATACAAACAGAAGCAGAGAAAGCCCGTTGGAGCAGCCAGGTACATCTGCTTTCTTGCAGTGGGGACAAGTGTAGCAAGCTGGGCTTGCTCAGAGCTGCCTCATCCGTCTCCGTCTCAGACGAGGACAAACTGTGCATCCAGCACAGAGCTCAGACCTACCAGTGAATTCCACCCAGAACCTCTGGAAACAGGAAGATTTTTAAAGAGGGGAAGCTGAAATGCAGATAGGAATGGATACGGGGGGGGTTACAGCTCCCCTGGGCTCCACACACTGCCAGCAATATGCAGGGACCCAGGGAGGGCCAGCACGAGTGCTGTGCTCCTCTGTACCCTCGCATTCCCAGGCTGAGCAATTTGTGGTGGATTTTACTCTTTCAAGATGCAAGTCCAGTGTCTGGAAGCAAAGGGTTAATTAGCAAAACGGAGGGCTGGTGATGTCGTGTGAAAAGTTGCAGGGAGGTCAGTGGGAAAGGGCTGAGGATGGTGGAGAGGGCTCTGGCACAGGCTCCCGCCTGTCAGGGCGGGTAAGCACCAAATGCCTGACTTGTGATGTTACAGAAACTTTCCACTTGGGCCTTCCTGCTATTTTTAACTCTTCTCCCATCCACCCTCAGTAACCCCGGCCCCACCAGCTGCTGAGGCTAATTAATTCCCCTTTTTATAATTTTTTTTTAAAACAGAAAAAAAATTAAGTTCCACTCATCTATCTATCACGCAGCCACTTGCCTCCTCCCTCCTGACATGTTCCAGGCTTTTCTCCTCCCTCATCTCGTGCCTCCATAGCTACAGCCATACCCATACCCTGGTGCAGGAGATCCAGCCCCCTTGACACCCACACCACTGCTGCTCTGCTGGCTGAGTGTCTGCCCAACAGGGTGGTATTTTCATGAAAGAAAAGCCTGTGTACCCAGGGGGCAGGAGCTGGGATACACCAGAAAGGAATGATCCCAGGAGCAGATACTCCCTTCCCCCCAAGCACAGGTTACCATGTGTCACAGGGCTCTCTCCCTCCTGGCAGGCTGATGGGAAGATCATCCCCACAGGGCAAATGGGATTCATTCTCAGATATGGAATTGTTTGACATTTATAAGATCAACACAGTGTCTTTAACCGAGGATGGAAAGCAAAGGTAACATGACTGTATAGACTCATTCCACGGTGATGTGAGCAAGTAGTTTCCCAGATTATTTTCCATTGTTTTTTTTTTTTTTTTTCTATTTCCTGGAGTTCTGCCCTCACTGTGTCCAGTCAGTTCTGACAGCAGGTCTGCACCACTGCCTTCATCCTCTGCACAGGGAGAAATACAGTTACTGCTGATTCCTAAGAGCTGGGAAATTCCCCTTGCACCAACCCTGACCTTACCCTCAGGCACTGCTGCTGGCACTGGCAGCACGGAGGAATCTGTCACTGTGCCTGGTGCCACTCCACACAGGAATGGCTCTGGGAAGCAGAGTGGTGCTCTAGCAGCCAGCGGGAGCCAGGGGCAGTATGGAGGAACGGATTTAGTAGGCTGTTGCAGGGGTGATACTGCTGGCGGTCTATGGGGAACTCCTCCCGGCTCTCTCTTTTGTCCGTTTGTCAGCCTCCGTGCCTCCTGGGACACCCCTACATCCCATTGATCCTCACCATCCTCTGCCCTCCGGGGAACCCCGGGCCCCATCGCCCCCCAGGAACCCCTCTTCGCTGAAACCTCTGGGGATGCCCCGTGTCCCCCGTAACCCGAGTCGGTCCCCGCGGCCAGTGCGAGTGAGCTCGGGAACCGGGCGGGGCCCGGGCTCACGGGAACGGGCGGAAGGGACGCCCCCTGCCGGCTCCGCCCCGGCACCGCAGCGGGACAGGCTCACCGGAACGGGATCCACCGGGCAGGGGCTGGGTGTCCGGGGCTGGAAACAGCTGTGGCAACCGGAGCAGCCCGGCGGGACTGGCCCCGGGCTGCTTGTGGGATGGCCGAGGCCGGGAGGGAGCAGAAGAACGGCCGTCCCGGGGAGCACCGGTAGAGGCGGGCCCGGTGCATGACACCAACGGGGATGGACAGCCATCTCCGGCTCCGCAGAGCTGCTCGACGCCACGGGCGTTCCGTGCTAACGTGCAGCCAGCCGGTCCTGCCGGCGGGGTGGCAGCGAAGACCGGAGCTATGTGGGAGCAACCGAGAGGGTGCTCCTTGCCAGGGCCATGCGGGTGACCGGTACCGGGCATGACCGGCTATACCGAGCGGGAGCGGCTCGGGGACGTGCCGCCCGCAGGTCCGGTGCAAAGCCGCGGTGGAGAACTGTGTAGTGTTCCCCACGCAGCGCGGCTCCGGGATGGCGTGGGCAGCGCCGGGGGCTGCGGGCCGGGCCGGGCCGGCGGGAGGGCAGGCCCCGGTGTCTCGGCTGGCCGCAACGTCGGGGCAACCGGCAGGGTCGGGACAGGCCACGGTTCCCGCTCAGACCGCAGGACGGCGGCAGCCCGTGGTGCCCGGTCAGTCGCGGTGCCCGGTCGGGTCGGGCGCGGCCCCGCGCGGTCCCCTGTCACCACAGCAACTGCCGGCGGCGGCGCAGCCAATGGGCGCGGCCTCCGGCGGGGCCGCGCGCGGCGGCGACAACCAATGGGCGCGGCCCCCGGCGGGCAGCCCGCGGTCACCGGGGCAACAGCGCCGCCGCCGCCGCCCCATTGGTGCCGCCCAGCGGAGGGGGCGGGGCCTGACCGGGATGGGCGTGGTCCCACTCGTGGCACCGGGGAGCCGCGTGTCCGCCTCGTGGGCTGCGCGTTCCCCGCCCGGCGCTCCCATCCCCGCCGGGGGCCGACCCACGGGGAGACAACGCTGGAATGGGTGGCGGAGACGTGTCCACGAAGGCGTCGGTGTTCTCATAACGCGTGGCGCCGAGCGGTGCAAGCCTTAGTGAGCGGCCCGCGGACGGTTCCCGGCCGGGGCTTTGCCCGGACGACCGGGCGTAGTGGGTGACCCGGGAGCCCGGTGGGCTGGCAGGGCAGGGTTCAAGCGCAGCATTCCGGGATGATACTCGGTATTCCGGCCGGTCAGACCCATGCACGGGCTCCCGGCGAACCGCGAGGGGTGTGGGTGCTCCCGAGGGTGTGGATGTCAGGGTCACCGGGGACTTCGGGGTGCCTAGACCGGGGGAGCAGCGTGTTACTGGCAGGAGCAGGAGCATCCGGGGGTGGGTCCCTGAGGGCGCAGAGAGGTACCAGCGTAGTGGAACGCTTGTCTGAAGGTACCGGGTGTCACCGGCGGTTCTGTGCCGCTCGAGTCGGGGTACTGGAGGCTGCAGCGGGTGTGATATCGGGGGCATAGGCGTGCCGGGTTACCGGGGGGGGGTAGAGGGGCGTGCCGTGTCTAGCGCGGTGGGCTCCAGGAGTAGCGGGGAGTACCGGGGTACCGGGGCGTGCCGGGTAGCCGGGCGGTACCGGGGGTACCGGGGCGTGCCGCCCTGCCATTCTCTCCAGCAACCCCTCTCGGCGGGCGCCCATTGGCTGAGCGGGATCTGCCCCCCCCCGCCCCGCGGCCAATGGGCGGCGGGGGGCGGGGTCCTCCATTGACAGACCCGGCTCGGCGGTGTTTACCGGGGGCGGCGGGGGCGGGGCGGCCGTGTCTATAAGAGCGGCACCGGGGGGCGTGCGGCTCCCGGGCTTCCCGCACCGCCCCCGCGCACCCCCGACCCGCACCCGGACCCGCCGCAACCGCCCTACACCATTTCCGACCGCGGCATCTGCCGACTTAATCGGGGAGGCATCACCGGAACGGCGGGGAGCGGAGCAACCCCGGGGCGGAGCCCTCACGGCGTGCAGCATCCCCGGGCAGTGCGGAGCATCCCCGAGCCGGTACAGAGCATCCCGGAACATCCTCAAGCCGCCGCCGAACATCCCCGAGTTGGTGCAGGAGCACCCCTGAGACGGTACAGAGCATCCCGGAGCATCCTCAGACTGGTACCGAGCATCATCGAGGTGCTACAGAGCATCCCAGAGCATCCTCAGACCGGTACCGAGCATCCTTGAGGTGCTACAGGGCATTCCCGAGCATCCTCGGGCTGGTGCAGAACATTCCGAGACAGCACCGCTGCAGAGTATCTCCGAGCCAGAGACTACCGGGCCATCCCGGGGCCCTTCCGGAGCATTTCCGCGGCCGCCCCCCCGGCGGAGCCGGCCCCGCCGTGCGCCCCCGGGCCCCGTCGCGGCCGCCTGCGCCCCGCCCCGCCGCCGCCCGCTCCGCACAATGGGGGCGGCGCGGCGCGGCGCGTAGCGGCGGGCGGGGAGGCGGCGGCGGGCAGGGAGGCGGCGGCGGGAGGGGAGGAGGAAGAGGCGGAGGCGGCGGCGGGGTACGCGGCTCCGGGATGGTGCAGCGCGGCCCGCGGGGCCGGGGCGCGGAGGCTCGGCGGGAGCCCTGTGCCCCGCTGCCCGCCCGTGACAGCGAGCCCGCCTGGTGCAAGACGCCGAGCGGGCACATCAAGCGACCCATGAACGCCTTCATGGTGTGGTCCCAACATGAGCGCCGCAAGATCATGGACCAGTGGCCCGACATGCACAATGCCGAGATCTCCAAGCGCCTGGGCCGGCGCTGGCAGCTCCTCCACGACTCCGAGAAGATTCCCTTTGTCAGGGAGGCCGAGCGCCTGCGCCTCAAGCACATGGCTGACTACCCCGACTACAAGTACCGGCCTCGGAAAAAGGGCAAGGTGGGCACCGGAGCAGCCCGCCCGCGGCTCCCAGTGAAGATCAAGCCCTCCGTGTTGGGCCGTGTCTCTGCCAGCCGCAGGCAGCCCGCCAAGCTGCCCACCGGCCCCGACACCCCGCAGGAGCCCGCAGCAGAGGTGCCCGCTGAGGACAGCCCTGTGGTGCCTGGCACGGCTGCCTGGCACCCGGCACCCGACGGGGAGCACAGCCCCCAGGAGCCCCCTGCACCCCTGAGCCCTAGCACACCCTGCCTGGAGCCAGGGAGGTCCCCAGAGAGTGGGTCCCCCTCTCCTATGTCGGCTGGGTCCCCTCCCTCTTCCTTCAGCTCCTCCGACGAGGAGCTGGAGGAAGAGCTGCTGGGGATCATGCCCGGGCGGGCTCCTCCCAGTGCCACCTGTGGTGCTCTGGACTGGTCCGTCTTGGACAAGGACCATGACCTCTACCCGCGGGGAGGCTCCTCGCACTTCGAGTTCCCGGACTATTGCACGCCCGAGGTGACGGAGATGATAGCAGGGGACTGGCTCATGTCCAGCATCTCGGACTTGGTCTTTACCTACTGAGTCCCACTCTCTGCAGGTAACGCTCATTTTTATTTTCATCCGCAATCAGGTCATATCAAAAACAACCCAGGAAAAAAAAAAAACAAACAAACCGAAACCAGCTGTTTACATGCAGGAATCAGGTATTTTGCCTTGAAGCTGCTGGAAGGCAGAGGCCCTGCTCCCCCTACCCCCTGGCACACACCCATTCTCCATCCGTCTGTCTGTCTGACTCTTCGCCTCGTGCCCACAGGACGCATGGCTGCCCGCCGCGGTTATTTGTCCGTGAAATGCATCTCATCGGGTTTTCATTGTCACACCCGGCCGCTTTCCCCCATGGCCCCGGTGCTGACAGCCACGGCTGCTCCCGGGTGCTCCCATCTCTGCCAGCACCGTGTGCCCTCCCGCTCTCCAGGAAGCAGGAGCATCCACGCCACCCCAGCTCTTGGTGCCCACCCCACCTTCCCCATCCCATGGAGAATGGCTGATTCCGTTTGGTTTTTGACTGCATTGAATGCATGGCTTCAATTTTCTCCTCTTCCTCTTTGCAGCCCTTGGGGAGGGATGCCGAGCCATGCCAAACCGTCCCTTCCCAACTCCCTATATTGTGAGGGGTCCCTGGCTTTGGGGGTTCAGTGTCCCACAGCAGCGTCTCCTTCCCTGTGGCGCGTGCTCCCCGCCACTCTCTTTTGGAAGAGTGAAGTTGCACACACGTGACGAGCACGTGGACGCAGGAGCCTGCGTTGTTTCTTTCGCCAGGCAGTTGTGCACCGAAAGTTGTACCACGGAGGGAGCCCGTGTTTGGAGTCACCCCAAAATTGTATGGGGACCAGCCCATCACTAAACAGCCAGCCCTCATTTTAACCTTGGTGCCTGTGCCCATGCAGGACGTGCTGTGGGCTGGCTGACCTTGGCCAGTGGAGCCGGGCGTCATTATGCCCAGCCGTGGCGTGTGGTGCTGCCGGGATGGCAGGGAGCACCATGGAAGGACAGGGTGGCCGGGAAGGGCAGCTGTGGGAAATCTGCCTTAAGCAACCACCCAAACTGGTCCAAGAGCAGCTGCAGCCAGTGCTGGTGGGTGTGTGTGGTGTGGGTGATGCTCTGGCACAGGGCTACTCCTCACAGCACCACGCTGGGCTCCGCTGCCGGCCACGCCAAGAAGCAGGGGCATGCTGGCAGGAAAGATGCCGCTGCAGCGACTCCTCCAGCTGGGATTTTCTTTGCTTTTCCTAATGGCTCCTTTCTGCGACAGCTGCCTCCTCCCACTGCCGGGAGCACGTGGCTGCAGTGCTGGCTCGGCAGCTGCCGCAGGCTGTGGCTGGGGGGGCAGGAGCTGCGCTCTGGTACAGCTGTGCTGGGTGGGGACCTCACACATCTCTGGGGACGTGGTCATGGCTGGGGCTGGCAGCGACTGCGAGAGCTGTGCTGGGCTCAGCAACAACCCCTGCTTGAAGCAGCCCCTGTAGCCCCCCATGACCCCGATTCCCCAAGGGCTCTGGGTTTGTGGGGGGGCCCCTTGGACCCTTCCCTGCCGGTGGGGTGCTGCGAAGCACAGCTGCCTGGGGCTCTGCCTCCCTGTTTTCGGGCTGCCGGTTCCCCCAGTCACAGGCTACCCTGTACCTGCCTCTTGTTGTCAGGCTGGACTGAGCTGTGACCAGGGGAAGGACATTCCCCTCCCATGTCCTAAAGGTGCCTCGGAGTAGGTGCGTGGCCCTGCTGCTGGAGCTGCTGGTGGCCCTGGCTCAGCCGTGGGGATAGGCGCTGCAGCGCAGGGAGGGGTGTGTCCCCGGGCCCTTTGCAGGGATGCTTGATGTCCTCCAACCCAGTTCCTGGGGGGCCTCTCGAGGCCCCCCGCGATGGTCAACCATCAGCAGTGTAGATGTGTCGGTGTGTAGCGGTAGCTGTGCGTGTGTGTTGGCATTAGCCACGGTGTTTCGGTACCCCCGTGCGGGTGCCAGCCTGCGGAGCCAGGCGGGCATCACGCATCAGACACGTGTTCCCTGGATAGAGCGCGTCCTCTTCTCTGCGTCCCCTCCCTCCCCGGCCGTCCCCCACCGGATCCAGTCCCGCCCCCAAAGGTGGAAAAGCCAAATAAGCGCCGGGACAGCCGTGATTCTGGCAGCCTGCTCCCGCCTCACCGCCGCCTCGGGGGGACTTAGCCTTCCCACCCCCTGGGCAGCCCCGCGCCAGGAGCATCTAACGCCCCCTCCCATGCGTGAGCCGGGTTTGGGGTTCCCATGGGGTCCGGCGGCCCCAGAGCTCTCTGACACACAGGGATCTCACCCAGCACCTCGGTGCCTTCTTGGGGTGCACAGCCACCCCATGCTGTGGCCAGGGGTTCTCAGGGAGGGCGCTGAGGCTGACAGTCACCTGCCCTCCATCCCTGTCCATGGGGAAGCCAAAGCCCCCAGGTACCAGCAAGGCCTGAGGCCACACTGAGGGTCTCGCATCACATGTGTGCTTTGCTGAGCCTGCAGCTCAGGGCTCAGCTTCTGTTCCTAGGGGGTCCCAGTGGTCCCCGATGTGCTGTGCATCACCCTTGAGCCAGGGTGATCCCTCCATAGACTGTCAGGCGAAATATTTCCTCAGGAGCAGGTTCTGGGTCAGTGCCAGAACCGGAGCCAGCGCCGGGGTCTCCTGCCCTGGCCGCAAGCACAACATCATCCGCTTTGTCCCCGTCCTCACCCCTGTCCCCCTCCTCGAGTCTCGCCGGGTGTGTTTGTCAGGGAGAACCGTCGTGGACAGTGGTGGATTTTCTGTGCCGTGTGGTTGTAGTGCTTAGAGACCCCTCCCAGCGTGCGGCCCCCTCCCGCTGCGCCCCCGCTGCCCGGTGCTGGCTGGCATGCGTGTGCGAGCGTGTGTGCGTGCGCGTGCGACATCCCGTCATCACTCCAGACAAAGCGAATAATAATAATAATAGTAATAATAAATAATAAAAATAAACCAAACCTCTCTCAGGAAGCAGCTGCCCTGGCGGCGGCCGAGTGGGCCGGGGGTCCCCGGAGCTGGCAGGGCCCTGCGCAGCCTGCGGATGGGCGCCAGCGCTCGGGGTCACCTTTGTAGTGTTGTGTTAGTGAAGGGTCCCTGTGTCTGTTATCTTGGAGAAACAGGATTTTAGCCGAGGGGCAGTGATGACCCCATCTGGGTCTGCCTTGGGGTGTGACACGGCTGGCCCTTGCTCTGCAGAACCTCGGCTAACAATGATCCTGACTGTTGTGATTATGGAATAAAGTGTGTTGGTCTGCTCCCCACGGCTCTGGCTCCTTCTGTGCTGCCTCACTCCTCCCGGGGGAATTTGGGGTTCCCAGGCCTATGTGAGGTCCCCAGGGAGATGTGGGATTCCCAGTGGCCAGCATCCAGATCCCAGGCATATCAGTTTCCACCTTGAGCCCCGGTTCCTATGGGCTCTCCCGCATAGGGGAGGTTCATCCTCCTCAGTCAATGTAGGCTGGGCGTCCCTGGGAGCAGTGTGAGCATGTGCATGTATGTGCACGTATGTGCCGTGCATATACAGCCCCTCGCCCCACCCGTGTGTATGGGCAATCCCGGCACCGCCCCCAACTCCGTTCAGCCAGGGGGAGGGGACAGAGGGCAATCGGGGGGGGGGGGGGGGGGGAACCCGAGAGGGAGGGAACCGGGGGTGCTAATCCAGACCCACCGGAGGCCCCCACAGGGGGCCACGAGGTCAGGCACCACTTGCATCACACCCAGACCCCCGCCCCCAGTCTCACCGCAGCTGTTGCCACGGCAACAAGAGGAGCCCAGAGCATCCCCGGGTACTGCCAGCCCCTCCTGCTGCCCCGGCGCTGCTGGGGACCGGGCTGTCCCCAAGGGAGGGAGAAGTGCAGGGGTTGCCCATGCCGTGGTGACGCCCCAAGTCTGCAGACTGCACCCACGGGAGAGTCCCCAGCACCGCCCAGGGAAGCGGCGTTCCCGTGTGGCGTCACTGCAGCCCCCGGCAATGGAATTGTCTCTGCGTGGGGGCACTGCTGGCAGCAGGGGGGGACCATGGCACAGCCATAGTCAGAGCTCACTGACCAGCACCGCTGTCCCCCCGACCTTACCAAAGGTCAGGGCCACACGGGGCTCTTGTCCAGTGTCCAGTGCGGCCCACACAGGCCCATGCACACATTGCCACTGTCCTGGTTCTGAGTCACATGTGGCAGTAGCCTCTTGGCTACCCCAAAAGTGCCACATTCTTTCTGCCACCACTCCTCCTTCCCCCGCTGCTGTCCAAAGGGTATCCCTCCCAAAGAGCTCCAAACATTATTGAGAAAATGGCTCCTGGAGAAGCCACAGGCAATTAAAAACAGCCAAAACAGCTGCCAGCCTTGAGCCATCCAGCCAAACCTGCTTCCAGTCTGGCAAAGGCAGCTGCATCGCCCCAGCTCAGCGAAGCATGCCCTGGGAATTGGGCATCATGCCTGGGATCTCCTCCTGCAGCCAGGCACCCGGCCTGGGGTACAGGGCAAGCTGGGAGGTCAGGCTATTTCCAGCCCCATGCTGCTGATGGGGGGGGACAGCCTGGAGAGCCAGCAGCACACACAAGGCCTGGCATTGGCCCAGAGCGAGGCAGATGGATGGAGAACAGTGACCGGGGCACGCATGCACCCTTTGGCTCTGCTCCTGCTCCTCTTCCCACGGGGCTGCTGGGTGTGAGGCCACAATGAGCTGGCCTGGACGCTGCAGGGAAGGTGCCAGTTCTGTGCCACAGGGTGCTACAAGAGCATATCTGGCAGCCCCGGCCTGGGGAGGGCAGGAGGTGTGTTTAGTAACTTTATTTTACAGTTTTAGGGTTTGTAGAAATCTGTGTTTACAGGGGGTATGTAAGTCTTTGTACAGAGTAAGTGAAGCGCCCGCAGCCACGGTCTCCTCCCAGGCCCTTCTCCCTTCCTGGGGACAACGCAATAACTAAAGTGCATCATGGCCAGGGAATGGAGGGGCTGCAGGGGCTCCTCCTGGGGGACTCCAGCCATCCCCTCCTTCAGGGTGCTGTACAGAGCAGTCCTAGGCCCTCCAGCAGCATTCCCAGGTCATCACACTCTCCTGCACCAATGATTTCTAAAGTGCTAAGTGATCCTGCCTTCAGTCCTGCTCTGCTGCTCTGGGGGTCCCAAGGAATGGGCTCTGCCTTCAGCCACACTGGGAGGAGCCCCCTGAGCAGGTCTCTCCAAGGGCACTGTCACCATTGAGGAGAGGAAGGAACAGGTCTTGCTGCCTGCCTGGACAAGGGCAGTTTCACACACTCCACATTTCACCTGCAAAGGGAACTCCTGCTCAGAGCTTAATGGGAACACAAGCCAGGAATGACAGCTGCCCACCTGCCCTCTGGCCATAAAGGCACAGCCCTTCCATGAGCAAGGGCCCATGGGGCAAACCAGAACATACCCAGGGCAGTTATGGACCAAGAAGGGTAGGAGTGGGGGATGCTGAGCTTCGCAGGACATGAGTTTTCCTCTCTATCCCAAAACCCCTTAAACAAACACTTCCTTTTCAGGTATGCAGCCCCTGGCCATGGCACAGATGGCTTTGGGCACAACAGAGCAATGATGGGGCAGCGGGAGGGAGCTGTGAGGGACAGGTAAGGGCACTTGAGGGAGATTTAGCAGCTTGGGGGAGAGGTAGAGGCATAGAGTGTCTATTGGCTTTGTCTCAGTGGGCCACTGAGTTCTCTAGAAGGATTTGCTGCTTAACTTGGAGGGTAGGGAGTGCTGGGACCGCCAGTGAGACTGGAGGGAAGATGTGAGCTGGGTGGAAGATGAATGCAGGGCTCAGGGTGGCCTTTCTGGGAAACCACTCATGTTATTTCCACGGGCCATGCTGAAGACTGATCAGCTTGTGGGGGAGGTTTTTGACACATTTCTTAAATGAGCCATTAAAGAAGTCTGCAATGGGTGTTTACAGTGCCATTAAGCCTTGTGGTAGCATAACCTGGCACATGACAGTACACACCTTTAGCAGGGTGACCACACTGGTGTCTCACTTCACTGACCCCAGATATGGTCACAGTACTGCCAGCGCAGCAGTGGCAGTGCCTGAGAGCTAAGGTCTGCTCCTGGCCCCTGCAAACAAATCAGGCTGCAAAGATGTGGAAACAAAAAGAGCCAGGGACTGTTACACACTTAAGAGAAGATCACAGCATTGTGCTGGCCAGGGTGTGGGAAAGGTTTGGCTCTGCTCAGAGGGTGCTCACAGGACAGGGCAGAGCTGGAGCACCGGCAAAGCTGAAGGCAGGTCATGGGGCACACTGGAGCAATGAAGAGCCAAAGGGCTGCCCTGTTCCTCAGGAGTGCAACAGTCCTCTATCCTCACACATGCAGGCACCCAGAACAAACCCTGTTGGACACTCTCCTCCAGGTGAGGATCTGCTCTCACTCCCACTAGTTTTCCCCCAGTGGAGAATGCAGGATCATTTGGGTACAGCCCACGCACAGCTCTCCCTTTGTACAGTCACCTGAGCACAGCCTGAACAGCCAAACTTGTCCATACCTCTGGTTCCTCAGGGGACAGCACGAGTGCCTGTCTGCTCACCCTTGCAAAGGGAGAAGGGAACAAGGTGAGCGTTGTATGGGGAACTGTCCTGCTGAGCTGGTTCCCTCAGTGTCTGTCAAAAAGGTCAAAGGCATTACTGGATGCAGTAAGAATAAAAAATAATCTTCAGACAGGTTGTTTCTGGACACGTCCTTAATCAAACATCAGCCCTTCCTGCTGGGGATGGATGCAGTGACAGCAAAGGCCTTTCCTCCGGTTTCAAGGGGAAATCTCCAGTTCAAACTTGGGTGCCCACTCGAGTGCAGTTTTCACCACAGCCAGGGCAGCTGCTCCTAGAGCCACCGTCAGCCCCATCACTGCCAGCTTGACAAAGCGGTTGGTCCGGGGCTTTGTCAAGATGGATTTTGTCCGCTCCTCCCCTCGGAGGCGCTCCTCCCCTCGGAGCCGCTCTCTGAAACGTTGCCTCAACACAGTGTCTGGTCTCTGCTGCACTGATGCCAACTCAAAGTCCTTAAAAGTGGAAGCCGCAGTTCTGCAAGAGAAGGAACAGGTCAAGGAGCATCCCCAGCTCATCTCTGGGACCAGCCCCCAGTCAGGAAGACCTCCACAGGGAGGCAAGATCTGACAAGGGGATGTAGGGAACACATAGGCTGCCCAGCACTCACCGTTCTGCCTGAGCTGCCTGAGCTGCCTCCTTGGTGAGTTCGGAAGGCGGGAACTGGACAAAAAGGTCCCCAGCTTTGCTGATCAGAGACTCATAAGGAAGGTCCTGTGGGATCTGGGACAGGAGGTGGTGGACAGAGGCCATGTCACACTCGCAATCCAGAACTTCCTGCTCCCGGTGCAGCACGATCTGCAGAGGAGTGAGAGGGGGACAGACAAGGAAGTGGGGACAATTTCCTTGGCACATGCTAACACTTGTTTCAGAGCCAGAAAAAAACCCACTTTATTTCTAGCTGAAAGACCTTCTTCAAGAGGACACACTGCAGTGAAGCATTCACTGGGAAGAGAAATGCCAAACCCCTTCTGAGACTCTGAGGCCATGGAAAGCCTCTTTCAGGGTACTTAGGTCTGTCTGCTGAGCAGAGCCTGCTAATGGCAGGTCAGAGACGTGGGTAGAACCTCAGCAGGGTTTGACTTCATGACTTGCCCTCTGCCACAGGGTGGCCAGGTGGATGCACAGTGCAGGGCTGTCCCCAGCCAGCCAGGCATACCAGTATGTGACCAGAAGCAGGAGCAACACATGAAAGGAAATAAAAACACTGTGTCATGTTGCCTCCACAGCACTGAACTGGCAAAACCTGCATATTTGGAAGCCGTCAGGCTACCCTGAATTCCCTTGGATCCCACCTGCCTTTTCTATGCCCTTTACCAACTGGCTGCGTCTGCAGAGCAGGGTACAGCTGGGGACATCACCAGCACTGGGTTTTGCCAACCTCTCTCTGCAGCCCAAACTCCTACCACCTCAGAACAGCACAGTTAATCCCTGACCATTCCATCAATACCTACCACAGCCGCAAAATAAATGGGCATCAGTGGGTGGCAAGCCAGGAAGAAATCATATAATCGTACAACGTGCCGGAAGTCAGACAAAACGTGGCCAAACCAGGTGATCAGCCAGCTGAGAGCAAAGATGGTTCCCACCTCTGCACTACAGAGAGAAAAAGTCATTAGGTCAGCCTGGAAACAGGGATGAAATGTTCCCAAGCCACCCCTGCACTGCACAGCTGTGTGTGGAGAAATAGAGCTGGCTGTCAGTGGAGCACTAAACTTTCCTGGAGCAGGAACTGCACCTCTGACACAAAAAAGTGTTTATCCTCTGTGCAAAGTGCTACCATTACCTGTGTCACATCCACTGGGGGCCAAACACTGCTTTCAGGGGACCCTGAACGTGTGACGTATCATGGCACTGTCTGGCTTGCTGACCTGAGGGCAATTACAGTCCTGCAGCAGAGACAGCTGTTTGGGTTCCTTCCTACCCTGAGGGCTTCCTAATTCTGGGAGTTTATAATCACTTTGGTACCCAAAGACATTGTGTCTGTGAAAAAAAGACACACCTGCCCAAAAAAGGGCTCTGAACTGACTCTTCCCATTTACTTTCCTGCTTCTGATTTGATCTGCCCAGGCAGACCTGTGTGTCCCTAATGCAAAACCTGGGAATTATCCCCAGAACTAATAAAAAACTACAGCAAGGTCCCATCAGCCACAGAAGTGGTCACATGAAGCATAAGCAGCATTTGTACAACATCGTCATCAAATCCCCAGCCCTTCCAATACAGACTACAGACATATGGGCTGAAGATGGCACCATGTAAAACCCCTCCAGACAGGCAGCACAGGTTTGAACCTGCTCAGAAATGAGTGCCACATTGGCTTTGGGGTGTTACCATCAGCTGTGGAACAACTGATGATGCCCTAAGGAAGCCACTGTGGTGCTGGTGAAAACAACCCTGTGAACAGTAACCTGAGACAGGCAAGGGAGAGCCACAAGGTTCTAAGGGAACATTTGCATACCTCTGCATGAAGTCATGTACCTCAGGGTTCACTTGGTCTATGATGGGCATCAGGTAATTTAAAATGTGCTTGGTATTATCCATTGTTGGGTCCATAAAATCCCTAAGGAAAGATTGAAAACTTCTTTTCTGTTGAGCAACATCAGCAAGCTCTCCCTCCAGGGAGGCAACAGAAGGTGAAATATGTGCAATAAACAGCATTGCTGGCAGGGTGGCCCCCACCCCCAAGGAATTCTGTCTCTTTGGAGCAGCCTCCTTCCAGTTTGTCTGCGACACACAGGGCTGACCTGCACAAAGAATCCAGGCCCAGACCATCATGCTGCTGTCAGCTGACACTTCTTATTTTGCTGCAGTGCACACAAGAACCATAAAGCTTTTCCAGCACCCAAAATCTGACTCCTGCCTGGGAGAGGAGAGATAATCCCTCCAAACCACACTCTCCAGCTGGAAGCTTGCTCTTATTTCAGTGCACAAACAGTAAAGACTCTTCATGTGGGGTACAGGACACTGGTAGTACAGACCACACTGCCCAGGGCTAAGGAAGGACAAGCATGAGGCAGGTGGTGAGACAGCCCACAGGATCTGCAGAGGTCCTGAGAGCCACACAACCATGGGTAATGCACGTGTGCTGGCTTTTCCAACTCCAAGAGATGCTGCAAATTAACTGACAGCCTTCAATTATCCCTTCCCCAGGGCACAGCTCCCTGCAAAACCACATGCTGTTGTGTGGTCAGGCTGCTCTCAATCACCCCTTTGTGTCCAGGCATGACAGGCAGCTGCTTTAACCCAAGGCTCTGCCTTCCCAGCTCCCCTTCCAGGCCAGCTCCATCTGCACAGGTGTCCCCACAGCCTGAGGAAATGCAGTTGGCTCCTCTCCTCCCACTGAATACCTGAGATGATGTGTCGAGAGCTTCTCCACCAGTGCTGCAGCCAGCCTGTCCCCCACCACCAGGAGGAAGGTGACCACGATGTCATGGTATCCCTGGTAGTAGTGGAGCTGGGGGTTGCGCTGGAGGACGTGGAGGATGATATCGATGAGCTCCTCCTGCAATCTTTCCCTCTGGTCATCTGGCATCCCTGTGGGAACAGCAGAGTGGCACAGCTGTGTCATCTACCACTTCCTGCTGTGGGAGCAAGGGCAACTGTGGTGTGCAAGGAGAGCACATGTGCATTTACTAACCTGCCTGATCCCAAGGGATGTGGTGCACATCTGGCAGAAACTGTCAGAAAAAAACTATCCAAAGTCCTAATGCTGTCTCCCAAAACTCTGCAAGACCAGGGGAATCTGGCCAGTTGCTGAGGTTTCATCTTTAGATCTGCAGAACCCTTATCTGCAAGGAAGGCACTGTGGAGGATGGGAGCAGGGTTTACAGATGTTTGCACAGTGCTGCTGTGAAGAGAGAATTGTTCTGCACATCCAGCACTGATGAGGATGTTTTAGTAATTATTAATTTCCCAGGAGTTCTAGAAAAAAAATTAAACGGGACCCATTTTCACAAAAACTATGCCAACTGCATCAGACTGTGAGGCCTCCACTGGCACAACTTTCTGTCAGTTCCCTGCTAACAACATGTGTTTAGGGACAGGATGTCACAGGGAAAACATTGTTCCTGCCCTGCACAGCTGCAGCCAGTTTCTGGCAGTCCTTGTCAACAGATAAAATGCCCAAAGGCTAAGCAGAGTCCCAGCAGAGATCCTGCAACGACAAAGTTCTCCTTTCCTCTGCTTCACTAATGCAACTAAAAATAGGCAGGAGGCTGCCATTCAAGGGCAAAAAAAATCTGTAGGAGCAGAGCCTCCAGGAATCAGGCTGCACACAGCATCCACGCCTGCAGGAATCAGAGTGAATCAAGTGTTTATACAAAATAAAAGAGGCAGAAGAGGGAAGTGGATTTTTGCCAGAAATAACGACTGCTCTGCATAGAGAGCTGCTGGATTTAGTGTTTTATAAATAACATAAAGCACCAGCCTCCCATCAGAACTAAACAACTGCAAAACCATTTTGCTTCTAAATGTTCTAAGTTCCGTTAAATTTGGTGGAAGAACCTGATTCTGAGACTGTTTTATACCAGGAGTTGTTCTAAGCATAGACAAACCCGCCTTCCCTGCCCCTGAGCTAGACAATGGACTAAAATAAACCAAAGCAAATGGCATATTTCTCAAGCTTTCCATCTGTCCTAATCTCAACAGGTCATGGTGCACAAGATCCGTGCAGGATCCATGCAGGATCTGTCCTCTCTCTGCTGCAACTGTCTGCCAGTAGCAGCCTCCTGGCAGAGTGGCTTGGTGGGGCAGGGGAAGTGGAACGTTGGAAGAGCCACATCAAAAACCATCTGTGCAGAGAAAGCTGAAGGAAACTGATGGCTGAAGAAGGGTTTCACTGCAAGAAGCAGCTGCTGTGAGCTCACAAGGGAAGTGTTTTCTAGAAGTCAGGCCCTTGAAGTAATGGAGTGTCACCTTCTGCAGCCTCTCAGGGGGGTCTGAGCCAGGAGGAGCCCCACAGCATCGGTCTTGCCCTGACAAAGTGGGAAGAGCAGAATCCCCCTCACCTGGTGGGAAGCGGCGCAGGGATCGCCGCACATCCAGTAACACTTGCTGGTAGTCCTTACTGTCCTCTCGTAGCTCCTTCCCTGCTGAGAAAGAGAGGAACAGGATTAACATGAGTCAGTGCAATGGTGCTGGGAGGAGAGTGAGATAAGGGAGCTGGGAAGATCCCTGATGAATGTGGACATGAAGCTGCACACACCCACTGCTCCACTGTATATCCCCTTTTCCATATCAGCACTGTCCCTGCACTTTTACTGCCACACACTCTGACACTAACAGCAAATGAAACAATTATTTCTTTACACAATACATGTTAAAATGCTTAAACTGACAGCAGCACTCCCAGCATTCGTATAAATATCTCTGCTCCACAGTTTTGCTGTGCAATTCGAAGTGTACTCAGCAGCAACACTGGAGGAGTGCTGTGGAGACCACAAATAATCATTTATAAAATGGAAACAATTCAGAGGTAAACCTCACCCAGGGTTAGCTAAGACAGATAAAACAGAAAAGACCAGCGAGCCAGCAGATTCCTTCTATGTGATTGTGCAAAGTTAAATGTTGTCTTCCAGCAGCTCTGGTCACCTCACATCACCCTAATGTTACCTGGCTCTTGACTGAGGTGGGGGGATACACATTTCCAAATGACCACAGAATCAGGAACAGCAACCTACTATGTCCTGGGTGACTATAAAAGCTACAGGACCTAGAGCTCCTGCATTGCTAAGGTTTGAAAACCATGTGGGAACTTCACCAAGAAGGTTGTTGTCCCTGTGCCTGCTCTGACCGAAAACCACACGTGCTTCACATAACAACTGCTTCCTGGGAGACACACCTTGGCAGAATTTTGGCCACAACAGGGCTCAGCACAGCCACCTCTTCATGGGAGCAAAAAATAAATCAAGCCTGATTCTTTATGCTGCAGGTGAATTTACATATGTCAGCTAATACTCAGGGTCACACTGACTGCATCCACAATAAACTGATTCCATGACTATCACTAAAGAAAACAACAAATGTTTTCAGAAGTCATATGTTGTTTACATAAACACAGTATTGGTGCTGCAGTGAGTCCCCTTTGTACATGAGCTTAATGGGAAATGCAACACACACACAGAGAAAAGGCAGGCCAGAAAGCACGCCCTTCCTCTAGTGACAAAGGTCACTGAGCTGTTCCTCCCAGGCAGCTGAGTCCAGGCTGTTTCATACCTGGAAGAGGGGGCAGGTCGTCTGTATTAACACTGAGCAGCTTTGGCCACACTTTACACCGGATCTCATCAGTGAGCAGCCCGCCCTCGCTGATTGCCATCCGCCTCAGCTTTGCCACGTCGATGGGGTCACTGTTCAGAGCCTGGTAAATCTCTGCCACTTTTCTTTTCTTCTTAGCATCAAAGTCTGCAAAAGGTCACAGAGATGTGAGCTGACAGGCAGTGCCAGCACACATTGGGAGCTAGCAACAGCCACTCACAGCGACGTCACATACACACACAAAGGAGATGACATGGGACAGTCGTCACACTCTCAGGACAGGGATGACTCTGGTGGTGACCCCTCCAGCTGAGTGCCCCCATTTCTGCAGGCTCAGCATTGGGAGCACCTCAAAGGGCACTCTCACTACTTTCCCATCAACCCTGGGGGTCCCACTGTGGGAGGCAAATGCTGCTCCTCCTGACACTGGAGCCACCACAAGTGCCCAGATGGAACCCTTGGCTCCTGTCCTTCCCAACAGCTCATGGCTCCATACAGGATCAAGACAGCCCTGCAAAGCCATCCAGAAACTCCTTGCTCTCTGAGGCAGCTGCCAACTCAGATGTCAAGTGTTTCCTAAGACCACGACTTAGGAAAGTGTTCTAAAAAGGTTAGGAAAGCATTCCCAGAACTGTGTTCCTACCGACTCCCAGGTGCAGCCGTCCTAGGAAGAAGCCTGAGTACTTCCACTGACAGCAACAGACACAAGAAAGGACATAATTATACCACAGTTAAAGAATCATAAGCGTATTGACTTGTCCTACAGCAAACACAGACCTGCCAGCCATCAGTACACACACAGCTCAGCCAGTAGGAAATAATTCCCACTGTTTTGAGGAGCACAGGAACTCAGGGCAGGGAGGGAAGGGGGTAACACACGAAGTTCGGGTTAGACACACTTACAGGACACCAGAGTGCTTCCCAGGGAGCGGAGAAGGGACACTACTTCACACCACATGGTGGAATTTGTCACCACTGCCTCATGTGAGGAAAGAGAGAAGCAGCCGAGAGCCACTTGATATCCCACACTGGAGGAGTTCCCAGTAAGGAGGCTTTGCTGAGCAGCTGCAGGACTGGAGTGCAGGATGAGGCCACAAACACTGCCTTTCCCTAAAGGCTTTTCCCATAGATGCAACAATTCTTGGGATCCAAACAGGATTCGTTCTATAAGGGACGTGTCCAAATAGGATTTGGGGAGGGAGGAATTAAAAGGATTTCGATGGAGAAACAGCTGTGCCCTCCCGGCAGCGATAGGGGAGGTGGCTCCTCTGCCCACGTGGCACCTCATCCACTGCCCCGGCCCTGCTCCTGCGAGTTCCTGGTTGGAAGTGCAGCTCTCAGCGAGGTCTGAAGGGAGCCGGCAGGTGGGCAGCCTGTTCACACACACAGACGCTAAATAGGTCGAGCAGTGGATGCTGTTCCTTCTCAAAGACCCTTTCAAAAAACTTCTTGGATCAAAACAAGCTGTAACCTACGACAGAGCTCCACCTCCCTCCAAATTCTAAGCTCCTGGTAACATTAAATCTCCAATTGCTCACACAGTGAATACAGTTCCTTTTATTCCCTTTCCCGCCCCTTGTGCAAGCAGTAGCAGTTATTTGCACAACAGAAGCCAGCTCTGCTCAGCCGGTTCCCTATTCCCAGCCAGTTCCCTACCCCCAGCTGTTCCTGATCCCCTGCCACACGCACACAGTGGCCTGTCACATACCGATACCTCGGGAAGAAGACAAAGCCTACGGGAGAAAGAACTGTTTACACACGAAGAACTTAAGGAGTAGTGGGAAGGAAGGAGCACATATTGCGGGCTTCTCCTCTAAAACTTACTAATAAAGACCCCGATATTTACACTTTTTAAACACACAGGTGACAATAGCTGCGAGTATTACCAAATCCTGTGCATTTCAAAACATGTTCTGAGACCTTAACTCGCAGGTTCACCCTTGGAAGAAGAGACACAAACCCAAGATAAGGGCGGTCTAAAACCCAGATGGGTCCGTCGGAGCTTCTGCACCGTTGCAGGCACCAGGAACCGAACACACGGCCTCGCCAGATCTGGCCAGCCCGGCGCTGCCGCAGAACCCTCGAGGAGAGTCCTCACAGCCAGGGACCGCTCTCGGGCCCGGCTCGGGTCAGGCAGCATCAACCGCGCTCGGTTGCTTCCCGTCCGCCCGAGCCCGCGGCGGCCGCACAGCCGCGAGGTGGCCCGGACCCTTCGCTCAGTCCCGGGACCCCCGGGACCCCCAGTTCCCCCGCCCGCTCCCGCCGGGGCGGCTCCGAGCGCAGCGCCGGCCCCGCCCCGCCGCCAGGGGGCGGTCCAGCCCCCGCCCCCTCAGCGGAACCACCGCCCCCCGCCCGCCGAGCCCGGCCCAGTCCGTACCGTGGCCGCCGACGCCGTTGCTCGGCGGGCTCTGCCGGCCCATGTTCCCGGGCGCTGCGGCGCATTCCGGGCCGGACACCGGACCGGACCGGGCCGGGGCTCCGCGCTCCCCGCGCCGTCCGGTCCTGTCCCGCCCCCGCCCTCTCCCCCCGCCCGCCGGCGCGCGGGCGGGACGTCACGGCGCCGTAGTGCGCAGGCGCGGCGCCGCTAGGCCGCTCACACGGGCGGAGAGCCGCGCATGCGCAAGGGGGAGCGCGCGGCGTGGATGCGTCCGCCCGAGCGCGCATCAGGGGCTGTTTGAAAGAAGGCAAAAACCGAAACCCAGCCCTCCCCGCTGTTCGCGGTACGGGTTGTTCCCAACGCTCTCGGGGGCGGGTAAAACACCCACAGTGGTGCTGCACAAAGTGGTTACTGCCACCACGCAAAATCCCACAAACCCTCCGCACTCCCCGGTCAATGCTTTGAGACACCGCAGTGGAAGAACAAGCGCCCGGCCCTTCTGTAAGGGCTTGTCAGGTCCACAAAGCTCCTTCCATGCACAGGGTTCCGTGCTTTGTGCGAAGGCTGACAGGCACTGGGGCCATCCACCACTCCCAGCTTCCTCTTCCACACGTCTAATCCTTATGCAAATCTCCCTCGCTTGGAATAACGAAAGAACTGGGTAAAATGTCCTGCATAGCTCAGAACCAGTGCAAACAAGCTGTATTTTGTCATACTGGGTGCTTTTACGTTACAGCACATTGAGGTAACAGTCAACACAGTCCAACTTTCACATCACTTTAGGATATAAAAGATTAAGTACAATGGATTTCCACTGGATGAAGGCATGGAGGAGAAAGCTATCCTGGTTTATGTGAAAAACCTCATCTCCCTGCTGGCAATCCTCACAGAAAGGGGCAGTGTTCCCTGTCCCACACATCAATTTAATCCAGCCCACATGCTCCACCCTAAAATTAACTAAGCAACATGGAAGCACATGTCCATCCTCTCCCAAGAACAAACAAGGAATGGGTGCCTGGGATGAGCAGGAGCTGCAGACCAAGGTATCAGCACCCACTGATGAACGTGAAGATCACTCAATGTCCAGGGGAACAACTGCTGCAATGGCTTTGGGATGAGAGGTCAGTGAAAGGGACAGGTGCCATTGTGTCTGCAGCCACATCAGCTGAACTCACCCTAGCATTAGGTGACTGAAAACAAATCACAGAAATCCAGTGAGTGGCAACAGGCACAAACACCTAATAATTGGTTCATCATCTCAATTCTCTACCATCATGGCTGAGACAGAAGAGGAGGGGTTTTTGTTATGGCAGAAGATCCTTCTCCTAAGAGAGACTTTGGCTTGTGACATCTGTGTAAGACTTCTCTGCACTGCTCCCCATGGGTGTGACAGGGACATGGCCTGCCCAGTGCACATGTGGCTGTCACCACTCCTGCATCAGTGTATGACCACCCCAGGGAGGCCTCTACACAGGGAACTTAAATCTAACCTCGATAAATAAAACCAAATGTTTATTTACACCAAAGAATTCCAACACTGGATCT
Organism: Cinclus cinclus; assembly: GCF_963662255.1. Taxonomy (NCBI): domain Eukaryota; kingdom Metazoa; phylum Chordata; class Aves; order Passeriformes; family Cinclidae; genus Cinclus; species Cinclus cinclus. The sequence goes on from NC_085063.1 coordinate 8,424,756, forward strand.
TTCACATATGAAGGACAAAGTATATATACACAGCAAGGGGTAGCAGGGCTGTAACAAGGGTGCTTTTCCGTTGTCAATGATAATATTTGTCCACAATTACTGATCTACCATTTCAGTTTAAGTTAACGTCTCCTCGCTCCTTCCTCTCAGTGCATATTTACAAGACTGTGAGGTAACTGGTATTCTCACCACATGGCACGTGAGGGAGGGGATGGTGGGTGAAGATGTGGGATCGGACTTGGCGCAGTCTGATTTTTCCAGCTTTAAGTAGCCACCAGCTCGAAACCTATAGAAACAATTTAAAAACAATATACCCAATAACAAACTAATTCCAGAGATCCAAGCCAAGCAATGGCTGGAAGAACCCTCCACAAGAAAGGGGCTGATCAGAGCAGGGCTTACTCTATAGGAGCACCTGTCTCAGGAGGTGCCAAGGACTCCAACTGGATCAGTAACTTCATTTTTAAGACTAAAATTACATGCAAGGGGTGAGTTAGCATTCTGATTGACTCCTAAGGAGACATTACCCAATCCAATTAGGGTTTTGGACACTATCTGCACTTACTCCTTTTAAGCTTATCCCACCTCTCCCTACTGGAATTGTCTCCTCAGTGTACCCTGGCTGGGACATATGCAGGACATGGGGTTCAAGTAAGTGGTACTTTAAGAAATCCCCTCCCCTGCCTCATGAAGACTTGGTTTGGTAGTCTCTGGAGAACAGCACAGTCCCCCAAGGTATAGGCTTGTGGAGGAATAATGGTGGGAACATGAAGAGAAGAGATTTCCAGCAGGATGCAAGAGCTTGGAAATGCTGTTGATTCATCTTTGTTATTACATGAAGAGTTGTTTTGTTGTTGTTTTTTTTGGTGGTTTTTTTTTTTTGGGAGGGGTGGGGCAGGGGGAAAGAAAAACTGTCCAAGAAGTATTCCATCTGTAGGTATTTTCAGGGAATCCCCTGAGTTACGAAAAGTTCAAGTAAAAAAAGAAAAATCAGCCTATAATAATTTTGTATATAATGACTGAACTACTATAAATCCACAAGCAACAGTTCAGACACGGTGTCTCCAAAGTGTTCATCCCCTCCCTTCCCCTGCCAGGCACGAGCTGCGTCCTGAGGAGAGGTGGAGGGGGAAACCTCTTCCCCACCTGACTCAGCTCAGGCAGCAGGAGACAGAGCCCGTCACTACTGCTGGGCACCCGCAGCAGCTGGAACCGGCATCCCCAGGGTGGTGGTGGCAGAGATGACAGGTGAGCCTGCTAGAGGTCCAAGGGGTGAAGGTGTTGGCACTGAAGAAATCCCTGGAAGAGAGACAGGTAAGCAAGAATTAGAGTAAAAACAGCGCGCTGCTATCCAGGACAGCTTCTGAAGTCAAGTGGGAGCTCTGCAGGCCAGTTACGTTTTCAGAGCTGCCAAAATAAGCCGAGATTAAAGATCTGTCACTATTATCTGCAGCTCTGTGAAGGGCACAGATTTGCACACCCCTGAGTGTCACCGATGGGCAGAGATGTGGCAGGATCACAGAATGGTTTGGGTTAAGATGGTAACCCTTGAAGTTCCTCTTGTTCCAACCCCCCTGCCATGGGCAGGGACACCTTCCACTAGACCAGGTTGCTGCAAGCCTTGTTCAGCCTGGCTGGCCCTTAAGCAATTTCAGGGATCTGACAGCCACAACTTCTCTGGGCAGCCTGTGCCAGTGGACTGTCCTTCAAGCTGCTGCCAGAAAATTAACTGCAAAGAACTTCTTAAACTGAGACCTGAAAAACAGGTCAGGCTGCCCAAGGCCTTACTTATCAAACTCTCCCACCCACTCTGCAGCTCTACTTGCCCTGGGAGATGACCCAACACCACACTGCCTGCTGAACTCTCCCCTCTCCTGGGTCCTCCCATCCACCCCACACATACAATTGCTTTAGCACACCAAGCACCAAGGAGAGTTGATGGAACTGACCTGACATCATGCTTGCACTGCTGACAGGAGTGCTGCCACCTGGCATGTTGGATGGGCCCATCCGAGCCTGGTCTTTCACAATGGGATCTAGGAAGAGCACACTACCAGTAAGTGCCGTGTTGCCAGACAGCTGCTGAGGCACACAGACTAACTGTGGCCTCTGTGCTCACCCAGTCCTGGTACTCTGCCTATGTCAAATAACATCAACCATCATCTATTGAAATATAGACATTTCCACCGACTCCAGTGGAAAGCACTCAAGAAGGTACCAAGGTCATATGATATCGGGGAAAGTCAGCTAAATGATGTGATTTGGGGTCCAGCAGGACTGTCTGACAGGAAAAGCTGAAGGATATTATGGCAAAGTCGATCTTTCTGTGCTAAGCAACTGTGTAGTTGCAGAAAGCCAAACCCAGAATATGGGTGTAGCAAGCAGAAAGATTATCAGTAATTACAATCACATGTCATGTCTCTATACACATCTTACGTATCTGTGAGTTGTCAGGTGTGTCTTCCATGAGATGACCACAACTAACTCTTTATTTTCAGCTGCATGTAAATAAGGCTCTCACCTGAACAGGGACAATCCCTTCCTGCCTCCCAGGCCTTCTGCATCTGACAAGGGAATTCCCAACTTTGCTGAGCTCAGCACTACGTGTATCCTTTTGTGGACACAAGTCAATAAACTGTTTATCCAGCTCTCACATTCCAAGCTATTGGCTTCACTAATGCTCATACTTGCAAAACATTTCCCTGGGATTTTTGCAACAGGTGTAACATAGATCAACAGTCTGTTAATTACAGGGGGCCTTTCAGCAGCAGCAAAAAAAAAAAACCCAAACCAAACCACCTGAGCAAATATTGACATTATGCATTGCTGCAGCCACTTAAACTCCTAGATACCAGTATCTGAAAAACAGCAACCATTTAAAAGCATTTACTAGAGAAAGTTACATTTTTGCTTGCAAAATCAAGACCTGACTATAGCAGTGGCTAAGCAATTTCACAACAGGAATTAAAACACCTGTTTATAAATAAACCATAATTCTCTGAGTTTATCCAAACACACGAAGCCATGCACACCTGCAGAAAGTAACCCCAAATCATGTGATTTAGATGACTTTCCTTGATATTCCTTGCTGATTCATGAACCTGACCTGGGCACCCAACACTGATTCCTTGGGTGATGGAGGTGGCACACAGACACCAGCAGCCTCAGCTCCAGCACAATTATTTGCAGAGACCAGGCTTTGTTGCCATTCTCAGTTCCCATCTGCACAAGCCATGGGAACAGGTGTTTCCCAGAGGCAGAAGTCTCAGGACTGCAGCTGATACTCACAGAAGTAGGGGTGTTCCATGGCTTCTCTCGCTGTGAGTCGTGACTGGTGATCGTATCGCAGCAGCTTGTCTAAGAAATCCAGAGCTTCTGGACTCACCAGATGTTGGTTCTCACTGTGGACAAAGCGCTCCCATCGCTTACGGGAGTGTCTGCAGGAAAACAGACCCAAATCAGGCCAGGCAGGGGACAGGGATGCCAAAACTCACTTTCTTAAGGAGCAAGAACTGTGACATATGTCCAGTCCTGAGAGAGGCTGGTGCTCTGTGCAGCGGCCAGAACACGAGGCAGTGTCACTGTGTCTCCACGCGGTGGCACAGCAGTCACAGCCCCAGCACAGCCACCTCGCTCACCACAGCCCCTGCATGGCCCTGCCACGACCCCAGACAGCAGCAAGACTGATGTTTAGAATGGATCACAGGCCTTAAGTTGTACGTTCTGCTCATCTCTTATGCATCCAGTGAGTTCCTTTAATTTTAGTCCCACTATGAGGGGAAAAAACCCATATAAATTCCATCTTCAGCAGCACCTGACTTTCTGCACACTAATGCTGAGAAACACAGTTTTGTTTTTTTCCCTCCAGACTGAAGAAAGCATTTGCCCTTCATGCTTTCTGCTCCAGTAGTTCCTTTATTGCCTGGATGACATTTAAAAATCTTTCCTCAGGTCCATTTCCATATAAAGGGCTATGAGAAGCACAGGCTAAAGGGACCAAAGGCGCAAAGTGTCAGCTCTCCAGAATCCTGGCTCTGATTTCTCCCCAAAATTTTTTGTTCATTTCAAGGTCCGTTGACAAAGCTGTAACTGTCTGGGTCTATCAAAGAGACTCCAGACCTTGGCTCACCTGCCCAAGATGTCATTGAAACGTGGATCCAGTTCAATGTTGTATTTGTCAATGTAGTCATACAGATCTTCTGTCCCCAGCACCTTGGCTATCCTCACCAGCTGGGAACAAACACAAAAAGAATTCACTGCTGTGAACGTATGATAATACCAGAGCCTGCATGAAGATAGAGCAGCACATGCCCATGGGAGCTGGAACCTGGTCCCAGCAGTGTGAACTGGGGAGCCACAGACCCTAAAATTTCCAAAACCTTAGACCATGCAGCACTACCTCCCTTAATTGCATGAAAATATTTAAAACCAACAGAGGGAAGGAAAGAATAACTGGTCAAAGAGGAGAAACTCTGGATCTTGGATGTGAAAGGTGAAGCATCATCCCAGAGAGCTCCAGCCTAAAGGTTTGAGAACAGTTTTCAGAGTATTTGCATGGCAGTCACATGCTGAGCACATGATAAAGGTTTAAACATAAAAATTTTGGCCTAGAAGCAACACATCAAATATTTCAGAATCTGTATAGAACTGTACCAAATTCAGTTTCTATACAGAGTGGGGCAGAGTGAGTAGTGTCAGGGGCTTTCCAGAGAACATATTCTCAGGAACAGTCAAACTATGTACTAGAACACACCAGCCTTACTACAGCTATTTCTACAGCTTTTCCCAGACACCTACTGAGGAGCTCCTAAGTACAAAGCTCTGTAAATCCATTTCTATTTAATTGGTTACATAATCTTGCACACTTGAGAAAAGGAATGTGGCTTCAAACTGAGCAAAGAAGCCATTAGAGAAAGGCTTAAAAATTCTCTGGATGACTTGATAGAAGCCTAAGCAGGAAACCTTCATAGTGCTAAGAGAACAGACATTGTACATGACCAGCTCTCACCTGATCATAGTTGTCATGGCCATGGAAAAATGGCTCCTTTCGGAATATCATACTAGCCAACATGCAACCCAAGCTCCACATATCCAGACTGTAATCATACATCTGTACAAAACCAGAAGGACAATTCAATTTCTAATGAATTAAACAGAACAGACCTCCAGAACTAAGAGGGTTCCCCCCCCCGCCCCAACCAAGGTGATATGAACACAGCCATGTCACACTGGAAACAAACTGAACTATTTTCACGTATCTCCATCCCTAAACCACTGTTCAGCTCAGTGCTCCAGTTACTCAAACTGGATACAGCAATTAGCAGGACAGCAGGTATCCTAATTCCATCCCTGTCTGCCAGGATATTAAAGACCAGAGCTTTCTTCTCTTTTCACTGCCAACTCCAATGTTATAAACCACTGAGAAACGTGTGTTGGGAAAGGAAACATTGCAACAAGCAACAAAAGGTGTGGACTCCCCAGGGTCCATGGGCAGGTGAGGATGTGCCTTTTTCCAGAACCAGAATGGTCTGAAAGTCACCAGGGACACTGTGATTTCCATAATGCAAACTGCCATCAGATAAGGGGATACTTTTATAGCTTAATTTAGAAGTTCATGCAGTACTTGCTGTTCCCACAGGGGCTTTGTTTCATTCCAGTACCTTACTGCAAACACAGCCTTGCTAAAAAAATATTCAACATTTGTATTCCAAGATCCATAGTGATATTTCTCCAGCTCTTCCTCAGGTCCTGAGACTACTCATTAGTTTCTTTAATTCAGTGGATATATGGTGACTGCTTTCTGTCATACATTTTGGAATAGACAGTCTTTATCTTAAGCTCTCAAGACATCAGAATTTTGGGTTTACTACCTTGAAATGGCACTGACTTTCCATATAAAAGTCAGTAAGAAATCCTGGTAATTCTTACCTGATAATCTACAAGAAGTTCAGGTCCTTTGAAATATCTGGAAGCCACTCTGACATTGTATTCTTGGCCAGGGTGATAGAATTCAGCCAAACCCCAGTCTATTAGTCTAAGCTAAAAATGGTACAAAACAAAGAAAAAAGGCTCAAAGGATGCTCCAGCCTTCAATTGGCTGAATGACACCGATGAACTTAGTTTGAAGTTAATTTTTAAGTCTTCCATTTTCAATTAACATTCCCCCTAAACCCGTAATCACCAAGCAGTCTCTAAATAAAATAGCTCTCCTTACAACCCTGCCCATGGGTTACACGAGACTAAATAAAGCCCCAAAATGCAGCACAACATTCTCATTATACATTTGTCCACACCGCGAGAGCAGAATCTCCCTCAAAGAAGTCTGTCAGACCTCTACACAGGAGTACCCAAAATGGATCCCAGTTTGCAAAGAGAAAAGCAGGACCCCTCCCTGCCCCCCAGCAACCCCACAGTACCTTTCTGTGCTCGTGGTCAATCATGACATTGTGAGGTTTGACATCTCTGTGCATGATTCCCATGCTATGGCAGTAATCTAGAGCCTGCACATGAAAGGCAACAGATGCTTAAGTCACAAGAATTCTTAAGTTCAACCATATTTAAAAATATTTCCACACATATCAAGTCTAACTAGGTGGCAAGACTGTCCAGTGTCAGATCCTGGACTGGACACACTGATCACAGAAAATACTTCTAGAGCCACCTCTCAAAGGGTGGTCGCAGCAACACAAGTATCTTGACTTCACTTCATGTGCCTCCTCATAAAAATTAGGACTTCTGAATCTCTAAGAGCATAGTTAATAGGCAGTAAGGATCACACAAGCCCCCCTCCTCCAGGCTCCTAGAGAGAAATAACTTAGCTCAGAAGAATGGACAAAGATATTTGACTCACATTATGACAGAGCATAAACCCAGCCAGTAACAGTTCATAGTTTTCTTTCTTCAGAGGCTACATGTACTCCTGATTTAGGATATTAAGGTATCTCAATGCACCAAAAGGCTGAAAAATAGATACTGACTTGATATTTTTCTGCCCAATTCTTCCATAGGCTCTCTCTTTCCTTCCCTTAGTGATATGATGTCACTATCATCAGTGACATGAGAGTCATCTCTACAGGATTAGCTGAGAGAAAATACTATAAATAACCCAATAAAACAGCAAAACACCAACTTACCTTCAAAATCTCATACATGTAGAATCGAATATCATAATCTGTTAATGTCTGGTACAATTGCTGTGGGACACAAACACATCATGTCAGTGTTCAACATCCAAAAATCCCTGTTTTGGGCTGCTGGCAGTCTCCAAACCCATCTGAAGGTATAGTCCAAGTTTTCCAAGTCTGATCAGTCAGTTCCTCCCCCTTAGCAAACCCCATACATCATTTACTCCCATCTCTGCTCAGAGAGTACATCCTGGTTCCTGTCACTACCTCCCTCTGGTTGTACCCACCCAGCACAAGCACGATGGATGGCATTGCACAGCCTTTCTTCTTCTGAGGCAGGTCAGTATGAAGGGACAAAGAAACATTAAAATCTCTATTCCTAGGAGTATGGAAGGCCACAGAAACAGCTGTCCACATTTAAAGTACTTCCAATAAATAGTTGTACTATTTTGCTACATAAAAGCAAACTATTTTGCTGCATAAAGCCATGTGGCAGGCTTTAAAGACATAAAAGACAGGCACTGATAGACCACAATTGCTCTAAGGTTAAATACCTCTTGGAATCTGTATGCTCACCTTGTAACTTTTGTGGCAAAATTGTACTGATGGACTAACTACAAATTTCTGTCCCAACTGCATTTACCTTCAAAAGCATTTCCTATGCTGGAAGGAAATGCTTGTCCCATGGACTTTCCCTTCCCCAGAAAGACAGTACAAGTTGTTTTCAAACAGAAAAAGAAATAGAAGTCACATCCCACACTGTACCTTAAAGTCTGTGTTGTTTACATGTTCAAAAACCAGAGCGGGTGTTCGAGACTAAAAGAGAAAAAAAAAAACAAACATTCAGCTATGTTGTTTTGACTCAGGATAACGAATTTAGTAATTTTTTCTCCTAAAAGTGCACAAAACCCCTCTGCCTTGGATGTATTTATGATTCCCCCCAGACAGAGAGAGCAGAGCCAAAGCCCACAGCCTCCAGCAGCACTGTTTGCAGAGCGAATTAACTTGTCTCAGCTCACTGGTATCTCTTCCTCACAGAGTGAGGGGCTGGATGGAACTGTGGGGGAAGGGCCCTCTAAAAGAAGCAGATTAAGAGCTGATCTGATTAGTCAATTCAAAAGCAGGATTTAAGAGCAGGGGAAGACAAAAAGCCAGGTCAGAGCTGAAAACAGAGCAACTTCACCCATTACCCCAGTGTACCCCTCAAGTTCCTCCCTTACTCACCACAGGATCTTTTACTATATCTGCAAGGGTGATTATATTGGGACCGCCTCGCAAGTTCTCTAAGATCTTGATTTCACGCTTGATTTTCTTCTTTTTAACAGGCTGAAGAATAAAAACCCAAAGTGTAAGATAAAGCCCTGCAGTAAAGTGAGGCTAAGAGCTCAACACCCAGATGATGACGATACCCAGGTGACTGCCAATCAGCAAAATATACTGGAACCTTTGCAATTTAACCTGAGTATGCACCACATCAGTAAGGGCTCAAATATCTGCTGTCTCCTTTCTAACCATACAACCCTGACAGCTACAGACAATAACTCCAAGTGAAAGAGAGGCAGGAAGATGACATTTTTTAAAAAGCTCTCTGAATATGATCTGATAGGCCATGAGGAAATGGTCTCAAGTCATGCCAGGAGAGATACAGGTATCAGCAAAAAAATTCTTCACAGAAAGGGTTGTCAAGCCCTGGAACAGGCTGCTCCAGTGGTGAAGACACCATCCTTGAATAGATTTAAAAGATGTGGCACCTGAGGACATGAGTGCTGGGTTGTTGGCTGGACTTGATGCTTTTGAGTGCTTTTCCAACCCAAACAGTTCTGTGATACTCTAATACTTCTTTAACTATGAGAAGTACACGGGCTGTTGGAGGGACACTAAATGAAGGCCACAGCCATGACAGCCTGCCAGGACATCAGCACTTAGAGAAGCTTGTAGTCAGCTGCTGAAATGTTGCTTAGCTGCAAGTAAAAAGGTGTTGCACACTAGGGTTTCTTTAAGACAGAGCCTAATTCCTTACAGGCAGAGATCTGACTTAATAACCAAGTGCAGGGCTTCTATCATGAGGCACAAATGGAAGGCCTGCTTGACTGAGTGACACTCCAAAGCCAGGCTTTAAGGATTTCAGTTTTAGAACATCAAAAAGCCCTTTCTGGCCTTCTGATCACCTCAAGACAGATTTTATCTTTTGCCCAATCCCCAGCTCACCTTGAGAATTTTAACAACTACTTTTTCGTTATTTGTAATGTTGATGGCTTCAAATACTTCACTGTATTTGCCTCGGCCTAATTTTCGAACTAGCTGGTAGTCATCTTGATTTCTGTGGAGAGAAAAGATCAGAATTCCAAAGGGCTCAGTCATTTCCACTACAATTTATAAACTGCTCCTTAACACTCAATCACTGCCTCACTTCCCAGACAAAGGGGATTAACTAGTGCCTTACCTCTCCTGAACTGAATGATTTAAGAATTAGGAGACACAGCGAGCTTCTGTTTGCCCAAAACAGATTCAAGCCAAAACTATGGACTGAAAGCCCAACAGTGAATTTCAGTATTAGCAAACTTGAACTATCCCTTCTCTCTGTATTCAGAAGCTCCATTTTAACATGTATAATGCTGGTAAAATTCAACGAAGCCAGTAAGAGGGAAAATCTAAGTGCAAGGCTGTTTAAAAACAGTCTGGGCACAAAGCAGCACTTATGCTCAGACAACTGTGTACATTCCAGAAACTGGGAACTGCACAGCTGAGGACAGAACTCTGTCTGGGCCTTCCATATCCCAGCAGGAACGCAGAGCTATGAAGCTGCCACCACTGTCTGATTCTGGGACACTTTAGTCATGAGCTCAATTTAGACACCTCCTTCCTTCAAAGAGAAGCAGCCATGTCTTTTCCAGGCACTTGCAGAGCTGAGCAACAAGTTATAAAATAGCATATACTTAAATAAGTCGGCAGAGTCTCTTCACTATTCCAAGTCAGTAGCAACTTCCGTTTGAAAGTATTTTCATTTCTTTTCAGCCCTGCATTCAGGACTGTTTGGATTGTTTCAGAAATAGATTTTCTTCCCTCTGAAAGGGGATGTTTCCTGACTGCCTGGCAAAAATTCCTCCAACTTTTAAGGAAGCTGCTATAAATGTTCCTCCACAACTGGGAAATTAAAAGTTTGATAAGAAACATTTTTCTGAAGAGAAGTTGTGATCCCTTCCCTTGCCATCTGCCAAGAAGTCTGAAAAAGCCTCACGCAGCACAGGTGCCTGAAGTCCCCAAGTACCACTACACACGATCCAGAGAGATTGACTCTGGTGCAGGGACATCCAGAAGCAGCCCAGACTTACCCCCACTCAACAACATGCGACTCGTAGTCCCAGTACTCCCGGGGTCTGTGTGTGTTCACATCCGTGTAAACTCTGGCCCTGCTCGGCACGGGTCCCGACATATCAGACAGCTTGGCAGGCGGAAATGAGATGTGAAATCAGAGGCGACCTGGTCTGCAGTGCTGACAGAGAAAGGCCTCAGATTCCTCCACCTGCAGACAGAATATAAACCAGAGGTTAAATTCTCAAGGTACTTCAGAAGTATTTAAGTTAATCATTAAAAGCTGCTGCAAAGGAGAGGCTGGAGCCTGCCCAGCCACGGGCCTGGGATCGCTTGAAAGCCATTGATCTGCTCTCCCTTCACATACGACTGGCCCCTAACAAACCAAGCCCCTAACCTGGTAACTTTCAGCATCTTGTTTCCAACTGCTGGTTGTAGAGGTAAATTTCCAAAATGAAAGAATGCCATGTGCTCTCTATCTGCAGACAGATCCACTTCTTTCAACTCCAGACTGAAAGCAACAGCCATGGGCCGCAATCTCACCCCCATCACAAGCCTTGGGCCATCCAATGTAACAAAATCAATTCTGCTGGGATGGAAACCAGCTTTAGTCACATCTTCCTACAGTCAAAACATTAAATCTGACTGTCCAAAAGACAGCAGCATCTGTGTTGGATTATGGTGTTTCATCTAAACATCAAAGAAATGCACTGCTGCAAGGGTCTGAAGGTGTTCCTTTGCATTCTGCTTGCCCAAAGTACCTCAAATCCTTCCTCCTTACAATGCAATTTTTGCAAAGCTTCTGGTAAGTTTTATCAGTATTGAGACTGGTCAAAACCCCTCAAAAGAAAGTTAATGTATGGCAGAGATTAAGACTGTATTTTTATCCTATATGCCTGAATACTTTATCATCCAGATCTGAATATTTAAGACAGCAGTAACTCACTACAGTTTTGCATCAATATTGACCTACGTAAGATAAATGTGGTGCCTTTACATCTCTCATATCTTTCACAAGGGGAAGCTAACACCTTTTTACATGTTTAAATATAAGAATCCCCTTGTCAGCTTTCAAAATAATTTACAAGAAAGGGAACTGTATTGGAGAAGGGAAGAGCATTGTGTGGTGTGTAGCAGCAGGTGGCAAGGCCATGCAGCCCTGTGCATGTGCTCAAACAGTAGGCAACACTTATCTAAACTAATATACTTACTTGCTATGCCAATCTTATCCCCTCACAGAAAATGGGCAACTGCCAGACTGCAGAAGGAAGTAACAGCCCCATTAATCACACATTAACGAGAAAGACCTAGAAATTTGCTCGGAGCAGTTAGCTTAAGCTACTAGGACACGTCACACCAGAAGAAAACTCTAGAAGCAAAATCCTGCTCTACAGGCAGAGTCCCGTTGTTTATTTGAGGTCTGCAGCACTTCAGCTCCTGAAGACCCAGCAAGAACCACTGGGTGTGAAGGTGATGGAGGACCTGGGGGACACAGGTCTGATGTCCTTCACCATGTCACACAACCTGACCAGCAGCTGGTCCTGCTTCCAGAGGCAGAAGTGCATGCGAAGGCTCTCTGATATGGACAAAGCCTCCTTAGGTGGGACAGAGCTCAGCACTGGGTTATTTTTTGACCTACTGGCACACAAATGGTGTTGGTGGCAGCTTCAGGTAGATAGGGTCACAGTAATCCAGTCCAAAGGTTAAACGGGGAAATAGCACTATCCTAAAATCCACTATGGAAGGGTGACTGAGGCCTTAGACCAATAAAAGAAGGATGGGGCACTCCAGCCGTGTGTCCAGCTAATGGAAGAATATGAAGCATTCCTAAAAATATCTTAAGTCTATTCCTGGACAAAATGCTAGTCCTCTCACAAAATACAGTTTCAGTAGATGAGGCAGCAATCATCTAAGACCACAAAGCATTTATGTGGCATGACTCAGACACTTAAAAATTAGATGTCCCTAGGCATTACTAGAGCATGCAAGTTTACTGGAACAGTTTAGTACAGTGAAATTTATTAGATTTCGAAGTTTAATCACTGTGTTTTGGTTTCTCCTCACTCCCTGTGCTTCTGGCCTGTTTCCTCTGCCCAATACTCCTTGTGAAGGAATTAACTGAACTTACACGTCTCAGATGACTTAGCAATTTTAGTTTTTAAGCACAACCCAGTATAAATAAAGCACATGTGACTGCTCCCCTCACCCAGATTAGCAAGATCAATTTCAGCACCAAAAGAAAAAAAGAAAAAAAAAAAGAAAAAAAGAAAAATCAATCACATTATCTAAAGATAGATCAAATTTCACAGTGGCTATTTTTTGTCATGTAGCTCTAGCCTAGCTCAAGCAGTACATTGTAGCAGGCTGCTCAGAGAAGGGCTTTTTCAGGAAATCATCAACTGCAGCTTCTAAGAATGGCACACAATGTCTATTTACTAGGGTAGGTATTATTGTCTCTACTGTTCCTTACACAGGAAGGGGAGAGAGTCTGCCCAGATAACTTAATTTTAAAGCAAACAGTTACAGACATACACAAACTTACCCTGCATGAAAGCTGCTCACTCTCTGCTCAAAACTGCCAAGGAACTTGTATAGATTTTTGCCTTCAGTGCCCCTGGAGGGGGATTATTTTGCAGTGGAGCCAAGCTCTTTGGCAGAAGGGAATGACACAAATAAGGACAGATAATGGGGACAGGTGTTGACATGCAAGCATCAGTTGAGCCTGCAGTTTTAAAGCAGAAAAAATATACAGTATGAGCAGCATTTGTACCTAGATTAGTGCCCTGAGCTTGTTATAAAATATGAGTTGTCTTTCTGCAGAATCCAAACAGTGTTGTCACTTATGAATTCCTGCATTAATGACGGAATCATAGAATAATTTATATTGGGAGAATCTGCTCAACATCATCTAATCAAAGAAGATGTGATGAGATCAGCGTCCAGTGTAACCTTGAGCGTCTCCAAAAACATTAAAAAAATAATTTCCCTGGTAGAGAAGTGTTTAACTAGGAAACAACCATGAGCATGTAAGCAATGTACCAGAGGTCACAGAGAGAGGAAGACAAAGCTCCCAACCAGTCTGAAATGCTGTTCACTGCCAAGGCCTGCCTGTGCAAGGACACAGAGCTTCTCATTCAGCCCCTGTGGTGACACCCCTTGGACAGATATCACCCAAAATGGCTCACATGACAGCTACAGCAAAAGATCACCACACCGAAGTTTCGCTGTTGGCTTTTCCCACACAGGCCTATCCTCAAAAATGCTGCTAGAATATTAGCAAACTAACAATTAACTGATTTCTTACACAGCAGCCTTATCAAGAGGAACCCAGCTCATCCCACACAAGAACAGAGCCAAACACAGCTCCTGTCCTGCTGACAGACTCCACAGGAGTGCCCAGAGACAAACAATTGTACTGTCACCATATAGGAATTTTTTAACTGAAACGCCTAATTAAAAAAGATCAGCTCTTAAAAGTTTGAATTATTTTAACAGTAGCCTGTTGTCTGAACACCTTGGCAAGCTTAGACATTTTGTGCCTACAGTTAAATAAAATGGTAAAAAGCCTCTCGATGTTCTGACTCTTGATTTTTAAAACATTTTACTCTAAACCAGTTACAAACCCTCCCATTTTTAAAAAGGGATGTTATCACCCTTACAATGCACTCTAATTCTAAGGGCAACCAAGCCCCAGAGAGAATTTGATATTTTGTGAAGGACCCATACTTCCAGCACCTACTCCAATTAGTACAAGAATTTCCTACACCCTCTGTCCTTCCAGATGCATGCACTTAGAGCAAGTAGCAACAAAACACAGCTAAGAAATCCATGCAGATTAGTTTCTGAGAAACACACCTACTTCGCCTCTAGTAAAATTTGCCTTTTTATTTTTTTAAGTCCAGAATAACAGATACTGGAATGATTTTTTTTTCCTTTTAAATGGAAATGTTCTTGGCACAGAACCTCTCTCAAGCAGTTACTCACTCAGAACTTAAAACCTACAAAATTGCCCCAGTATGATGCAGCACTTACACAGGCTCCCAGTGAGCTGAAAGCCAAGAGCTTCCCGGAAGGCTGGTGTCCCAGGGAACTTGCAAGTGCTATCCAAGTGATGACCTTTGTGGATAAGGTTTGGAGTATAAATAATGTACCCAAGAACACAAACACCGCTTGACACCGGCTTCCCTGTGGATTGCTGCTAACAGCAGGCCTTGCCCTCAGTGTGAACAGTATATTGCCAGGAAGATCCAAGTTCATCCAGAGAGAGTGGAATGAACCCAGAACACCTTGCTCAACACCACATAAACCTAGTTATTCCCAATGGCCCACGTGAACGTGGCTTCAGTGAGCCCACAGCAGTCCCAAAGGAGTAAAACAGGGCCTGAACTGCAGCAAACTGAACTCGAAGAGCCAAGGAAACATTTCTGTAGCTTTATGAATTCCAGACAAGCTCACCCTCCTCTCGAGGAGAAAGCAAGGTGGACAGATCGGCCAAACAGGTCTAGAGACTTTCCTCTCACTTCTACTTTCCCCACGTAAGCTCATTACAGTGGTGATTGTGCCAGGCTAAGACTGTAAACAGGCTGAGACAGCAGCGGGTTTGTTGTGAGAGAAGAAAAGCTCTGTCAGTGGAGAAGAGCAGAATTATAGTGCAGAGTCTGGAATGGAAAGGTTATTCCCCTTATTTTATCTACAACTGCAAGCGAGATGTTACCTTTCATAGCAGAAAGCTTAAACCCAGCCTCTAAAATCATGAGTGTACAATGTGATTTGGTAGGGTGAGCAAAAATTACAATTACCAGATAAAACTGTTGATTATTTTCTTCACATAGCCCTGTAATCCTCCCAGGGAAGTGCACTTGCTCCTTCAGAGTTTGGAGAATATCTAATACTGAAGAAACACCACTGAAATTAAAAAATCAAGACATGCCTAAATATTACAGTACTGCCTGCTGGCAGTCAACATTGATCAACACCCAGCTTACTTTTAAAATAAATAATAATAATCAGCTTTATTTAAAAACATGCTCTATCTCACAAAAAGCCCTGATTTGTGTGTTCTCATGATGCTGAAACTTCAGCACTACAAGTATGGAACAAATGACCTCCAGAAGTCCCTTGCAACCTATATTTTTTCTATGATTTTACAGCTAAAATAGAAACAAGCCTGGATTAAAAAAATGGACATTTTACATTCTTTCCTGAAGATCATTTACGTACTAAAGGGACAACATCAACAGGAAAGCAGATTTAAAATTTTGAGTTTAAAAAAAAGGTTAGGTTTGAAATCAAACTTTTTTCTGGGTATTGTTCAGGAACAACACAGTCTGCTTTAACTGCATTTTTCACCAGAATTATTTTCCAGATTTTTTTTAAAGCTGGTTGTGTCCAGCTGCAGAGAAATAACAAATAATACCTAATGACCTCAACATTCCCTTAAAAAAAGAACCATGAACTGTTGTGATAAATTCAAAACAAGATATGGCCAGGCTGTAAGGAAAGCAGTTGACAGGTTTAGTTATACTGGAAGAAACATCTTGGAGTAATTCTGCACTAGAAACATCCTAAATTTAGACTGGTTCTTCCTACATCAGCTCTACTGATTCCTCTCTGATTTCCTCACGATTCCTGCCAATGAAGAAGTCATCCTCTGTAATGAGGATCACAATCTATATGGAAGCCACAGGAATGGTTTTACTGTAACTCCATGTTTTATGATACTCTTCACAGTCTTGGGGAAAACTTCACTGTCCCACTTTCCCAACTCGGAAAGCAGCGTCTAACATGTCTGTCACCCTCCAGGATGCCCTGGCAGTGGCACTGGTGCCACAAGCTCTCCTGGCAGAAGGTATGTCATACTTTGTCTTCCTTTTTGTTTAGATCTGTAACAGCTGAATTTTAGCAGAGCTCACACAAACCCTCTATGGGTCTCCAATATCTCAGCCTGGTTGGACATTTGTCCTTTGCCAAACATCAGCATTGGCAACAGCACTTGGACCTGGGGCAGAACACCGGGATAACCTCCAGCAGCAATGTCAGGAATGCTGCTCACTCCATCTCCTCAGGGATTCTATGCAGAACAGACAATATCCCGAGATCATTATCCCACCATCGTTTTCAGAGCTAAGTTAGTCAACAGAACATGGAGCAAAGGGAAAGACCCCAAAAGACAAAGACCCAAAAACTGACCTTGGATGAGGCCATGTAGCTCCAGGGGGCGGCAACATCAGCAAGACACCCAAGTCCCAGCACCCCAGCACAGGCTCTGCCTCTTTCCCAAGGCTGCAGTTCCTCCTGCCACCAGTCCCAGGCTCCCATAAACCCAGCGGATATCCTCACTGCCAGTGCCAAGGACTCCTGACACAATCCAATAAAAATGGCTGCAATATAACCAGGCATTGCCAAACAAACCTGGCCATACACACACAGCAGACAGAAACCAATGACAAAACTCCTCTGCTTGCACCTCTTCCCCAGTCTGACAGTTCAGGCTGAGCAGGGAGTGCAGGAAAGGTGGGGGGATTTTCTTTGGAGGAATATCCCTTTAAGTCTGCCCTAAAGCCAAAGCAATACTTCAACAAGAAGCAGTTCCTTTTTGTTCCCAGAGCATTAACAAAACTAAATCTCTACTGCTGGAGCTTTGGACAGTATTCCAGTTACCAAAACTACAGTTTCTGAGACCCCAGCAACACCAGGGAACTCTTCTGGAGGCTCACAAAGGGGAATGTTTCAGCAGCACTACAGGATCTTCACAGCTGACATCAGGTTGGACTGGCAGCATCCTCTGTAAAGTTCTACCTCCCTAATTGCTGCTAAGTGACACATTTCTTTTCCTCATTAATTAGTAGGCACAGAGTACTGCCAGGACAACCATTCAGCTCATTTGACTCTTCTGGTTCATGTACAGAGAGGGATTTAGACAGAACTCAGAAAACTGACCCGTACCAACCATCTCTAAAAGTTAGAGAGTTTTAATTGATCTGAACATGCAATTCCTAGAGGCAGGAACAGTTACCACGGCCAAAGGATAAACCAGAGGACACTGCTTGTAACTATTTCTTCAGGAAATCCCTGTGATCAACTGTTCCATGGAGCAGGCAATGCACCACAAATCATCTCCATCACTTAGCCAGCACTGAGCAGGCTCAGCAAGAGACACCCAGTGTAAACCCCTGCCAGCAAGTGAAGTTCTGACATAATTCTCTAAAAAATTTTCATTATTAACACAAGATGAAATTAGCTACCACCATTCCAAGAATCGAATGGAGAAAAACCAGCTATAAAACTCCAGCAATCAGCACTCTCCTTCACACCTCACAACCCCCCAGTAAAGCCACTGTGCCAAAACTTGTAACTCAATTTGTAACATCAGTTGAAATTAATCTAGATGCCTCAGACTGAGCAAAAAGCCCTCTTTTTCCTTCTGGAGTATGACCAAGCGTGAAAGAAAGGCTGGAATTCAACAGCACATTGGTAACAGACAGAGAAACCTGTGACAAAGGCTGCAAGACAAGGAACACTGCAGGAGCTCTTGCTTTTCTAGACTGGAAATTAATTTGTTGTGTGTGTCCACGCTCATCCATTTTCTGAACACTAAAAATAAAGACTTTCTGACAACTCACATGCACATGTGCAAATATGCTCTGAGAAAATGCCTTCTCCAAAGGCTTTGGTAACAACAGGGAGAGGCACCTTTTTGGCTCCCTGAACACACAAGAGGATTTGGGGCCACTTCTTCCCACCACAGAAAGACCTTTCCCACCTAGGCAAAGCAAGTTCTGGCACGTAATTCTACATCAGCACACTGGATTCTCCTTGCACTTGGCTTAATTAAGCGAGGACTAATTTAGCCCTTGGTTGTTCCAGAAGGTGCAAGGGCAGAGCCTAATTCTCTGCAAAAACAGTGAGTAACTTCAATTTTCTAGGTCTGCTGTTAACACTCAAGACTATCCAGTCTGCAGCCAAACTCCTGCCTTGACTCCAAACTGTTTTCCATCTAGCACACATTTTATTCACCACTCACGTGAAATAAATTGCCATAATATGATGCAGCCATTACATGGCTAGGAGCTGGACAGTTTGCCTTAGAAACCATCTCCTTGTAAATGGTAATATTAACTAAAAAGCAGAATTCAGTAAGGAGCACATAACCTAAATCTCAGAACTAAATTCTGAGGAAAATTAAAATTCTTGAAGTTGTACTCTTCCAAATGTGAGGTGGCACCAAATCCACAAAGAACTACGAGCTTCCCTTCTGCTCTTCAGCATCTCAAAGCAGCAGCATGAAAGGGATAATAAAATCATTTGTCCAGAACAGTGTGAACACAGGAGCAGGTAAGGCTTGTGCCAGGCTCATGTTGCTGCTTCTCTACTCGACTCCTAACCAGAAAATATCCATGAACCACTGATCCTATGCCCACATCAATCTTTCCTACCGATATGTAAGTTTGGCACCTTGATGGCAAAAAAGGCCAAAAACCAGCCCGGAAAAACACTCTACATTCAGCAACAGCACTAACACCAGCTCAAAAAGCTGCAGCCTCCTCTTCCAAGCAGTTTTTTTCAGGTTCAAAGGAGAACTCCCTTTCTCCAATTACATTCTGTAAATTCCAGGGAAGTCAGCTCTTGGAAGCCCCTGGAAGGAGATATCCAAGCTTAGAAAAATTATCCAAGAGCTGACTTGCGACAAATGTTTGTTGCCAGACTAAGTCAAGGTAGTCTTTCCTGATCTTAAAATCTTGGGGTTTTTTCTCTCAAAACTCTTATGGGACAATAAGATCTAAGATGGCAACAATGTCATGCACAGTTTCTGCAACAGGTATCTTAATGTAAGCAATTCCATAATGGAAGAATGGTGGAGGTGACAGATCTGGTAACCCAGAAATAAATCCCTGCCTCTTCAGAAATGTGACACGAAATTAATCACACCACTACAATGTCACCCATTTGCTTCTCCTGTGTTCCCTTCCCTTATTCCTCAGAGGACATGAGGAAAGACAAAGAGAAAATTAGTTCTGTAAGGAGAAAATGGAGAAGAACTGAAATGGAAGTATAAGGACACCCAGCATTTAATAAAATTGGGCAAAGTTGGGTACATGTCCCTTTCATCAGAGCAGAAAGTTTCTTCCTGTACAACTCCACAAATCTATAATAACCTTTTAACATCCTATACACCCCGAGATTCCTACTTCCATTCCATGCTGATGAACCTAAGGTGCATTACTTGAAAATGCCCCAAATATCAAACACTAGGTCTTTCCATGTCTCACCTTCAGGAAATGGTGTTTTACCAAGTCAATCCCCAATCCCAGGTTTGCATCTTCATTCTCACATCTCACTGTTTTTCTTCAAGCAACCAAATATCATTAACTGCCCCTACACAAACCTTAATGTCATGTAACAGTCCATGATCCAATTTCCTCACATTTGCTAGAACCTACTGCCAATTTTACTACTGCTTTTCCAAAAAGCCATTACTCCCAACATCCAGTAAGCATCACTTTCCCTCAATCTAAGAACCCATGAGCCTTGCCAAACCCAGAAAACCTGTTCTGAACCTCCCACTTGGAAGTGTCTGCTTTCTCCTCCAACATCTACCTCTCACCACATTTGTCCATGCTCTGTGTCTCATCCCCTCACCCAGGCATATCACCCAGATCTTGAGCTGCATGAGTTTTTGCTTCTTTACTGCAGCCAAAGCCAAGACTATGTTCCCTTCCTCAACCCTGTTTTAACTCCCCGTGGGCAGCAGCTGACCAGCCAAGCTCTCTGGTCTGAGTGCAGGACATGCAGACCCACCTCTACCACCACACACACTGCGAACAAAAAGACAGCAAATTTCACTAATAATAGAAATTATGTTACCGGGTATTTATATATCACTAGACAAAGGTGAAATAATGGAAAATTTCTCCTCATTGGCAAGATGAAAGGAAAGGATCACTGCCTACCACCAAAGATGGACATTCTTCATGCTCGGGGAAAGGTCTGGACCTTCCCTGCCTGGAGTCATCCAAAGAGAACAGGGATTCCAGCCACAAGGGACAGGCAGATCTTCAGAGTGCAGAGCACTGTCTGCCCTGTACCTGGGACTGGACATCCCAATTCCAGTTTTCATCTTTCAGTTACAGACACGGTGCATGCCTCCAAACAGTATGTGCTGTAGGAACTGGAATATGACCCTAATCCTAGTTTTAAGGCTAATTAAGGAACTGATAAAGCTTCACACTTTCCCCAAATCTTGCCTTGAGTCTTCCCAAGTTCACTCTCTCCTCTCCTAGCAGAAACTTTGCCCTCTTCTACATCACACTAAAACCAGCAACACCAGGATGAGTAATTCCTTTGCCCCAGCTGATGATGCACCTGGAGTCCACACTGGATTCACATCTAACACCCAGGTCAGCTGGCAGGATGGCACAAGCCCCAACTCTGAGTCTGAATAATCTGAGCAATTCTCCTTCAGAAAAGAGAATATGTTCAAAGAACAAAGAAATCACTCCCAGCCGCAAGCAGAAATGCTGGGTGTCCACTTGCTTTTCCCTGAACAGCTGCCACTGCGCCCATTCCCATCTAACAGGGGTTCTTCCCTACCCATTTGTGGAGTGCACCTAGGATTGAGCTTTAATGAGGAGCCAGGTGAGCACATGGCACAGCCCTCTCCAGGGACATGTGCCCAGTTTCAAAGTCTGGCACAGAGGGTCAGTGCAAGAGCAGACCCCCAAGACCCCAGCCCAGGGTCAGATTTGAGCAACACAAATCCCAAATCATCAGAGACCCCTCTCAGGGTACCAAGGCTGGAAGTGACCCACAAAGAACATCAAGTCCAACTCCTGACTCTGCACAGGGTGCCCCAGGAATCCAACCCTGTGCCTGAGAACATTGTCCAAACGCTCCTTGAACTCTGTCAGGCTTGGGACTGTCACCACTGCCCTGGGGAGCCTATTTCAGTCTCCATCCACCCTCTGGGTGGAAAACCTTTTCCCAATAACCAATCTAAATCACCTGCACACAGCTCCATGTCATGACTCCAGGTCCTGCAACTGATCACCAGACCACACATCAGTGCCTGCCTCTCCGTTTCACTTGAATATTCACAATCCAAACTTTATTGGTTTTACCCAAAGCCCTCAGTAAGAATTAAGTGATCTGACACACATGGGGTTCCATAATCTTATCTGACCCATCTCTTACAAACCACATTTTACCAACAGCCACACTGTTCTCAGTCCCAATGCACAATTAACTAAATTACAGCGGGGGCAAGACTGACCATCACTGCTTCCACAGACTGGTGTGGAAAGCCACGAGAACGACCTTCCTCTCCACCCAGAAAGGCCCAGAACGGAGTCCTTGCGCAGCCGGGGGTGGGAGCGAGCACTAACAGGCCTCTCCATGTCCCTCCGCATCTCCCCATTTCTCCGCGCAGGGCGCGGAAGAGACAAGATCGAGCAACTGAGGTAAATAACACCTACACGGCCCGAATGTGCGAGCTGGGAGAGCTGGGGGAGGGGACGGCTCCCGTTCCGCGGGGCCCTGCCCTTCCTGCGCGGCCGAGGGCGGCTCCGCACCGGGCTGGGGGCAGTGGGGCGACCCCTACACAGCCCCTGCCCGCTGCCCCCGGGGACTCGGAGCCCCTCCGAGGGCAGCAGGCGGCGGGCCGTGCCTTTCCCGCCGCACCGGACCCGCCCGCTCTGCCCGTTCCCCCTCAGCGCCGCCGCGGCCCCACTCTCCTGAGGGGCAGCCGCGGCCCCCTGGCCCACACCGCGCCCGCGGTGGGGGCGGGGGGGGGGAGAAACGACGAAGGAGCTCAGGAGGCGCAGCGGCGCCTCCCCCCCCGCCGCCCACTCCGCCCGCCACCGCCGCGGGGCCCCGCGTGGGCGCCGGAGCCGCCAGTACCTGGCGCGGCCGCTACCGCCGCCGCCGCCGCCGCACACAGACAATATGGCGGAGGCACAAGGCTCGGCCGCCGCCGCAGGGACCAGAGCGAGGCGCGCCGGAAACGGAAACCGCGCGAGCCCCGCCACGCGCCGCGGGGGCGTGCGCAGGGAAGGGTGGAGCTCGCCGCGGGAGGGCATGGGAGTTGTAGTCCATGATGATAGCGGCGGTGTGGGGAGGACACGGGTTTGTTCCCGCTGTGTGTCCAGGTGTGTCCCCGTGAACCGCGGGAAGGTGGCGGGGTCCGTGTCGGCCTCTGCGGCGCCGGCGGGAGGTTCGGCCGTAAGCGGTGGCCGCTTGGGCCTAGCCCCTCTGTGGGGCTGTGCGCGGGACCCGCCGCCAGGGGGCGACTGCGGCCTGCGGAGGCGCCCCGGTACCGGCGCTTCCCAGGCCCTTCCATGGTCCCCGGTACCGGTCCTTCCCTCGGTCTTTCCCACGGCCCTTCCATGGTCCTGTCCTGGCGCTCCCACAGCCCTGGCCCACCGTTCTTCAGCGCTTCTCTGCCTGTTCTACCAGCCCTCTCCCGGCCCTTCAACCGGCCCTGCCCTGGCCCTCCCAGGTCCTGGGGCCTCCACGAAGCGGTGGGGTCCCACCTGGCTTGTGGGGTCTCGGGCGCTGTTCATGGAAGGGGCTTATCCCTCTGCTGAGCCGGCCAGCAACCAGGCCAAGCCTTGACCTATTCCAGCATCCCATGACCTTGTCTCCCTGCCTTTCACCTTTTAAGCCCCATTTCTTGCCCCGCAGGTCAGGACATCACATTTCCCCCAAAGGACTGGCCAAAGTGGATGGTTCACGGACCCATCTGGGGCAGGCTGAGTTTGGGGAGACCCCAAGGTGGGAGGAAAGGCATCCAGATTCAGCCTGAGCACAAGCAGGAGCCTGGGCTCATGGCACACTCAGACCAGGGCCAGCTGGGGACATGCAGCTCTGGGCTGGTCACTGTCCTCCCACCATGTCCAGGCTGTGGCTCGAGCTGTGGGCTAGCCTGGAGGGGAGGGGATTGTGCTGAGCTATGTCTGCACCCCTTTGACCTCCCCCAGATTTCCCCATGCCCTTCAGAAGGGAGCCAGCCTGCCCCCCCCTTCCCCCCCCAACCCCCAACCGCATGGAAAGCTGAGCACGGCCAGGCATCACCCCACTTCCCTCCCGGTGTGGGAGTCTCCCCCAGGGGAGGCTGCTGGCCCAAACCTCGCAGCCCCTCACCCCGGGTCACTCCCATTAGGTAAAGGAGCAGCTCGTCCTGGCGGGGGTATCTCCCTCTTGCGCTTTCCTTGTATTGTACGGGCCTGGGTCATCGAGGAAATCTTACAGGTCCTTCTGCTGCCGAGTGGTCATGGGGGAAGCCCGGCCCCCTTCCCCCCATTGTCAGTGGCCGGGCCGTATCCTCGCTCCAAGCCCCGGCCCCTAAAAATAGCTCTTTGTCAGGCGATTGTTCCGACACCTTCGCGGCTGCATTGACGTGGGCCGGAGCGGGAGAGCGGTGGGGTAGGTGGAGGGGAAGGGCTGGAGGTCCCCCCTGGGACCACTCTGAGGACTTGCCGCTGATAAGGGCCCCTGTTGTGGGGAAATGGGCTCCCGGCGTGAGGCACGGTGCCGAAGACCTTCCCGTGCCGCTGCTGCCTGCTGGTCACCTCTCCCCCACCTGCTCCAGCCCTCCTGCCAGCCCCACACCCCACACCACCCTGGGTCACCAAGTGTCTTCCCAGGGCACAGGGGGGACTGAGCCCTCCCAAGACCCCAATTCAGATCCTGCAGGGTGGGGTCCAACCCTGCACCCCCAAACTGGCTCCCTGGGGTGTCCCTGCTCTGTTCACTCCATTGGGGCCAAGGCAGGTGGGGGCAGCCCTGGGGGAGTGGGGCTACCTGTGTATGGGAAGGCCACATTTTGGAGGGTTTCAGGCCATTCCTGCAGTACTGTTCCTGCGCTGAGCATCTGCAGGGATCCCCTGCAGTGAGACCTTTTCCCACCAAGTCTCAGAGCCCCATTTCCAATCACAGTGCCTGTTTGATCGAGTGTGGGCCCTGCCGTGGGATCCCAGGGAGCCGGTACCACTGCAGGGCTTATGCTGGGAAAGGGGCTGTGCAATGGACACATCCTGGGACAGCCCCCTCCCTTGTCATACCCTGCCACCCACTACCAGCTGAAGGTGATGACCCCCCCGGGCCCTCTCCTGCCCAACCATCCCAGCTGCAGAAATAGGATTTTATTTCCCATGAAGAGGTTTGGATTAAAATAACCTCCTGGCCCAGATCCCTTTTTTTGTGATGTGGCTGGCGATGTTTGCCCACAGCCCTGCTGGGTATCCAAGCCTTGACCCTCCACACTGCTGTCCCCATGGAGGGGACATGCCCGTCCTCTGCCTGGCCTTCAGGGACATATCCCTCTCCCAGCCATGCCCAGCCTCGCTGACTCAGAGCTGCTGGCCCTGCTCAGCTGCTGTCCACAGGCTGAACTGAGCCCCCAGGGCTACTGGCTGTGGGGCAGGCACAGGGCCAGCCCTGCTCTTATTACCCCCAGAGCTTTTTCCTTTTTCTTCCTTAATTTACTGAGGGCTAAATCCAAATATTACAACTTCCCCTCCGTGCTGCTGGTTACGCAGGCGGCCCCAGCCGGGCATTGTCTTATTGTTTGCAGAGGGAAGCTCCAGTGGGAGATTAACCTGGCGTTCACCCCGCGCCACGGCCTCACACCCTGTCCCCGCTTCGGGGCCTGTATCCCCAGGGACTGTAGCTGGCACGAGGTCCCAGCAGGGTGAACGGCTCTGAGGAGTCCTGTGCATGGGGGAGACATGGCGGGGTGGTGGCAGCCCTGCAGCAGTGTCCTGCTGGGATATGTGGGACCTTGGGGTGTTCTTGCTGTGCATCCCTTGTGATGGTCAGGATCTGGCAGGTGTCTTGGCAGTCTCAGGCAGACCCTTTGCCTGTTTCCTTCCCCAGGGACCCTGGCAGTATGCTGGAGAGTCAGTACAGTCTGGGTCTGCTGGCACAGGGAGGCAGGGACTGCCCAGCAACCCAACCTGGAGAACTATTGTGCTGCCCCTTGGTTATCCCATCCCATCCCATCCCATCCCATCCCATCCCATCCCATCCCATCCCATCCCATCCCATCCCATCCCATCCCATCCCATCCCTCCCTAATCCTTCTCTCCACCCTGCCCTGGGCAGCAGAGATGTGTCACCCTGTCTACACTCAGTGCCATCTAGACCTTGGGGGCCCCTTCCCAGTCCTTTGCCCCCAGGTCCAACAGGGCTCGGAGTGACCTATGACACTCAGTTGATGGCTGTCACTGTCACAGGGAGGATTCTCCAAGCAACAAGCAACTGAGCTTTGCCCCAGGATACACTTAAGTCTTTACCATGAGCCTTCAGTCTGGGGGAAGCCCAGGGAGGGTCAGGCAGCACACAAAGGTTTTGCCAAACCACAAGGAATAAGAAGGGCTGGATCCTGAGCCTAAAATTGGTCTTTATGTCCTCTATCCTTGTCTGGCTCCTTTTGCTTGGCTGACTCAGACTCAGACATGGTTTGACTCCACAGCCCCGTCCTGGGGGCGGTGGGTCAGGAAAGCAGTGCTGCCCACAGACTGCAGGCTCTGCTTGACCCCTCTGCCCTCTGTCGTCCCACACCCCATGGCCAGACAGCCCCTCCTGTGTCCCTGCATGGCTGTGGATCCCTTTCCAGTAGCCCTGATGCACAGTAGTACCAGGGGCTATCAGGTCCCCCTCATCACTGGGAGTGAGCCCCAGCCTGACCCCCTGCTCACGGCTCCAGCAGCTCCTGCCTGGCCAGACCCAGCCTCATCCATCCCATCAGCAAGGCAGCTCCCGGCACCCGTGGGTGCAGCTCTGCTGCATTCCAGCCTAGCTGGCCAGCCTGAGGGGAGGCTGAAATATTTGGGAGGGGAATGGAGAAGGGAAAGGGGAAAAAAAATAATAAAATAAAAATCTATAAAAAGAAAGTTTAAAAACACAAGTTAAAAAAAAAATACCAGGCGTGGAGTGCAGCTGCGGTTCTGGTTCCAGTTCCCAGGTGATGTCAGGCCTGGAGCCTCTCCAGCCCTGGCCCCTCAGAGACGGTCTTTGTGGGTTCAGCACTGAGTGTTTTTCCTTCCTGAGACTCGGGGACACCTTCCTGTCTCAGAGAAAGCGGCCAAGAGCCCTTCCAAGGGTGTCCGCACGCAGGAAGGGGAGAGGATGGGAGGGGAGCATGGCTGAGCTCAGTGCAGTGCTGTGGCTGCCGGGGAGCCGCCAGTGGCTGTGAGTGATCGGTGGCCGAAACACTCACCCCACACGGAGCAAAGGGGCACTCGGCTCCCACCAGTTCGGCAGCTCTGAGTCACCGTTTCCCTCTCACGGTGCTGGGAGGGACTGGAATGTATTGGGACCCACAGGCTTGTCACTGGGACATGCTGGGATCTGTAGCTTCCGCAGTGGGATTTGCTGGAATCCACTACCCAAGCACTGGATGTTACTGGGTGCCCAGCTTCTGCACTAAGACATGCTGGGACACAGGGCTGTTACACTGGAGCTTGCTCTGGGGTCATTGTGCCATCCTTGGCTCTGAGATGTGCTGACATTCATGGCCCTAGCACTGGAACATGCTGGATCCCACAGCCCAAACACTGGGACATACTGGGATGCATTGTCTTTATACTGGAGCTTTCTAGGACCCTAGTCTCTGGCACTGGGACCTACTGGATGCACAGCTCTGTGCACAGATTCATTGGGGCTCAAGGTCTTCATATTGGAGCTCATTGAGGCTCCAGTTGCTGACACTGGGGACATCCTGGGACACTGGTGCTCAGCCCTGCAACATACAGGGACCTATACACTCAATACTGGGACCTGCTGTGCCTCCAGCACTGGGACCACCAGCCCTTGCTGACCCCCTGGGGGGCTCCAGAGCTGCTACTTCATGAGGAGGTCTCCTTTTATGTGCAAGTCAAGTTGTTCGCAGAGCACAGCATCCCCCACGGCCCCTGCCCCCCCATAAACCCGGGGGCAGGGATTCTGTGTCCTGGGCTGTTTGGAGAATCTCACGGCTGTTTATTGGGGTCTGGGACACATTAGCCACGCTGAGAACAAACCTCTCCCACCCACCCCAGTCCCTGCTTGGGACCAGCTCTCACAGCTGCACTGCGCTGTCAGCTCCATAAATCAAACCCGGGGGAGGGAGCCCAGGGCAGGCTCACCTCGGTGAGCAGGGGGCCAAGAGGTGCTGTGGGCTCCCAACAGTGTCCCTGCCTGGGGCAGGCTCCAGCGGGACCCCCAGCGTGTTCCCCCTGCTCCATGTTGGCTCCAGAACCCCAGGGAGATAGGGCAGCTCCAGTTCTTCAGCCCTTGGGGAGAGCCCCCAGCTGCCCTGTCCACAGCTGCTGTACTCCGTGGGACACGCCGGCCCCTGGGAGCCACCAGCCCCGGCACAGCACCATTCCCAGGCTCAGCTATCTGCACCGCCCAGCCAGTCCAGCCCCCTCAAGCAGAATCCCATGTGGGGATCTGGCCTGGGAACCCCCATGTCCCCATCTGACCCTGTGCAGGTGCTGCTGCCTGCAGCCCCACTGTGCAAGGCTCTGCAAGGTCATCACGGTGGCAGTGGCAGTCACAGACTGCTGGTGGCAGTCATAGTATTGGTGGCAGCAGTGGCAATGGTGGCAGTCACAGTGGTAGTGACATCGCACCAGTCATGATGTACCAGCTGGAGGGCAAGGCACAAAAGCAGTTACACCAACCCTGACCCACCACCTGGGCACTCATGGCTGCAGCATGGGGCTGGCAGTGCCATTCCCATCCCATGGCACGGCACTGACCCCCTTGGGACTTCTGTAGCCTTTGTGGGGCTAAAGCTGTCATCAGGGCCTGGGGACACAGGGACAGCTCATCCAGGGGACTCACTGCATGTGAATCCCACTGTGGCACAGGAGTGGCTCTGGGTAGGGCTGGGATGGTCACACTGATTCCAGCGGCACAGAACAGCAGCGCAGGGCTGGGGGTCCAGGGCCATCTCGAGGACCCGCACCTCACCCCACACTGGGGTGACAGGCAGGCAGTGGCCTATCAGAAAAATAAGGTTTTATTTTCCAAGCGGCTGCGTGTGCACAACCAGCATCCCCAGGGCCACAACTCTGTCCCCCCGGAGCGCCTCGACGCCGGCCGCACACAGGCCCCTTCCAGTCCAGCCCCGGGGCGCAGGGAACCCCCCTCCCCGGCCCTGCCCCGCTGGGCAGCCTCGGCCACGGGAGCGTCCTCCCGCCCCACTGCCGGCTCCAGGGCCAGTGGCGGTGTGATGCCAGCCTGGGCTTGGCCGCTGCCACTTCGGGTGAGCAGCTCCCTCCCTCCCCGCTGCGGTCTCTGGGCTGGCGTGTGCGGGCTCCGTCTGCCTCTGCCGCTGTCTCAGGTGGGTGCTGCCGGGCCCCGGCTCATCTCCGCGATACTCGCATGGGCGTGACCCCTCGCACCTTCAGGCAGTTGCCCCCGATGTCCCTCCGACTGCCCTGCAGAGAGAGGAAGGAGAGCTACAGGTACCATGGGGTGCCTGAGTGGAGGGCAACCTGCTCCTGCCCATTGTCCACCGCAACTCCTCCATGCGGACCCACTGTGAGATGGCCAGTGGCTCAGTCCTGGGGTGGCTCTGTGCTGCCTGGAGTGGTCAGACAGACAGATGGGGCTGTGCCTGACAAGTGGTTGAATGGGTGACTGGGAGGTGAAGCTGTGTGGAGGCCTCTAAAGTGGGTCCCCCTTGGCCTTGCTGCAGGACACAGCTCCCATGGCTACTCAGCACCGCTGGGCTCAGACCTGTGGCCATGGCCAGTAGCACCCCAGGACAGACACATGGCTTCAGACAGATCTACAGCCCTAGAGAGACACACAAAATCCAAACTGGGATGGGGAAACTCAGCCCTACCTCCCAGTTTATGAGAGCAACATCAGAGCAGTACTGCCCAGTATAACCCAGCACACACCAGCATGTTCCAGATTTAGCCCAGAACATTCCAGTATAACTCAGCATGGATCAGCAGAGCCCAACAGAGCCCAGTTCTGACCCAGCCTATTTCCAGCCCTGCACAGCCCAGCATGACCCAGTACAGCCCATTTCTAGTGCAGTACAACCCATTTCCAGCCCAGTACAGCCCCTTTCCAGCCCAGCCTCAGGGCTGGGATGCACAGAGTTGATTGCAACTCAGCTCTCCCCATTGCCCTCCAGCAGGAGCTTCCCAGCCACAGTGCTTCCACAGGGTCCCCTGGGGGATCCAGCACTATGCCAGACCCCTGGCTCCAGCCCTAGGAAACAGCCCAGAGGATCCCAGCTCTGCCAGGGACCAGGGTTGGAGGACTACAGGAGGGCTGGAGAGGCTGCTGAGGGGGGTGGCAGGAACAGGGGAGCAATTAAAAATGGAGCAGCAGAAGCTGAAAAAGCTCTGAGGGCTGGAATGCGACCCATGATTGTACTACTTGGGCTCACACATGGCACATCTTGAGGGTGTGTGGCGGCAGTCATAAGTACAGCAGCCCCTGCTCACAGCCCTACCAAGGGATGTCCAAGAGGTCAGGCAGCTTCCAGCCCCTCACCTTACACCCCATATCCTGCACAGCTATTCCTGGGTCAAGGGCACCCAGGACCCTGGCATGAGCAGCAGGGTGGGCTCACCACAGGAAAGGTGTCCCTTGAGCTGCAGGATACTGGGAGGGATCAACTGTATGGGCAGGTCAGGGCTGTTCTGCCATGGCCCAACTCAGCCATGTGGGAGCTGTGCCGGAGCTGCCAGCACACCCTGCATGGAAACACTGATGGGGAACTCTGTCTGCCCCCCCTCGGG
Source organism: Cinclus cinclus (assembly GCF_963662255.1). Classification (NCBI taxonomy): domain Eukaryota; kingdom Metazoa; phylum Chordata; class Aves; order Passeriformes; family Cinclidae; genus Cinclus; species Cinclus cinclus. The sequence continues at coordinate 8,454,940 of NC_085063.1, forward strand.
GGTGTCTGCTGGGCTCTTCCTGTCCTCATCACATCAGAGAGCTGCTAGAGTACCCATGTTACAGTGCTGGTGGGCTGGCAGGGCTGGGTATGGAGATAGGAATGAGGATGGGGATGGGGTCAGCCAGCGGACTCTAAGCTCTCACTGTGACAACCAATGCCGCCAGCTCCAGGGTAACTGTTTAACCCCTGAGACCTCCCAGCCCGGATGGACGTGCGGGAGCAGCCCAGCCCTCTGACGTGAGCAGGAGCTGTAGGCGTGTGGCTACAAGCAGGATTTGGCCAGGAGCAGCCAAAACCTCCAGTGGGATCTGGAGCCAGAAGCTGTGGTTCTCACTGAACCATGCCGAGTCTCCTGCCCTGCTCAGCCCAGGCAGGGTTGAGCTGCTCCGCATCCCTTGGGGACATGCTGAGCCTCCTGCCCCACTCAGGCCAGGAGGGGCAGGAGGAACCCTAACCCACCCCAGAACCCCGCTCACCCCTTTCCGCTGGTTGCTGAGGCAGAAGGTGCAGATGCTGCGGGGCTGTTTGCTGTCCAGGTCGCCCTTGGCGCCATAGATGGCACTGAGACAGGGCTGCCCGTCCTCGCAGCCCTCGCCCAGCAGCAGCACGTTGGCCAGGTGGGAGATGTAGCTGGAAGCCAGGCGGAGGGTTTCGATCTTGGACAGCTTTCGATCCACCGGCTCGGTGGGGATGAGGGTCCGCAGGGCGGTGAAGGCCGTGTTGACGCTCTGGGTCCGGTCCCGCTCCCGTGCGTTCGCAGCCTGCCTCTGCTTCACCATCACCATCGGCCCCGGCTTCCGCGGCAGCTTGCGGCGAGCCTCGGCGCCCTCGCAGCAGCCGAACGACTGGTCCGACGTGTCGCTCTCGCTCCGGTTCTCCTCGTCCTCCGAGAGCATGCTGAGGTCGGGGTAGAGCACGCGGGCGGCCACGGGGCGCAGCATGGTGAAGGCCATGGTGGGGTGACCGCCCGCACCCCCGGCCCTGCTGGGGGCACCCCCCGGGCTGCGGGGAGCCTTCCCCCACCGGCACAGCTGCGACGGCGGCTGCGGACGCCTTCCCGCTTCCCGCTGCTCCGCTGCGGCAGCTGAGCTACGCTGGGACGACTGTCTGCAGGGGGAATCGGGATTTATACGGCCGGGGAGGGGCTGTCTCCGGAGCCCACCCCCAGCCGGCCCCCCGAGCTCCGGCCAGCGGCCAGCGTCCTCACCCCAGCCCCGAGAGCCAGTGCTGGCTTTGGCCACTGGCTTGGCCCTTCTCCGGCACGCTGGCCTGGCTGCGGGCACCTTGACCCCGGGTCATGCCCACGGTTGTGCTGAACTGTGGCAGTGCCACGGCCGCTGTCCAACAAGTGCTCCCTGTGCCGTGGCCTCTGGCACCTGCAGAACAATGTCACACACAGTCAGCTCACAGGCAGTGTGTCCCCACCCCTGCCTGGCTGTCCCTTGCCAGCCCTGGGTCCTGCACAGGGTGACATGAGATGAACCTGGGGAACAGCAGCTGGGATGGGGAAGGCAACCAAGAGTGGGTGGCACTGGTGCGGTGCCTGGGGTATTTACCAGAGGGCTGCCAGTGGGGGACACGCTGCTGCCCACACCCTGCCGTACCCCACTGCTCCAAGGGTCTGCGCCAAGGAGGATGCACGGGGCAGGCAGGGAGCAGCAAGGGCAGGCAGCCCCACAGGGATGCACTCCTTGTTCCTCTGTCCCCAGGGCCTGGCACGGTGCCTGCCCACCATGGGAGGGGACGGGGGACTTGGAGAAGCACGGGCAGCACTGCCGGTAGGACTGCCAGGAGCATTTCCTCCCGCCCAGGAGGAAGGTGTGTGCCGGCAGTGGAAACACATAGTCTTTTCCTGAGAGGGGAGTGATGAGCTGGCAGCCGCAGGAATCACCAGTGTCCTGGGAAGGGCTGAGGGTGCCCCCCAGCCTGACTGTTGCTCCTTGGCATACCTTGGCACTAAGTACCACAGATGGTCCTGCTCCTACTCACCACAGAGGTCTATGTAGGTCCCACTCTGCCTTCTACCCGCCCCTGCCCTGAGCCCAAGACTCCCAGGAGCAGGCAGGGGGGCAGCTAGCTTCCTGCCTGCCTTCCTCCTCTTCCTCCTCCTCCACAATGCTCCATGCATGATGTAGGTCAAACAGCAAAGACATGTGGAGGACAGCACCTGGCTCCTGGGGCTCCTGGGGATGTGGCTGAGAGACTTGGCAGTGCCAGCTGCAGTCCCTGCTGTCCAGCAGCTCCACAGCCAGAGAGGGATGCTGAGGGAAATCTTGGAGGCTTGCCAGGGTTGAGACAGTGGCCATGGAATGCAGCTGGCATATCACAAGCACCCCAGTGAGGTGGTCAGTGGAGTGCCCTGGGGGCCATGGAATAGGGTGGCATCATGTGCCTCAATACCCCATGGCCAAAAGGATGGCTCCTGGGGTCTGGGTCCCTCCATGGGCTCTCCTTGTGCTGCCAACGCTTGTGCCTGCTGGACCACGACAGGGGCAGCTGTGCTGCCTGGCACCAGCACCATTTCACTGCCTCCCATCCTGCTGCTGTGAGCAAACGGCCCCTCTGTCCCCTGCGGGGCACAGGCAGCCCCCGGCTGGTGGGACCCCCTGCCCTGTTTTCCTTCACCATTTGTCTGCCTGTGCAGAGCCTGTAAATCACACGGTGGGGGGCAGAGAGATGGGCTGGGGGCTGGTGGTCATGCTGGGGCTGGGGACATGCAGAGCCACACCAGGGACTGGGGACATGCAGAGCTGAACAAGAGGACAGGGATCCTCCTGGGGATGAGGATGAGCAGAGGTCTGCACTGTGTCCACACTGACAGCTCTCACCATGCATCAGTCCCCATAAGGGTCCCCAACCTTCTGCAGCCGCTGCCCAGGTGCAGACCCCCACAAAAGGGCACGTGCAGGCAGTGCCAGGGGCAAAGGTGGGGATGGGCAGCCCCTTGGCATGACAGGCAGGGAGCAGGCAGGGAACAGGCAGGGAGAAGGCAGGTGCCTGTACAGAGAGGGGAACCCCCACTCTACCCCCCTCTCACCCCAGAGTCTTGCTGAGCCATGGCTGGGGGTCCACAGCAGCCCCTGGCCCTGACAGGCAGCAAGACGGATGGCAGGGACTGTGTACTCAGCTGCACATCCCACACATGGCCACCAGCTGACGGGGACAGGCTGAGGGGGTCACCCAGTCCCCACACCCAGCTAGTCTGGGGGCTTTTCTGGGGGGCATGGCCACAGGTGGGGTGCTGGTGGCCTGTGGGGTCTGGGATATGGCAGGACACAGACAAGGAAGGAGCAGCAGACAGGATATGGTTCAGTTTGGGGTGCAGACAGCACACGTGTATGCACATAAGAGTGTGTGTGTTTGGGTGTGCAGCTGCACACATCTTTACATCCAAGCATGCATGGATGTGTATATCCATGTGTGTGTGCACAGGGATGTATGTGAGTATGAGGGTGTATGCATGTGATTGTGTAGTTGTATGTGGATGAGGTTGTGTGCCTGTGGATGTCACATAAACCCCAAATGCCACCAGCTTCTGCTGCAGTGACATCCCCACATTGGGACAGACGTGTGGATGTGTGACCACTGCCTTGCCAAATGCTGCACACAGAAGGATGAGTGGATAGGACCACTCATCCCTGACTGGGAGAACAGCAGGAGCCATGGGAAGCCGGGAATGCTGCCGGCTCCCTGCCTGTCCATCTGCCTGCGGATGCTGTGGCTGCGGGGCAGCAGCCGGGTTTTCCTGTGCTGCCTGGCAGACATCTGGTACAGGACGTGAGCCCCTATGCCTGTGCCCCCCCCCCCCCCCCCCCCCCCAGCTCCCCCAGCACTGTAGCCTAGGCTCTGACTCAGCCAGGCAGCGCGAGGTGCAGTTGAGGCTGTGGCATCACAAACCTTCTGCCAGCTTGAGTGGGTGCCAGGACATGGTAGGTTTTGGCATCACAGCTCTCCCAGCTGATCCAGGCAAGCTAACTGACCCCCAGATAGAGGACAGAACCAGGCTGTGGGTGAGACATTCATGGGACCCTGCATGGGACATATAGCATGGAGGGGACACGGCCTGAGCAGGGGGTTGCAGCCCTGAACCCAGTCTAACCAGGCATCCCCTGCTTAGCAGGCACAGTACGGTCAGGGTGCTGGGCATCCTGAGGGCTGGGTCCTGTCTCTGCTGCCAGTGAAATGCCCCCTGCCCCACACACCAGGGAGTGTTTATCTTCGAGGTGATACTTAAGTGTAAGAAAATAAACAGGGAGCAGATGGGGCAGGGGCCAGGACTGCCCCTGGCCCCATGGGATCACTCCAGCCCTGCTGGGAAAACACCACAGCCAGCGAGGCAAATGGATTCCAGACCCAGGGCAGTGCTGGAACATGTGGCCACCATGGGCCTGACCCTGTTGAGCCCTTGTGAAGCAGTGCTGGATTGATCCATTCAACCCCACCCCATCCCATCCCACTATATCCCATCCATCCCATTCCATCCTACCCTGTCCTATTATATCCCATCCTATTCCATCACAACCCACCCACCTTATCCCATCCCACTGAATGCCCCAAGTCCACAGTCCCTGACCAGACCTTGGCACTGGGGGATGTCCAGGACTGGCCCCTCTGCCTGTGGCTCCCTAACTTCAGGATGCTTGGGCCAGGGAGGCCACACGCCTGGGAGCTGCCCCATCCCAAATGCACAGTCCTGTCCAGCTGGGCACACACAGCCTCTGAGTCCAGCTGCCTCCTGGACCCTAAGGCCAGTGAGGCAGGAGTCTCATCCCAGGGGATTCTGTCCCTGCTCCCCAACACTGGGAGACCAGAGATGACAAATCTGGGAGGCCCCGGATCCCCTGGAGCCCCCGGGTGGGGAGGAGCAGTGAGTCCCATGAGGACTAGACATTGTGAAACATTTGGAGGAACAGGAGACTTTCCCCATTTTCCTGGATTGGGGCTGTATCAGGGTGACCTGGTGGGTCCCCAGGCAGTGTGGGAAGCACCAGGCTGCCTCTGCCCCCTGGGCTGTACCTGAGGGCTGGGGCTGCTAGTCTGGAAGGCATTACACGCCTGTCGTGTGGGGAAGTCTGTCTCAGTTCCGGAGCTGGGACCCCCTCCCCCCCCCCCCCATCCAGCCCGGGCTGGGGGGAGCCCACAAAGCGCCTTTGTTCCTGCCCTGGAACGAATGGATTGGAGGCAGCCGGATCGGCTGTCAGCCGGCAACACCAGAGACCCCGCGGGTCAGGCAGAGGGAAGGGGGACAGGTGGAGGACGGATAGATGGAGGCAATTCAGGGCTCTGGAGAGACCCATTCCTGTGCCAGCCAGGGGGTTGTAGCAACAGCAACCCCAGCTGGGGACCAGCTCCCACTGCCCACACCATGCTAGCCCCATAGATGCAGTGGTCAGCCCTGGAGATGCTCACATAGCATCTTGGACACAGCTCCAGATCTTGGCTCTGAGTTGGTGCCAGGGAGCCCTGGGAGTGATGTTAGGACACCCTGGGACTGGCATAGACCTTGGGCACTGTTTGCAGGGGATGGTAAGCTGGAAAGACAGATCCTGCAGCAGGCTTTCTGGGTGGAAGAAGACTCCATGGCTTGCAGAAGAAAGAGTTGCAAGATCTGGGGAGCCTCAGTTCATTCCCACTTTGTGGAATTCTCAGTTCTGTTGAGCTGCCTCTTATCCAAGGGATGAGAGGCACAAGCCCGTGAGAGTGGGACAAACAGAGTTCACGTGAGACACACAGTGGGGACACACAGGATATGGACAGACATCAGTCCCTGCCATGGGACACCCATTTGGAGGCACTCTGGAAAAGTCCACATTGCCACAGGAGCTGCCGCGGGAGCTGCTACCTCCTCCCTCCACCCCCCCCTCAACCCCCCCACCCCCCGCTCTCTAACAAGAGGAAACTTTTTAGCACGCCACAATTCTTAGGAGAAATTTATGGCCCATCAGGGAGCCGCGGGCCAGGGCTGCTCTCCGTGAGTGCTTGCAGGGCTTCCTCCCGGCACACAGCTGCTTTGATGCAGCACATGCAGCTCTGCCGCGCCGGAGTCTCCCTCCAGTCCCCTCCCCTCATCCAGCACCCCCATCCCACCCTGCTCTTCCTCCCCAGTGGATCCTGCGGAAACGTGGAGGCAGAGGTAAATTGCACCCTGTCTGATGCCAGCACTGCCGGCTCCTGCCACGCAAACGACCCGGCCGTGCCCTCCTCTCCCAGCCCGTTTCTGCCCTAGGGGAACAGGATCCGTTCAGGGAGGAGCATGGCTGATAGGGCAGAAGTGTCCGGCAGCAGTTCCTGTCCCAGTCCTGCTGACTCACGGCGTGGTGAGTGAGTCAGTGCCCTTTCCCCTCCCTGGATGGAGGCTCTCGACTTAGAGGGATGCTGGGATGCCCAGGGGATGCTTGAGGCGTTTTCTTCAGGCTGCACGTGGGATCACGATGTGGTGCTTGCAGAAATGACAGCATCCCAGCATGGCAGGACCACATGCATCCCCACAGCTGAGCCAGAGCTCATCTCCATGAATTCAGCTCCATGAATTCAGCTCCATGGCAGGGCAGGCTGGCAGAGCATTGTCCAGTCATAGCATTCATCCCCCAGCACAGCATCCACCTCCCAACACAGTATCCATTCCCTCGCAGAACATCCATCCCCTTGCAAAGCATCTGTCCTTGTTCCGAGTGCCCACAGCCACCGCTCTTGCTGGTGCCAGGCCACCATACTGTGCTGTGCTGTGCCATGCTGGACCACTGCATCCCTGCTCCCAGCCTCAGCATCCTCTAGCACCATGCCAAGGACCTGCAGGGGTTTTGATCATCTTTATTCCGGGTGCAGCAGTGGGTGTCCCCACCACAGGATTTTGGAGATGTCCCCCACAGACTGCGACCACAGGTGAGCCCAGAGTCGCTGAGGGAAGGCTGGGGACTGGCCATGCCGGGTCAGCTGTGTCTCTTCCCCGTGTCCTGATTCCGTTGTGTCCCAGTTCGCCTGTACCCCTTCCCGGTTCAGCTGTGCCCCGAATGAGCTGTGACTCGTCCTAGTTCCAGTGTGCTCCGGTTCAGCCATTCCCGATTGAGCCGTGCCCCGGTTTAGCCTGTTCCATCATGGTTCAACTATTCCCGATTGCACCGTGCCCCGGTTCATCCCACCCCAACCAGTTCATCCCGTCCCGGTTCATTCCGTCCCGTCCCGGTCCGCGCGGCCGCTGCGGGCAGCGCAGCGCGGCACAATAGCGCCACCTGCCGGCCCCGCCGGGCGCTTCCCGGTACCGGCGAGAGCCTGACCCATCCCCATCCCGGCTGCAGGGACCCCGGGGACCCTCCGAGTCTGGGGGACCATGGCTCATCCAGGCTGGAGGTTCACCGGGGATTCCCCAGGGCTGGGGACCCCGCCTACATCCTCACCATGGGCTCACGGGTCAGAACCAACAGGGACAGAGAGGGCTGCTGGACATCCTCGGGGCTCTGGCCTAGCGCAGGTGAGGCGTGGAGGAGCCGAGGTAGGTACGGAGGTCGCTGAGGGTGGAGGGGATGATCTTGGCGGGGATGGTCTCCCGGTGGAGTGCCTGGTGGGCAGCGAAGCGGTGGCAGCCCCCGAAGGAGTAGAAGTAATCACCACCCTCACTGCCTTTGACCCAGAGCACGTCGATGGGGGGCACCCGCTCGGGATCTTCCTGGGAAAGCAGAGAGATATCCAAGGGTAACACACCCCAGCACTCCCAGCCTGCCCTGACACCCCGTGACCTGACTGTGCCAGGGCTTGGGTGCTGTCAGCTTCCCCAGCAGTGCCCTCTGAATGAGTGCAGGAGTGGCTGCCTCTGCATCCCGGGGGCTGTGCTCACCTGCAGGGTCTCCATCAGGCTCCGCACCTTTCCCGAATCAAGCTCTGCCGGGATGGGCCGGATGAGGACGCGCATGGGCACGTTGTGCACGTCCGAGATGTGCTGTGTATGGATGCTCCTGTCCTCGTCCTCAGCCATGGCTGTGGCTGTCGGCCAGCCTTTACCTTCCTCTGTCCTGCTCAGCCGAGCTCTCCGCTCTGCCCGGAGCAGTGCAACGCCCAGCCAGGCCCCTCTGCTTCCTCCTTGCCCAGCCATCGTCATCGTCAGGGCCGCCGCCCCACTGTTTTGCAGAGTCACAGTGAAGGGGCAGGACAGGCTTCCGGGCCGGGTGCCAGAGCCGGCTGGCCCGCTGCCTGCTCCGGAGAGCCTGCGGTCAGGGCTGCCCTCGGCTCCCGTTTCCCATGGGACACCCATGGGCACGCGGCAGCTGAGCCCCCCATAAGGTGTGCGGGGTCCCTATCCTGCCCCCTGCGGGTCTGGGGTCCCACCTGGATGTGCTGGGGCGCTAAGGATCATCTGGCAACTGAGAGTTGGGATATGCCCCCCACCTGCCTGGCTGTAACAGGAATATGTCCCCAACCCAGAGCCCCTTCCCTCCTGTGCTGACCTCTATGGGGTCCACAACAAGGAAGATGAGGCATGAAACAACTGCAGAGCTGAGCAGTGATGCTCCACAGCTGGGCAGACATCAAAGAACTTCAGCCCCGAGTCTTTCTAGGTCATTTCTTCAGACCAGTGTTCCAAATGGGGAGAGGCTCCCGGGAAGAACTGGGTCTCCCACCCCTCTGACTGCTGCAACCAGGACACCCTGAATCCACAGCAGGGACATGGTGACAGGGGATGGCCGCTCCCACTGCCCTCACCCTGGCTCCCTGATGTCATGGGAGGTCCCCAGCCCCAGAGCTGACTCTGAAGCATGCAGATGATGGTCAGGGATGGGTCTGTGAGGCTCTGATGTCACTGGAAGCCCAGGGCTCAGCTAGGTCTTTGCTGACAAGCTGGATGCTAAAATTGATTTGCCTTCCCCCATTGGCACCCACATCTGGAAAAGAGGAAATGAGGAAAGACGGGTGGGGAGCAGGAATGCCTGTCTGCCTCTGGGAGCAGAGGCTCTGCTGGGTTGTCGCCACCAGCTAGTTCAAATAAAATTTGCTCACAGAATCCTCCCCACTCATCGCAGTGGCGCCCCGGGGGTGTGTGAACCTTACTGGCACCCTCCCCGGGCTGCCCACCGGGCTCTGCGCCCGCTGCCAGGATTTCACACACTGCTTTACTTCCAGGTCAGCGCTCTGCTGCACTCACAGCCCCCAGCGCTCTCACGAGCAGGGTGGCATCGTAAGGCCTCTTTGTCACAGTCAGGGGTTTTGTGGCTGCTGCCCACTGGCTGAAGGGCTGGCAGGGCCATGTGGGCAGCATGGGATGCTCTGGGAGCCTCAGCCACCCGTTCCCAACAGGCTGCCAGGACATCACCTCTCTGTTTGGGGCAGTTCTCTCCACGGTGCTCCAGCCAAGGAGTGGGCACAGGGCACCGTGGGATGGGCAGGCTGGCAGCTCGCATGCCGCCACCCGCCATCGTCGACACAAATCCCCCAAGACACATGGTTAGTGGCAGAAATCCCTTTTATATCCCTGAATTGCGTTACAAGTAATACTGCGGGTGGCCGGATCTCAGTAGACTTGTCATACTGGGGCTGGCGAGTACAAAACCTGGCAGAAAAAATCTATCATGCACGGAAAATTATTGCTGTAGTATCTGCTATTTACAGGATAGAGGGGCAGCGGCGCAGTGCTCCAAGCTTGCTGGCCTCAGGACACCATGCTCCGTGGAACGGCGCTGGCATCATGGGGAAAACCCGGTGGGGTGCCCGCATGGCCAGGGTGATGCTCATCCCCTCTCTAGGGTGCGGATGTGTGGTCACCGTGCCACGGCAGCGAGGACCATGACAGGGACATCCCCACTCAACCCGTGACCAACACAGGCACCGAGGCAGCGGGAGGAAGACGGTGCAGGGAGGAAGACGGCGCAGGAAGACAGTGTGGGGGTGCGCGAGTGCAGCCCCGCGGGGTGCCGGGCTGAGTCCCAAGTGTTGGGGACCGGCACGGGGTGATGGGGCTGTGGTAACTCGCGGCCCGAGGTAGGAAGCGGAGGTGTGGGTCGGGCCCCGCTCCGGAATGCCGTGCGCGGCTCTGGCTCCGGGGCCGGTGCGAGGGCGCTCCGCCGGGAGGTTGCATAGAGTGGCTGGTTTGTCCCCACTGGGCTGGCGCGGGGCACGGAGCAAAGCAGGAGCCCGTGGCAGCAGGGAAGACAAAGGAGAAAGGCTTTGCCTTTGGGGGAGGCTTGCAGGACATGGAGCCTGGGCTGCCGGGCCAGCTCGTGCCCTCCTGCCTCCGTGCCCGCCACACAGTCCGTTCTCGGGGTCTTGTCCCCGTCCGTGTCGCCGTAGCTGTGTCCTGGGCACGGCAGCTCTGCTGCAGCTCTGCCACCTCCTGCGAGCCAGCACTGGCATGGCCCGGCTAGTCTTGACAAATAAATAGTGAAAAGCATAAGTTATAAATAATATAAATAAGAACATTTAAATAGACTCACCCAAACTTTACAGCTACTCTGATCCCTCCTCCTGAGTGCAGGTGAGGGGCAATGGCGAGGGAGCCGGAAGCCGGCTGGAGAAAGGGCTGGGGATACATGGGGGGATGGTTGGGGATTTGGGTACTACCTGCCTCAGGGCTGGGTCTCCAGCCCAGCTGCCAGCCCAGCCCTTCGCATGGTGAGGGGGGCTGCACCTGCCTGGGGGGGAGCTATTCCCCATCACCGTGGCAGGGGCCAGTTGTGCCTGGTCAAGCCAGGAGCTGGGAGCCAACAGAGGACGTGTTCTGTGGATCTCTGCTGGAAGCCCCTGGCTCTTCCCTTGGCTCTTCCCCTGGCTCTTCCCCTAACTCCAGGGCTGCAAATCTGCAGTGCCAGGGTGAACACTGTGCCATGGAACAGAGGGGCAGCAGGGTGCCCTGTGTGGTGGGCTGCAGGGACACCAGGCTCCAAGGCTGACTGGCAGCCCTGCCCTCTGTCAGCCTCAGTGGCCATCAGTCCTGCCGAGCTGGCAGTAACACCAGCCCGTGGTCGCATCAAGATTAGGGTCAAGCAGAGGGTTTGCTCCTAGTGGGGAGCAGGAAAGTGTCTTTTCTCCCCCAGGATCCCCCAGGAAGAGAAGCAGCAGCTCTAAATAAATAATAGTAATAAATTAAATAAATAGAGGTGAAAGTCACAAGCTAGGGGAGGAAAATCTCTCCTGGGTCTGAAAGAGGTGAAAGAGGTCCACAGGTGAGTCCCCCACAGAGAGACCTGCCTGGCTGCGGGGGTACTCCGGGACCCAGGGGAAAGGAGCTGGATCCCACTGTCAGGGACCCCCTTCCCAGGGAGCAGATGGGGAGTGAGTCTGTGGGGATGTGTCCTCCAGCCTCAGCACAGCAACAAACCAGCTGGCTGCAGCTGCAGGAGTGCTAGCACAGGGACTGGGATCAGGATGGTATAGGGATGGGGATGGGGATGGGGATGGGGATGGGGATGGGGATGGGGATGGGGATGGGGATGGGGAAGGGGATGGGGATGAGGATGAGGATGGGGACAGGATGGGATTTATAAGGGAATAGAAGTGGGCATCGGATGAGATGGGGACAGGGATGGGGAGTGGATAGAAGGATGAGGTTGGGAATGGGGATGTGCCACAGGGCTTGGGGGTCTAGTTCCCTATTGCACAGCTGTGTTCAGAGCCCTTGAAGCAGGCGGACTCGTAGTGCTTGTTGAGGTACGACTTGAGGGCGAAGGTCTTCTCGCACTGCTTGCACTTGTAGTGCTTGAAGGCGGAGTGGGTCTGCATGTGGGCGCGCAGGTTGGAGCGGTCGGCGAAGGCTTTCCCGCAGTGGGAGCAGCCGAACGGTTTCTCCCCGGTGTGGGACCGCATGTGGCCCTGCAGCAGCCAGGGCCGGCTGAAGGCTTTGCCGCACACGTCGCACTTGTGCTTGAGGTTGTGGGTGAGGACGTGCATGGCCAGGGCGGGCATGGAGACGTACGCCTTCCCGCAGGTGGGGCATTTCCTCGCCATCTTGCTGTCCAGGCTGCGGTGGGTCTGCTTGTGCCGGCTGAGGTTGGAGGAGGTGGCGTAGGTCTTGCCGCACTCGGGGCAGGAGTGACGGTGGCTGCCACGGCGCTGGCTCTCGCTGCGCCGGCGCGACCGCCCGTCCGTGATGAAGAAGGCATCCATGGAGTAGCTGTCTGTCACTGCTGCCTCCCCATTGAAGTAGCGGGCGGAAAAGCTGGACTGGGGACTCTCAGGATCGCTGTACTCCTCATGGCCGGGTGCGTAGGCTGGGTCTGGTGGCGGTGGTGGCAGGCCTTGCTTCTTGTCAGTGTCATAGCCGGCTGGCGCCAGGCAGTGCTGGAGGTACCCTGTGGAAACAACACAGTGGGGTCATAGTCCCTCCAGAGCAGCCTCACCAGGGACAGGAAAAGGCCACAAGCTAAAATTTCCTATAGGAGGTATAGAACCAGGGTTGTCCCCCCCCAAACTGGTTCCTGTCTCTGCAGAGCCACTGAGCATCAGAGCTGCATTGTCCTGCCCTGGCTCCTGTCTGCATCTGTCAGCAGGATGGGTCCCATCCCGCAGGGCTGCCTGGGATGGGAACTGGGGATGGAGCTGCAGAATGTCCAGCTGCGTCTGCCCCAGCTGCGGGCAGCCCCCGGGGGCCATTAGCCGTCAGACAGCTGTCAGTGCTGGGAGCTCATTGTTCACCGGGGCCATGCCGGTAATGAGCTATGCTCCATGGGCAGCCAGGATAAGGATGCTCCAGGTTCCTCTTCCTCAGTAAAGGGGCTGGGAAACGGCCCCCCCCCCCCCCCCCCCCCATCTCTTTGCTGTCCTCGTAGGGCCTATTCCCTGGAGATGGGACAGCACCAGGAGGGTAGCAGCACTAGATCCCTGGCCTCCTGCCAAACTGAGTGACCCACAGCCCTCCCAGATGTGGAGTCAGGCTCAGGTACAACTCCACTGGTGTCACACACATGTTACATTGGTGCAAGTCTGCTCATGACACTACTTTGTATGTGGGACTCCCAGTGTGTGTCAGAGTGGGCGCTGCATTGGCATCCCAGTCCCTCTGTGCCGTCACACAAAGGTCACCGCAGGAGCTGCACTGCAGCCCCCCCCCCCCCCCCACCAGGCCAGCAATCCTGGGGATATACTGGGACCCCAAGACCCCCAGAATGGTCCCAGCAATCCCCTGCCTTGTGCACACTGGTCCTTGCAAGCTGCTTCAGAGGCCTCAACCCCATTGATAGTGACAGAGGGGCTATCAGGAGCTTGAGGTCAGTGCACAGCTGGGCTGACCCATGCACACCGTGAGGCAGCAGAGACATCCCACCACAGCTGCAGCCAAGCATCCCCTAAATCCACACATTCTCTGGCAGCACCCATGGGACCCCTTGGCAAGGAAAGGCTGCTGTTTGTCCTGTGGTGGCCAGGGGTGCCTACTGTGAGGAGGGGGCTGTGTGGCAGGGGCAGAGCTGGGCCCCCCCGTCCCCCGCGCCGTGCTGACAGCGCGGGCTGTGCAGAAAGCGCTCTGCTCAGCAATTTCTCACGCTGCCTCCGAGCATGCAGCAAGGTTATTTCCAGGAGAGCAGCGTCGGCAGCTTCTGCCCAGCTGCAGCACATCCCTCCCCCACCGGCTCCTGATTGTTAGGGGTGAGCAGAGGACCCCCAGGCCAGATAGGCTTCGCACCTCGACCCCTGGCAGGGAAAGCCCACGAAGGGGTGGGGAGCACTTGTAAAGGGGGGATAAGCGCCGCAGCGGCTGGGCGATGTTAGATTATACATGGCTGGATCAGGCCCATTCCCGCATCCAGCTCCTCTTCCCAATCCACGAACAGCCAGGACCCCCCAGCCTATACAACAGACCCCCCGACCCACGGCCAGCTCCTCTTTCTGGGCAGATGCCCGGGCTGCCCCGTTGGGAGGCTGTGCCAAGCCCGGGGAACTCCGAGCCCACCCCAGTGTTTACCCACAGGACGGGATTCCGAGGACCATGGCCACCCCCAGTCCAGCCTTTGCACCTCTCCTTCTGCTGGGGGTATCCCCTATTCTCCCCTCCCCACTACCCCTGCCCTGGAGGGCGCCAGGCCCCCCCGCGCTCCCAGGGGGGCTCGGGGCACCGCTGCGAACAATGAAACCCTCCGGCACGCCGAGGCTGCCGCCCCCCGCCGCCCCCCGCCGCCCCCGCAAACCGGTTGTTTCTTACCCCCCAACTTGTCGTGGGAAGGAGCCCACCTTGGTGCCCCATGGGAGGGGGGGACTCGGGGCTGCCCACGGAGCTGACGCTGTCACGCAGGGGATGTTTCCCCCAAGGACCAACTTCGGCAGCGTCCGGTGGCCCCGGAGCCGGGGAAAAGACGACGACGAAGGATGACACACCCCACCCCGCAACCCTCGCTCGCCGCGGGACACAACGCGGGGACCCCCTCCCCGTCCTGCCCTGCGTCCCCCCCGTGTCTCCTTCCCGGTGCCCAACCGGGCGCACAGACAATAGAGGCGGGGGGGCCCCTCCGGACCCCCGGCCCCGCACTCACCATCGCCGGCGGCGGGGCCGGGCAGCGTGTAGGGGGGCTCCAGGGGGGCGTAGGGGGGCGCGGGGGCCCCGGCGGCCGGGAACGCCTCCGCTTTCAGCTTCTTCACCAGGAAGGAGCGGGGCATGGCGGGGCCGGGCAGCGCTGGACACCTCCGGTACCGGCACCGCCACCGGCCCCGGCCCCCGCACCGGCCCCGGCCCCCCCCCCCCGCCCGGCCCCGGCGCTCGGCCCCGGCGGTGCGCACGGAGAGGCGCGGGGAGGCGAGTGCGAGGGGCGGGGAGGCGGCAGGGCGGCGAGGAGGAGGAGGAGGAGGAGGAAGAGAAGGAGGTGGGGAAGAGGGGGAGGAGGAGGAGGAAGGCAGGCGGTCGGGGGGGAGGGGGCCGTTTCGCCCGGCCGCGCCCGGAGCCCCCCCAGAGCCCCCCGAGCCGCCGGCAGCGCGGGGTGCCCCGGGCATCACGACACTGTGGGGTCCCTGGTCCCTCCCCCGGTTCCTCCCCCAACCCCGGCCACGGACAATGGGGACACACAGGGGGACGGGGGGAGACGGGGAGGGGGGGGGGCACATGCCTCTGCCTCCCACCGCCTTTGTCTCCCCGCCGCCAGTCCCCGGGGCCAGGGAAGAACGGGTCTGCCGAGCGGGAGTCCTCATCCCCATCCCTGTCCCCTGTCCCCATTCCTGTTCCTGCTTCTTGTCCCTTTCTCCTTTCCTTGTCCTTGCTCCCTGTTCCTATCCCTGTCCCCGGTTCCCATTCCCATCCATCTTTCCTGTTCTCATCTCTGTCCACAGCCCCTTTCCACTGACCCCTTTCCCTTTTCCCTTCTCCCTTCCCCTGTACCTTTTTCTCTGTCCTCAACATTTTCCCGTCTTTCCTGCTCTCACCTCTGTCCCACGTCTGTTTTGTCTCTATCCCTGCCCACTGTTCCCATCCCTCTTTGCCCACCTTCTCTCCCCTTCCCCTTCCCCTGTCCCTGTCCCACTCCTAGTCCCCAGGAAGCACCGTGACCTTCGGAACCGCAACAATAGCCGGGCTCGTGGCAGTTCATTGTTCCCGGCCAGAGCCCACACTCTTACTCCCCCCTCGTTTCATTGGAGCCCTCACTCCCACTCCCCCCCCCTCCTCTCTGCGCTCCACTGCAGGCAGCTGGTGGTCCGGAGCTGCCTTTTCCTGCAGTTGTGCCATCTGAGGGCCAGTGGGTGACACGGGGACCTGACTTGCAGCTGGCCGTGCTCTCCCTGAGCCTTGTGCAATGCTGAGAGTGTTGCAGCACTTAATAAGGATGGTTCATCCGCTGTCACCGCAGGCAGAGTGCCGGCATGGCTGGCACGGGGCAGCCCTGGGCACACTAGCCCCTTTGGCCACGGATGTGGCACCTGATCTGGGGACCAAAAGCAGCATCCCCACAGGGATCCCCACATGGGCCTGCCTGCAGAAAGCCATGTCTGCTCCTCCAGTTGTGCCCAGAGCCACATCTAGAGCCAGCCCTGCATCGCAGTGCCCTTTCTCCACTGCTTTGTGTATACTCCACAGCCCAGGGCATCCCACAGCATCCCACAGGATCCTATAGCCCAGGGCATCTCACAGCTCACATCATTCCACAGTCTAGATCACCCCACAGACCACAGCATCCCACAACATCCCACAGGATTTGATATCTCACAGAATCCCACAGCATCTGATATCCCACAGTACACCACAGCATCTCACAGCATCTGATATCTCACAGCATCCCACAGCTAAGTGTATCCCGTGGGTCACAGCATACCCCATCCCAGAGCATCCCATATCCACAGCATTCCACATCCTACAGGATCCTAGGGCTGCTCCCCATGTGGGCTGGGGTCTCTCCACTTGCTCCCACAGCGCTTGGCCAGGGATTGCTGGCAGCACCACAAGCCCCATCTGTGCCTGCAGCGCTGCCCTGACGTCAAGGCTCTGCCAAGTTCAAGGTCACCTCTCCCGCAGGGCTGCGGCCCGAGGGGACATTGCCTGCCGGGCTGCTCGCAGCATCCCACACACTCACTGGGCTCCCGGCCCTCGCTCCCTGATTTATTTATCCGTGCGTGTGCTTGCTCTCTCCTGGAAGGCACGTCTGCAGAACGGGAGATTACTTACGCCCTAGTTGGGCCTGCCTGCCCGCTGCCCGCTGCCTGCCCGCTGCCTGCCCGCTGCCTGTCCGCTGCCTGCTGCCTGCCTGCCCGCTGCCCTGGGATTTTGTCTCTCTCCAGGCTGCGGTGTAATAAGGGAGGTAATTAAGTGTAAAAGGCAGGAGGAGGGAGGGCTGGGAGGGGGGAGCAGCCCCAGCTCCTTTCGGAGGCAGGGGACTGCGATAATGTATGGTAATAACCGCAGCCAGCCCTGCCGAGCTGATAGCGCTGACGGCAGCGCCTGGGCCCCCCCAAACCTGCCCCCGCCACTGTGGGGAGGGGGAGCGGCACCAGAAGAAAGGCTCAGCCTTCCTCCACCGGGTTTGTGCCTTCCTGAGCAGCTGTATGGAAATAATTCCCATCGGAGGCAATTGTTTCTCAGACAAGAGGGAGGGGGCTGTGGGGGTAACTGTGGGTGAGGGGTTTTGGGGGCTCCCAAGGGCAGGATCATCCTCTTGGGGGGCAGGAGGAGAGAGGTCAGGTCCCTACTCCAGCTTCCAGTCTACCCACAAGGGACATATCCTGCTACTGGAATGAGACAAGCTGCCCCTTGGTGCCCCCACATCTCCCGGGGGTCCTCAGTTCCCTCATCCTCCATGGATCCTGGACATGGACTGTGAGGTCAGCCAGGATTTGCCAGAAGATACTCACTAGTGCCAGGAAGCAGAGCCCTCACTTGTGCCCGCTTTGCTGCCTCAGCTGCAGGACCCCCACCACTGCCAGCTTGGGGGGCTGCTGGCCATTAGGTATTCCAATCTCGTCCTTCCCAGAGGCGCCCGGGTCGCAGCCGGAGCCCCGAAGTGGCTCCAGTCCGTGGTCTGGTGCTGCCGCCGGCGCAAGGAGCAGATGCCAGACAAAGGGCCGGGGACAAAGGCCCGGCTGCCTCATGCCCCAGGGAAGGGGTGCAGGCGTGTGCAGGGCACAGGTGCTGTCCCATCCCAGGGCTGCTGCTGCCCTGACCTCCCGTGCCCGCCATGCCCCAGTGTCCACCCGGCCCCCGCCCCGGCTGGCATGGCTGGGGCACAGTTGGGTACCAGGTGGGCCAACCCTGGCACTGGTGCTGTGCTACCCATGCCATGGGCACTGTGCCTGCACTGCTCTGGTGCGAGGCTCTGCTGTGGCCCCTCTCTAGCTCTGCTTGTTTCAAGGTACAGCAAGGGCTGAAATGGAGTGCAGGGGGGCATAGGGCTCTGGGGAGGGAGCAGAAAGCATAGGTGGGACCACAGCAGAGGGTGGCAAATATCACGTTGCTTGAGTCCCACTGTGCCTCAGTTTCCCCAGCTGCCACTGGAGGGCTTGTGAATTTTCCATGTTCCCCCACTGTTCCCCTCCCCATGGCTGCCTTTGTCCCCACTCCCTCCAGCTGGTCGCAAGCCCCCTGTCTGGGGGCAGCTGCCACAGCACAGGGCCGGGAACGCCACCAGTGCTGCTGCGTGCAGCTGGGGCTGTGCCCACCCACAGAGTCCAGGGGGGCTTTAGAGCATGATGCCAAATGGTGCCAGACCCCCAGGGGAAGGGACTGGACATGGCTCCAGTTGAAAGGTACCCAGGTGGGGGGCACTGGCACAGATAGCCCCTTCAGCATCGGGGATGCGGGCAGCAGGGAGGCAGAGAGACGAGTAAAACACCTTCTATTGTTTTCAGATGATCGGAACACCCCGTGCCCAGGCTGGGGACAAAGCCCTGGAGAAGCTGCTCCCTGGCAGAGCCCATCAGGGAGCTGCATTTGCAGCCGTCCTGGTCCCAGGGCTGCTTCCCAGCCAGCCAGCCCTCCTGATTTTGGGAGCTCGTGCTGGCAAGAGCGGCAGTCTTAGGGGTGTCCACCCCACTCATGCTGGGCACTGCAGGCTGCAGTAGTCAGCAGATTTGAAAAGGCCATAGACGTTGACAAGGGGGAACATGAGCAGTGCCCCGAGGAGGGAGCCCAGCTGCTCCAGCGCCCCGTACCACACCAGAGCGCTGCGGCTGCAGCTCCGCAGGATCACCCCGGCCATCACCTTCATGTAGGAGAGTGTCCCAGTGAACAGCACCCAGGAGAAGACCTGGTGGCACAGGTGGAAAAATGGTCAGTGCCAGGGGTTCCCCACTGTGGGGACATTGTGGTAAGGTCAGATTCAGGTGTGGCATCAAAGACCTCTCTGAGTGAGAGGGACGCAGTGACTTACGATGATGACATTGCCCCACTGGGACTGCTGGAGGAGTGGGCAGGGACTCATCACTGCGATGGCCATATTGTAGGCACCAAAGCCAGTCCCTGCCATGGTGAGGATGACCATCAGGGTCAGGGACCTGCAAAGGACATGTGAGTGTCACTGGAGAACACTACTTGTCCCTAGTGAGCAGCACAGGCATGCAGCACATTCTGGCTCCTTGCTGGCTCCATTCTCCTTTCCTAGGGTGTCTGTGCTGCCAGGGCATGGACACCCCACAGATCCTCTCCCACCCAGTGCCTACACCCCCAGCCCTTGCAAAGTAGGGGCCATTATTGGAGCAGAAGCTCCTGGTATGCACCCTGCTGCAACCCCCAGGGCCCTGCAACCCACCTGCTGGGCAGGAACATGGCCACGATGCAGGCGAGGGGGTTGGCCATGGAGCTAAGTGTGGTTGCCAGGTGGTAGGTGGTGTGTCCGTAGGGCAGGCAGGAGTAGGACTGCACAGATGGCAGGACCCCATTGGTCAGGGCACTCACCCAGGTGACGAGGAGGTAGATGAGGGTGAGCTGAGTGAGGGAGTAGGAGACCTTCTGTGGCAGGATGTCCCCAGGTCCCTTGGGATCCTTTGGCCATGAGCAGCCTCTGCTCAGCTGTGAGTCAGCTCCCTCATCGAGGATCTGGTCAAATGAGTTCAGCACAATGTTGCTGGGAAAGAGGTGCTGCTGAGAGAGCTCCCACACCTTGGGCTGCCGAGTGAGGAAAAAGAAGGCCAGCAAGCAGGTCAGCATCATTGCAGTCATGAGCAGGAAAAAGATGAGGGTGGAGAAGTTGGGTGGGAGGTACTGTGTCTCCCGCCGGAAGATGGTGCTCTCCACAGTCTCATTGCCAGTGGTGCTGTTGACCTTGTAGCTGACATTGGTGCAGCTGGAGATACCAGAGCCCTGGCCCAGGGCAATGAGAGCAGGGATCAGCCCACTTAGTCCTTCACCTATGAAGAAGGTGTTCGTGTACTGGGGCTGCAGCTGCATCATAAAGGGCAGGAAGGTGACAGAGGAGGTGCAGTCCACCAGGGCCAGGAAGAAGGTAAGGATTAGGAAAGGGATGCTGTGGGATGTCCTGGCAATGAGGGACGTGTGGTTCCAGAGGAAAGCCAGGAGCAAGCAGGCAATGACACCCACGGACACGATCACATAGATAACAACCACCTCCTTCAGCAAGCCGGGCCGAAAGCGATTCATGAGGGTGACAAATAGTGGTCCCACGTTGGCCATCTGGATGATGATGGTGATGTAGGAGGGGAGGTACCACTGCTCCGGCAGCACCGTCACCAGCAGTGGCACCTCTACCCACAGCCCGTTGACGGCCACCCAGGAGCCCATGCCAAAGGCACAGGCCAGAAGGTGGGTGAGCAGTGCCATGGCTCAGGGATGGGTGCCTGGGCCAGGGAGTGATGCTGCTCTGCTGTGGGGAGAGACTTTGATAAGTGGTGAGGTGAGATCTTCCAGATCCTGGCCCTGTCCTCCTACGACCACTGCCTGTGTTGGCAGAACAGCTTCCCTCCTACGTGCTGTGAGGGTGTGGGACCCACAGCACAACCCAGCCCCACTTTGCCCTCTGCAAGCCCTGTGGACCCCCCTGCCCCCTCCAAGTGATGATACAGTGCCCTCCTGCCCTGGGTGTGGATCATGATGAGCTTCACCTAGTTTCATCCCGGAGGGCTGAGGCTTGGCAGCAGCAGGTGCTTTACCCAGGAGGGCATTGAACCTGTGCCAGCTCACGTTGCAGCTCCGTGCAGCCTGGAAAGGCTCGGCATAGCCGGGCGCAGGGTTAAGAGGGCTCTCACCTGAGGGCTGAGCGGTCTGAGCAGCTGCTCCGCTGGGAATGGACGCCTCGTACCTCCCACTGCATCTGCAGGGCAGGACGATGCAGCGCCCGTCCCCTCCCAGCCAGGACCCGAGCGATCCCGTCACGCTCCGGTGGCTGCGGGAGACAGGCCCCAGCAGCCCAACCTGCAGCCCAGCCTCTGCTCGTACCAGTCCGCTGAGTCAGCTGAGCTCCGGACACATCCCTTACCCACTCCCATCCCGCTCCTGGGCACAACTCTCACGTCCCGCTTCCCTACGTTCCCGTGCCCCCGCGGTCCCGCAGAGCCGACTCCAGCCCTCTCCGGGGCGCTGAGGCCGCCAGAGGAAACTCGGGTCTCACGGGGCTGAGCCTGGAGGGTACAACGACCCAGCCACGGCCCCGGCCCCGTGGGGAGACATCGGGCTGGGAGCAGGAGGCAGGAAGGAAACGAGCTCCGGTCTGACCGGTGCGTCGGCAATCTCCCAAGGGTAACTCACTGCGCTTTGGGGGAACCGGCAGCACCACGCGGGCGGGAGCCAGTCCTGGCTGCCGGAGCAATGACGTGACGCGGGCGCGTCACCACCTCCGGATGCGGACGGTTGACAGCCTGAACCTGCTCTGTTCTTCGTCTTGGTCCCAGCTGGCAGAGTCTCCAGCTCAGGGGGGTTATTATTCTTGGCGGTGTCCTGGACTTTGTCCTTGTCCCCGCCTGAACTGTGTCCCACCTATCACAGACTCTTCTTGCAGGTGCAAGTGTCACCCGGTGAGGGCTCCTTGTCCCCATCAGGATCTCTGCGGGGTCACGGGTTGGCATGGGGCGCTGGGAAACCTCCGAATGTGGCAGCTGTCCCACCTCGGGACACTGCGGGAACCAAGCCGCGAACCAGCGGATGAGCCATTTACACCTGTCGGGAGGTGACACGGGTGAGGAGACAGACCCCTGGTCACCCCCAGCAGGACCCCACCCCTCCCGTCCCGGGACCCACCGCCCCAGGACGCCTCATGGCAGCTCTTCCCCCAGCACCCACCGGGTGTCGCTGGGAGAGCGGGCTGCAGCCCTGCAAAACCTGGGGCTGCCTTCTCCCGTCTGCTTCCCTGCCCTACCTGTCTGCGGTGCCCGTACCTGTCTGTCCCTGTCCCTCCGGGGGACTACAGTTCGCTCCTTCACCCTGCTCTGCACCTGTGGGAGCATCCAGGGCAGCCAGGACCGTTGGGTGTAGTGGGGACAAGGGTGTCTCTTGTTCCCGGGGCTGCAGGGACACTGGGTGGCAGTGGCGGGGGAATGATCACAGTTATTTAATCGCAGCAGGCAGCTCAGCCGCACCTCAGCTGCTCACTCACACTCACACCCCCGGTGGGATAGGGTAAAAAATGGGAAAAGATAAAACGGTAAAGGGGACTAAACTGACGGATCGAGGTAAAATCAGTAGACCAGGAAAAGCAAGGATGTCCCATAGTCCGGGGTATCCCGGGGCGGGGGGGGGGGGGGAGGGAGGGGGCAGAGCTGTCCATGTCCCGTCCCAATCTATGCGCTCTCACTCGCTGGTTGGGCAGCGGGAGGAGCAGAAAAGTCCTTAGGGCTCTGTGAACGTGGCTCAGCCATGATCACACACTCCTGGGTTATCAGCACTGCTTTCAGCACAACTCCAAAACAGTCCCGCCCTGGCTCCTATGGACAAAATGACCTCTATACCAGTCAAACCAGTACAGGATCCCAGGGGACCTGGAAGCTGGGGAACAGGTGCTACGTGCTGGGGAAACCAGGCGCAGGGGGCTTGGAGTAGACGCAGAGCAGCTGAGGTCACTATGCGTCCATGGGTATGGGGACAGGGAGGGGACGACAATTGTCCTGTGTTTGATTTGTCGGCACAAAGACGCGGCTCAGCCGGCAATGAGAGCCTTCCCAAGGGCGAATGGCTACGGGGCAGAGGCAGTTCGAGGGGGTGCTGGGTGTGGGACCCCCGTGTTGCCCCTTCACGCTACTCACCCAAATCCACCCGACGCGTCCTGCTTGCCCTGCCTGTGCCTTCTCCGCCCCCTGCCCGCCTCGCAGCTGAACTCCGGCCCCCCGGCCCCTCGCCCCTCCGCACCCCCGGCAGATGCGAGCGAAGGCCCTGGAGCAGATGGCAACATTTGGTAGCCGAGTGGTCCCTGCCTGCGGGACTTTGCTGGACTGTGATGACCATCCCTCTAGGAAGCCCCCTCCTCACCCAGCCAAGGTGTGGCAGATGGGGACCCCATCCCAGCTGCAGCCAGCACATGCCAGGGCGTGCAGCAGAGATCCACAGGGTGGGCACACTGTCCATGCCATGGGAGTGACAGGGTGGCAGGAGGGTGTGGAAGGATTGGCAGCCCAGAAAAGCAGGGGTCTGTCCTTGAGCTCAGCCCTAGTGAGACCCATCCCTTAATATCTTCTTCCATGTGTGAGCAGTGGGGATGGTCTGTCTGGACAGAGGGTGGCTGCTGCTCCATTGCTGGGGGACAAGGGGACCCCCTCACTCCAGAGACTGCTGGCCATCCTGTTTGAGAGGGTATGACCCCCAGACTTGGGGACCTGCTGGCAGGTCTCAGTCTGGACCCTGGCAGCCCCATCCCTATTTGCATTCCATTTCCATGTGAAAGGAACAGGTCAAGTTGAAAGTGGAAAGGCTGGTGGGGGGCAGCCGGGAAGGGGCTGCTGCTGGAGGTGAGACCCCAACAAAAGGGCCGGATCCCCAGGGCCCAGTGCTCGCCTGGCCATGGGCTGTGGCCACGGCCCCACGGCAGCCGCCATCTGCAGGACTGTGCCGCCGTCACCACCGTCCAGACAAAGGCCTCGTGCCCAGCATGTCCCCATCTGTCACCTCGCTGGCTCCTGTATCCCTGAGCAGAGACGGAGTGTGAGCATCCGGGTGCAGGCAGCACCATTCCCTCTGCCCACAGGGAATGGGGTGATGCTGGGTGCAGCGGGTGCCTCCCCATTCTGTCCCCATGTTCCTCCTGAAGTGGCTCTGTAGAGCTCTTTCTGGGGAAACTGAGGCAGGAGCAGATGGTGGCTTATCCTGGGTCAGGGTATGGCAAAAAGCTGAAATATAACACTAGGAGTTAACATCCAAGATGAAGGGGTTGGGGACTGCTCAGCTCTGGGGGTGCCACTGTGTGGAGCCCCAGCCCTGCAGCTTGGCAGGTGTTGCCAGGCACCCATAACTGCCTCCGCCCAGCACTTCCGGGGGGAATTGGCCGCCGAGTGTGTTTTCTGCTCGTTGGCAGCTTAATTTAGCATCCAGGAGGTCCTGGCAGTGGCACGAGGGTGTCTGTAGAAGGTGAAAGAGCAAAAGCATTGCCAGCACCTGATTGTCCCTCTGTTCACAAACACCATCCACGCGTTCTTGGAGCAGTGGTGGGGATGCTGCACCGGGTGCTGGGGGAGCATTCCGGCAGGAGGCTGCTCCTGGGGCATGTCCCGGGATGCTCCCAGGGAGGGTGAGGCTTGGGGTGCTGCCTGGATCCAACGCCCCACTCCAACGGGCCAGACGTGCCTGAACAGCTCCTGCAGCCTCCTGCGTGCACCCGCACAGCCTCGGCACCTGGGGGGATGCAGCCTGCAGGCTCTGCCCTTGCCTACCAGCTGGGATTTTCCAGATGAGCCCGTTGTGCGAATCTGCGCTCAGGGCAGCCTTCTGGCTCCCTGACTGTGTGCTTTCCTTGGCCCTTTTCCCTCCACCAGCTCCTTGTCTTGCTCCAGGAGCCATTTGAACAATTCAGGGCTGTAACTGAGCTCCATAGCATGAGCCAAATGCTCGTTCCCTCCTTGTAGAGCTGAACGGAGATCCTTGTACCATGGGGCAGGAGCCACTCTGGGGCTGGGTTCAGGCCAGCAGGTCCAGGTGGCTGCAGGCTTGGTGACCCTGTTCCAATCTGTCACCTCCCTTCCTACTATCCAGCTTATTTTCCTGCATTTTGGAGTTTATTGCTACTGGGTGCTTGGGAAAACAAGGTGAGATTTCCTAATCAGAGCAGGCCCTGCCAACTAGCCACACAAGTGATATGAGGGAATCTGTGTGCCCACAGGAAGGCTGGAAATTTCCCCTGTGTCTCTGAAGCCCTAACCCAGTACCAGGACCCTCTGTCCACAGCAAGTAGTGACATCCAGAAGCATTTTGGCTTTGTCACTGTGAGAAACTCGGGCTGTGTGTGCATCCAGGCTGCCCAGCCGGCACCACGGGCTGAACCAGCACCTGGGACGTCACGGGGCACCGTCACACTGCGTGACGCAGCCTGGCATAGAGGAATGCCCCGTGGTTTCGATCCCATGTGAGTGCTGAGTTGCCTCGGAGGGCGTCCTCACCCGGAGCTGACTCAGCGAGCAGCAGCCGCCGCATGCAGAACCGCTCCAGCACCCTCCAGCCACCACCACTCCGGGAGACGGGGAGGACCCGTCTGACTGGGGAGCAGGAGGCGTGGGCACATCAGGACACCATCAGGACGCCCTCGGAAAGAGAGCAGAAAGAAGTGTGGCAGCTGATCTGTGCCGAGGAGACTCCTACGCTGCAGGGCCGATCCAGGTGGGTGGCAGAGGTGGTGCTGGTCCCGTGCTAGTCCAGTGCCAGCAGAATGGGGCTGGGTGAACTAGTGAAGGGGTCACAACCGTGTACCTCTGGAGCAGCTCCTCCAGGCAGAAGGTGACTCGGTGTGATATATAAGCCGGGCTGTACTGCCCACCCCAGGAGGGAGAGGAGCTGGGGCCACACCGGGCAGCGTCCAGATCTCAGATCCCTTCACTCCAACTGGATTTGGGGCATTTATGTTGCCGTGTTTTTTGGGGCTGTTCGGAGGGCGGCTCCACTTGGCTCAGCTTGGCTCGGTGCAGTCCAGCTCGGTGTGGCCGTGCCAGCGCAGTGCCTCAGCCAGCACAGTGGCTCAGCAGGAATGTGGAGCAGCAGGTTGTGCCCGGCCAGACTGTCCGTGCTGGGGAGGGGACCCCACGCTGGCCACTGGCGGCTGTGCTGGGGCTCCCATGTCCTTGTCCCTGCACTTTGACAGCCATCTCCTCTGTGACTTGGCCGAGCGTCTGCTACAAGGCTGAGCTCCATTGCCTACCATGGGGACATTTTCCCACTTTGCCTTGCCTGAGGGACACTTTTGCACTCCTGTGCTGAACCGGGGAGCCCATCCTGTGTTGGGCACAGGTACAAGGGCAGTGAAGCTGTCCATTGGCACAGGGACTGGGCAGCGCTGGACCCGAGGGGTCGGGCAGAGGGGTGTAGAAAGCTGCCCCGGGAAGAAGGCAGGAGGATGTGTGCCGGCGCTGGGACTGCTCCCAGCTGTTGCCATGCCTGGCTGCCCCCCTGCAGACATTTTCCAGGTCAGGAGGCAGCATGTCCCCCCAGGCAGGGAACGAGGATGGGGAGAGGGGCAGCCAGCCTCCCCCATGGCCACTCGTCTGTTAATTGTGTCAGGAGGATGCACCGTGTGCTGTGCAGGAATCCTGCTGGGGTCCAGATTCTGGGGGATCTGGCACCCGTAGGCTGGCAGGGGGTGCAGACATGGCTCAGCTGGGCTGTGGGTGCCAGGACTGCCTCCTGCTGCCGGCGGTCAGTGCCGGGACAGGCGCTGGGCTGCTCCCAGGAAGTTTGTACACGCAGGTGAGCGGCTGATGGTGGCAGCTGCCTGCTCGGGGCTGCCACGGGAGCGAGGGAGGCCACAGCACACAGGGCCCCGCCCTGCCCACCGCTGCACCTGGTGAGTGCTGGGGCTTGCTGTCACATCCTCAGGCTCATCCGAGGCCCAAATTGGGACCCTCAAGAGGAATCTCAGAGCAGCTTGGAAAAGGGACTGGGGGAGGGGGTCTGACCCACATATGCTCCTGTGTGCCCTGCCACTGCTGAGCCACTCTGTGTATTTGGGCTACTCTGGGTGCACCCACCTCTGGTCAGGGGGCTGCAGAAGGGTGTAGACCTGGTTTGGGTGCCCTCCCCCCGGCCCTTGTCGATGTGGGCGGGCTGGTGCCTCTGCGCGACCGTTGTGGCGACTGCGCTTGTTGGGGTTGGCAGGGACCCAAGGACACGGGGTGCGCAGGGCCTCATGCTGCCCGAGCACAACGCGGCCGGGGAAGCACGAGTGGAAACCCCCGTGTACTCCACGTATTTTCCAAAGAGCTCCAGGATGAGAGAGCAGGGAGCGTGGGAGCAGCGCCGGTGCTTGCGAGAGGGCTGAGAGCTGAGAGAGCAGCAAAGGGAGTAGAGCAACGAATCCACCAGCCCGGCAGGGTGGTGGGTGATGGAACCTTGGGCATGAGGGGATGCACGCCTGGGAGAAGGCAATGCACCCCTGGTCATGGGTGATGCAAGAATGTAGATGAAGCACCCCTGGGAGCAATCAGTGCTCCCCTGGGAGTGGGTGATGCACACCTGGGTGAAGGAAATGCCCCCCTGGATGTGGGCAGTGCACCCCTGAGCATGGACAATGGGCACATGCAATGCGCCCGCGGCACCTACGACTTGGGCAGAGCATCAGTGAGGGGTGCTTGCCTCTCTGCTCCCCACTCTCTCCCCAGGGTGCCCCTCGCCAGGACCAGGTCACCCTCCCCGCCGGCTCTATTGGCCCCGGTGCGGTTTGAAGCAGGCGTGCGGCGCGGATTGGCCGGGCCACTTGTCGGGGAGGCTCGGCGGCGGCGGAGGCGTGGTGATCGCCTTCAAATAGGCAGCGGAGCGGGGAGCGCAGTGAGCGCGGTAGCGCACAGTCTGGGCTGTCTTTGTCTGCCGTGGGCCCGGGGCGCGGGCGCGGGCAGGGGCAGGGGCAGCGGCAGCATCAGCATCGCCGCCGCTCTCACTCTGGCCCCGCTCTCATTCCGGCCCCCTCTTCGCAGCCGACGACACCTGAGCCCCTCGCTGTCCGTGGCGGCCGCCCACCCTTTTCCCGGTGCCGGCACGGAGGATGCCCGTCGAGGCGCTGCAAGCCGGTGACACCATGAAGGGGGTAACGGTGACGGCGCCGTTCACCTCGGCCATGCCCGTCCGTATCCTCCGCAAAGGGCCCGCGTATTTCCGCCGGCACGCCGAGCCGGGGGCCGGCAAACCCAGCGCAGTGGAGAGGCTGGAGGCCGACAAGGCCAAGTACGTGAAGAGCCAGAAGGTCGCCAGTACCAGGCAGGAGCCGGTGAAGCCACTGCTGCTCAAGCAGCCCCTCTTCACATCCGGGGTGCGCCGGGCTGTGCTCACCCCCAGCCGCAGGGCACCCCCGGGGCCACGCCGCGCCGATGCTGCCAGCCCGAAGACCTCCCTTGACCTGGAGATCCTCAACAACCTCATCAACCTGTGTGACAGCCCCTTCCCTAAGGCGGAGACCCCGCTGGGCAGGGAGTGCAGGTGGCGGGCGGAAGCGCCAGCGGTGGAGGGGGCTGTCAAACCACCGGAGAGCCCGGCCACCACCAAGCCCCCCGGCAGTGTGGCCGTGCGGAGGGTGGACGTCCGTCCTTGTGGAGCTCCGCGGAGCCCAGTGACACCGCTGCCACCATCCCCCATCCCAGGTGGGCTGCCTGTGACCCCGTCCCGAAGCTCACCTGCCCACCCCGAGAGCGCCCGCCGGCAGCCGCTGCTGCACCGCTCCAAGTCGGACCTGAGCGATCGGCTCTCCAGGGCCACCGCCGACCTCGAACGCTTCTTCAACTACTGTGGCCTTGCCCCTGAGGACATGCAGGACATGGGGGCTGAGCGCTTCGCCCGCGCCAGCTCTGACATCGTGTCCATCAAGTTCCACAGCGTGAGCACGGCCAGCTCGGAGGGCGGCCACTCGCCACCCAGCGCTGCCACACCGGAGGGACGGCCGGCGGAGCGCGTGCCCTACAGCATCTCCATCATCGAGCGCAACGCCCGTGTCATCAAGTGGCTCTACGGGCTGCGCCAGGCCAGGGAGCCCCAGCAGGTCTCCGATGTGTAGCAGTGCCATGGTGGGCACCGGGGATGGGTTGCTCAAAAGTGGACAATGCTGGATGGGGACAAAGCACAGGCTGTGCCCTGGGAGAAGCAGGGACCTCTTGGTGGTGACAGGACCCTTGAACTCAGCCCTGCTGTGCCACAGCATCACTGGCCTGATGTAGGATCCACTGTCTGACCCCTGTGCTGGCAGTAGAGAGCCAGGTCCCTGCAAGCCCCTGGAAAGGCAGAGGACGCATGTCCCTGGGTGTGTGGCTGGTCCTCAACACCCACACGGCCTCATGTGTGTCTGCCCTGCCTGTGCTACTGGCAGCTCCTGCCTGTCCTGCTCCTCCTGGGGTGGGGTGCAAGGGGCTGGTTATCTCCTGCATGGGGCAGGGACATGGAACCAGTGAAGGAGCTGCCCCTTGCAGCCTCCATGGAAAGGGTCCCACTACCTGGGGTGGTGGCCACATCATTGCTGAAGAAAAGCCTGGTGCTTTGAGGGGTGAGGGGGAAGCCTGACCCTCTGCTTCAGGCTGCCCAGGGCTATGTTTCTGTGTGTGTGAGTGTCTGCAGGTGCCTGTGTTCCCCGCCCTGGCTGCCAGTGGGCACAAAGCTTCCACCATGCTAGGCCTGGTATTTATGAAGACAACAGTTCCTATTTTGTACTCTTTTCCTTATGTTTGATCTGTAAATAATAATAATTATAATGCAGCCAGTTTTATTAAATACCTGTGTTTTGGAGGCTGTGTGTTGTCTCTTGAGGTGGTGGAGGTTGGGATGGGAGAAGGACTCCTGGGGTGCCTGTAGCTCTGCAGAGCTATGGGTGCTGGAATGGAATCATGGGTTCTATACTGCACTGTGCCAGCGCGGGGCCCCGTGGGCATGGCAGGGCGGTGGTTGGGTCTGGCAGGTCCCGGCAGAGCTCCAGCTGTTGGGATTCCCCTCTGTGTTATGCACCCTCCCCTGCCTCCTTCCCTCACTCCTGCAAACCTTGGCCAGGTCCCAGTCTCCAAGAACAGGGAGCTGGGGGCAGGAATAACAGAGACCTCCCAGGTGGGCTGGGATGAAAGTTGGTGCAAGGAGTGCTTTGAAGATGAAAAGCGCCTATGTTTTCTCCCAGGGCAGCCTCACGTGGCACTGCAGCCCTTCCAGAACCTCAGGTGCTACCTGTGCCCTGTGGTCCCTGTGCTCCTCATGTGTCCTGTGCAGGCAGGTGTCTTCTGGGGAAGGTGACATCAGGACCACCAGCAAGCACCTGCACTCAGGGACCCTGTCTGGACCCTGAGTCTTCCACTGCCTCCCTTCAGTGCCAGCCCCCTCAGCAGCTGCTGGCCAAGGCAAAACCATGGGCCCCTTGACTGGGGCTTCCATCCAGCACTTAGGGTCTCCAGAAAAGCTGTCATAAAGAAGAATTTACTACCTCAGCTTGATAACTGCACTGTTCCATGTCCACCCAGATCCCTTGCTTGGGGTGCAGGATCCATCTGACTCCTGCTGGGGTATTGTCAAGTCCAGCTCCTGGGAATGTGGAGGGCAGGATGTGGTGTCAGGACATGATGATGGGACATGGTGACAGGACAAGGGGATGGCATCTGGCTGTGAGTCTGGCTGATGAAGTGCTCTTGGTATGACACGAACACGCAGGGGATCCTTAATGACAGCATGTGGGTGCCTCCCCAGGGAAAACACTCCAGAAACCAGAGGGTGATAGGGACCATGGGCAATTGCTTGGGGACAGTCTTTGCCCTTGGGGAAATCTCTGAGGGAACCAGATACTCTTTGGTGGCTGGAACCGGCTGTGCTGCTGGATTCCTCAGTGTGGTGTGTCCCAGGGCTTGGTCTAAATTTGTTGCTATTGCTAAGGAGAAGGAACGGGGGGGGGGCTTCAGTCCCCAGCCAGGCAAGGGCTGAGCAGCCACATGTCCCTCAGGTGCTGCCAGTCCTCAGTGTGGGTCTGGTGTCCCATGCCCTGCATGAATCGGACCTGACATGGCCATCCAAAGCCCTGTGTGCTCATGTGTGCATGCATGATCCGGTGCATGCAGGACGTGTGTGTGTCTGCGTGTCCATGTGCACGCATGTTTGTGAGCAGTAGTTTGATGTACACACACAGATGCACACACAGCAGCTTTGTTCCCGAACCAGGAGACTCCATCTGACCCCCACCCATGGGACTGCCAACATGAAACCCCAGCACACATGTGTTCAGACACACGTGTCCCCCCCAGAATGCCCCCCCTCTCCCCTTGCATGTCCCCACTGGGGACAGCAGGACATCCCCATGCTCCCTATCACTTTCCCTGGCAGCTGCTTCCCGGTGGCTCTGGTTTCGTGGGGAGCACAGCTGAGTCCATCAGTTATTTCCAGGGAGGAGGGACAGCTGGGGAAATGTCCATCACCCTCACCCTCTGTGCTGAGATTCCCCATGGGTGCCCCATGTGCAGGCAGGAGGTGCAGGCAGGCAGCCAGGACAGAAGGAAAACCAGCAGCACCGCCCCCCGTGTTTTCCATTTTTTAATTATTCCCCACTGATGAGCATCTTCTGGAAGCGCCAACAACATCACGTGCTTTAATCAGCGTTAATTAGCGGGTGCCTCAGGACAGTGATGAGGGCAGGCAGCAGGAGAACCCCCCCCCCCCCCCCCCCCCACCCGTGCTGCGTGCACAGCTGGTGTCAGTGCCAGCACCCACCTCCTGCCTCCCAGCCCCTTTAACCCACAGCCCCCTCCTCACCCACAACCCTCCAGCCCCTTCATGCCAATCCTGGGGTCCTGCCAGCGCTGTGTCTGCTCCCAGCAAGTGCCTTGCAGAACTGGGCCACTGGCCATCCCAGAACTGGTCCTCATGAAGGTCCCCAGGGACATCCTCTGCTCTTCCGGTCCTCTCTGAGAGCTGGAGAAACTCAGCTCCATCCCATCAGGAGCAGTGCCTGTCCGGCCATAAATGAGGACTGTGGCTCCAGCCATGCTTGGAAGGGGACAGCCTGTGGCCCTCTGCATGGCTGTGTCTGGACAAAAGGGGAAGGAGGGACACCACCAGCCCCAAAGCTTATCAGGATTCCCATCCCACCCAGCTCCTCCAATCCTGCAGCAAAGTGGGATGGTGGGGGATTTACAATATCCAAAATCAGTGAAAAGGCAAAACCCCCATCATGTCTGGGGTCCCTCTGAGTGCACATGGTCCCAGGGGTTCTCAGAACCCCATCCTTTGAGGCGGGGGGAGGGGGGTCTTGGAGCCCTGTCCTAAAGACAAAACCCCAGAGACCAGAAAAAAATTGGGAGAGAAGCTGAGGTGAGGTCAGGGGGTTTCCATATGCTGGAGCCCACTTTGGCAGGTCTGGCTTTGTCCCACTCCTGCAGATCCAGCTCCTGCAGTGCCCTTCACCCCTGCCCACGGCTCCTCCAGCATGGCCATGGTGACACTGCAGACTTCTGAAAAATGGGATAAACAACAGTAAAAAATATAACTCATGGCAAAGGTTCCCTGCAGCAACTGGGGCATCTTAGCTGCCCTCAACCATCCCTTGTCCTGGACTCCTCTCTCAGTGCTGGCACTGGCCACAGGCATGTTAGAAGCTGGTGGGTCGGATCATCATGCGGGTGCCCTTCAGGGAGTAGCTGGGCCCCTGGAAGTGGTGCCAGCGGATGCCATTGAGCTTGCGGATGTTGTTCCGGGCTGGGTAGTAGATGCCATTCAGGTTGGAGAGGCCACAGGCATCAAACCACCATCCTGTGGGAAGGGAGCAGGGCAGGAAGGTGGCATCACAGGCTGGCACCCACATGTGCTTCACGGGGGTGTCCCCCTGCTCCACTCACCTCCCGAGAGCATCTGGGCACACTTGCAGAGACAGTTGTCATTGTCAGCATCACGGGTGCTGAATTGGGTGCCCTGCAGTGCCAGGCCACTCTGCTGCCCAGCCGTGCCACTGTAGTCCTGCAGTGACAGCCTGTGCCCAGTAGGAACACAGCCACTGTCACTGCCGGTGACACTGGAGGTCACTGAGCCCCCAGCACTGCTCAGGGGCTGCCATGAGCTGAATACAGCACAGAGGGATGTGGGCAGAGATCCTGCAGTTCCAGCTTGGCCTCCTGTCCTTGCTCCCCAAGAGTGGAGACTGTGGTATGCTGGAGCAGAGAGAACCCCCAAGTCTCCTCCAGTCCTCTTGCTGGGGGTCAGCTCAGTGCATGCATGGGATGTATGGTGCAGAGGATGTCTGGGGTCTGGTTCCACCTCCATCCCAGCAGTGAAGGCCCCCAGCTGCTTTCCACCCTCCTGCCCATGGCCAGGAGCACATGGTTATGGCAAGCTGAGCATTAGGAGCACAGCATCCCTCCCTGGATGGAGGACACTGGGGATGCTCAACACCCCTGGGAATGCCTGGTGGCCACAGCTGTGTCATCTCCCTTTCCCAAACAGAGTCTCAGTGCAAGATTTATACATTAAAAATCTACTTCTCAGGAGCCCAGGGAGAGATGAAAGTGTCACAGCATTGTACCTGGCACCTGGCATCATAACTACACCAGGACAACCCAGTGAAGCCCCAGGTGATCCTGCACCTTCCTATGGCACCACACCCAGCCCTTCCCCCTGGCCACTGCTCCCACGGAGCTTGGGGACAGTCAGAGATGGGGAATGCTGGGTGGCTGTTCCCACAGTGCCTCTCCCCTACCTGTAAAACTGCCGCTCACTGCCCAGCTGGAATTTCCTGTAGTGGGCATACACCTGGCCACCCTCCCAGTCCTGCAGCTCGACCCGCAGGGCGTAGGGCACCCGGCTCGTCAGCAGGTGCACGGCCTCATTCCCCAGCCAGTATTCCCCCGACGCATCCCCAAAGCCCTGTGGAGCAGCACGGTGGGTGAGTTCAGGGTGCCTGAGCTGCCCCCAAGGTGTCCCCCTCCCCAGTCAGGCACACACCTGCTTGTATTCCCTCCAGCTCCTCTGGAAGCTGAGGCTGCCGTTAGCACGAAGCTGGATGACGGTCCAGCCCCCTCGGTCTGTCTCCATGTCACAGTATGCCTGCAAGGGGAGTGAGGGACAGGCTGGGATGGCTTGGAGTGGACAGCCAGGTGCATCCCTGCCAGGCTGGGAAGCTCAGTGTGGGCGCTGTATGGGTGCTAGAGCTGGCTGAGGGGCTGGTGAGGGTGTGCAGTGCCCAGTGCCTGGCTGAGGAGTCTCTTCTCCCTCCATGGCCATGGGCAGGGGTTGGGGTCTGGTGTTTATAGGTCAGAGTGCCTTTAAAATCAATTTTATACCTCCATTTGGAAGGCTGTGCCAGGCCTGCTTTCATCCCGTGGGTGCTGCCTTCACCCCTGTGCATCCCCCAAGGCTGGCTGGGGTGGGGAAACTGCCCTGGCATGTGCCAAGCTACAGGGATCTGGTGTGAGGCTGGTGTGAACTGGGTGGGCAACACTCCAGGGTGCTGCAGGGAAGCCGTCTCTGGATTGTGCTCACCTTTTTGGGCTCACTGAGGTTGGCAATGTGCAGGGTGTAGATGCCACTGGCACGGATGCCCGCCCGGCGCACCTCGGCACAGTCCTGGAATTGCTGCTCCTGCCCAGTTGACATGGCTGTGGCAGAGGCACAGTTAGAAGGAAGAAAACCCTGATGGCCTTGCAGCCCTGCCTGGTTTTGCTGCTCTTCCCTCTCCCTTTGGAAGCCTTTGTGCTCACAGATTTTTTTTCCTTCTGCGCCATCTTCTGAGGGCTGGGCAAGGCAGCTGTGCCACCAGAGCTGGTGCCAGCCTAACCCCTGGGAGTTTGCCATGGCTAGGAATGGCACCAGGCTATGGACCCACCCCCTGGGGACTCCAAGCTGTTCCTTGGCTGCAACGAGTGGATCATTTTCTAGTGGAAGGTGTTCCTGCCCATGACAGGGTGGTGGAATGAGATGAGCTTTAAGATCCTTTCCAACCCAAACCATTCTATGATTGAATAATTCTATGATTTTTGAGGTGAGGTCACTCAAGCTGAGCAGACCACAGGGACACCCTGACACTCCTGGGAGCATGAGGAGCTTTCCCACTGCCCCACTCTGCTGGCACACCCAGCTCACCTCTGCCCTGGGAGACGAGGTGCATCAAGCTCTGGACAGACTGGAGGAGCTGGAGCTGCTGGCGCTGGAGCAGGCTGGTGTTGGCACTGGCAGCCAGCAGTGTCTTTTCCATCTCCTCGATGGTGCCGCTCTGCCGGCTCAGCAGCCGCTGCAGCTTCTCCTTCTCTGAGTGGGCCCCCGCCAGCTCCGCCTGCTGCTTCGTTTCCATCTCCAGCACCCGCACCTCCAGGATGCTGGGAGTGGGATGCAGCGGTGATGGGGTGGCAGAGCGGTCCCAGCGTGTCTGCAGGGACCCATTGCTGTCCCCATCCCCTGCTGCACCCCCTGAATTGTACCCTCACTTCTCGGATGTGCCCAGCCAGGGGAACCCAAAGCCTAGTGGCCATGCTGGGGCTGTGCAACCCACTAGAGATCACAGCCAGCACCTGGAGGGGTTCAAGCCCTCTCAAAGTGTAGTGTGAGGTGGGAGAGACCAGCTTCCCTGTGGGGTACAAGGGCTGTAGGGGTCCCTGAGCCACCCCAGCCCCTACTTGTTTCTGTTCTGCAGCTTGTGGATCTCATTGGTCTGCAGCAGCAGCTGCTTCTCCAGCTTGGTGGTGGACAGGGAATTCTCCTGGAGCTGCATCTCGATGCGCCACGTCTGATTCAGCACCTGCCTCAGGAGCAGAGGGGAGTCTTGGCATCAGCAGCCAGAGCCACACCGCATGCGTGGTGTCACCGGGCTGGCCAGTCTCTGGCACACAGCCCTGGTACCTCTGCCACTGGTGCATTAAACGCTGTGTCACCTCAGGGAATCTGCAGACAAACTGTGCCACCCACCACAGCCTCAGGGTGGTGGGGACGTGGGGACACATGTGCCATACCTGGGCCTCCACGTCGGTGAGCTTGCGGCTCTGCTCGGCGCTGCGGTTGAGGAGGGAGCTGCCGATCTCCAGCATGGTGGCGGTCTGGTTCTGCACTGCCGTCTGCTGCAGCTCAGCCATCTCCGGCTTCATGCTGCTCTGGATGTAGCTCTCCAACTGTGCAGGGAAGTGAGGATCCAGGGGATCATTGTCACCTCTTCAGGTCCTGTCTCAGCATCCCAGCTGAGCCTGGAACCACTGGGCACAGCCCCCATGCACAGCCCTGTGTTTCCACAAGGCTCGACCCACCTCAGGGCCCTTAGAATCTTATCAGAGGACAGAGCTAGCTGAGCTGCTGCAGGGGATCCTCAGGCACCAGCTGCCAAGATTCCTGGGCTGTGGTACCAGCTGGGGCCTGGCACAGGTTTCTGTATGCCCAGGTGTGCTGGCGGGCTGGGGCTGATGCCCAGCCAGGGTGGCCTGTGCCAAGCAGCCAGGCAAAGGAGCATCAAGCCAGACAGCAGCACCAGCTGCCAGCCCCCAACCACTGGTTTCCCAGGGCTGGGGATATGAATGGTGAGGCGACACCATCAGCCAGGGAAGGTGGATGTCCGGCACCCGGTGCTGCACCACCACGAGGAAATACTCGGGGCTGGGAAGAAACTGGCTGCGATCACAGCTCGGACACAGCTGAGATGACGTTTCCGCTTTCCCAGCCCGCGGGGGAGCCGCCTTTCCCAAAGGCTTTGCTATTTCTGGCAGCCCCGCCATGAGGTTCCCATTCAGCCCCTCCCCAGGGCGATGGCCTCGGAGGGGGCACGGTCCCTCGGCGGGGGCCACAGGGAGCGGAAGGGGCCACGCTGCCGCCCACGCTGGGAAAGCAGCCCCTGAGAGCAGGAGGGGCGGGGGCTGCCCAGCTCCCCGCATCCCACAGATGCTGCTGTTCCTGCAGTGCCCAGATCCTGCTCCCTGCCTGAGTTCCCCAGTGGTGCAGGCAGAGCCCCACATCCCCCAGCAGCTTGTGAGGTTGCGGACCAGGATCAGCAGGGTTGGGATGCTGCTCTTTGGGCAGTGAGGAAAGCAGGCAGCGGTGCTGGGATGTTCTGCACCGTGGTGGGAATGCAGTGGTGCTGGGATGCTCGGCGCTGTGGCAGGCAGGCGGCAGTGCTGGGATGTTTGGCATCATGAAATACCAGGATGTTCAGCACCACGGCAGGCAGCAGTGTTGGGATACTCAGCGTGGGAGTGGGGCCGGCAGCGGGCCAGGGCACAGGGCTCTGCACTTGTTTGACATGACGAAATCACACTGTTCCCTCCCCTTCTGCACCAGGCAGTGGCAAAACCATCACCCCCCTGTGAGCATCCATGTGGGGCAGGAGGGTCTCGGGGCAGGAAGGTCCCAGGGCTGACCATCCCAGCCAGCATCCCCTGCACCCGTTTCCCTGGGGATTTTCTCTCACAAGAACATGCTCTCAGGGAGGAAGCAGGGAAAGGTCGGAGAGCTGCGTCTGGAAAACATTTCCCCAAGCTGAGGGATTGCTGGAGAGTTTCCCTTTAACCACGTCGTTAATCTTGTTGCTTCACAGGGCTTGGGGAGGCCTTTTCTCCCTCTCAATCTTGCTTTTTTATTTTTTTTTTTTTTTAAATAAACATATCTGTGAGCCGAGGGCAGAACATACCCACGGAAAAGGTCAAGCTGGCACGGGGAAGGCTGAGAGCCCTGGAGATGGCGTCCTGGATCCTGGCCCCAGCAGCTCCCTGGGAGCTGGAGTGGGGCACAGTGTCCCCAGGCATGTCTGGCACAGGGGACACAACTGGGACAGGCTCTGTGCCAAGGACAGGGAATCTGGGATCCCCCCTCCTTCATTTGGGTGCTGATGTGAGCTGGGCTCTCCTGGTCTCAGAGACTCATTTCTCCACCATAAGGGCAGAGCCGCTGAGGGAAAAGCTGTGTTTTGATCACCCCAAAACATCACCATGGAGCAGGAGGAAACTCAGCCACTCACTGTCCCCATGCTGGGATACCATTGCCCACAGCTGGATCATCCTGTGCTGCTTTCTTGCAGCCACATCCCTCCCCTATGTCCCAATTCATATCCTGCCCTGGCATTTCTAAACATTTCACAAGCATTTGCTCAGTAATCCTTGAGTCACAGGTGGGTGGAAAACCCCTCACCTGCTCCCAACACCACTGCACAAATCCCAGGGTGAGCAGCATCAGCCCCTGTGGCTCAGGCACCTCAGAGCTGTGAAAATGCCACTGCCCTGCTGGAGACCCCATCTCACCCCAAGTCCCCCCTAGACCCAGCGGCACCATGAAGTGTTTGTGTTTGAACTAAAATTAATTCCCCCTGAGATAGAAGCAGCTGATTTGTCCTTGTGTGCTGGGTCCTTGCCATGTCCCCACCAAGGGGTGCTGAGTGGGGAGGGTGGAGCAGTCCCCTAGTGCCATGGATGGGGGTCCTGGGGGAATGTGGTGCTGGAGATGCTTGAGGGGGCCTGGTCTCCTGTTGGGTACCAGGAGACCCTCCCAGTTTCTCAGCACCCTGCAGGGGTCCCCATGCCAGGGCAGAGCAGACAGGGATGCAACATTGTTTACGATCTGTCCCTGAACCCAATGCTTCTTTTGAGCCCTCGTTTGTTTGTTCAGGGCTGGAGTCTGACCAAAACAAGCGTTCTTGGGCAGCTCTGCTGAAATTTGGGAAGCTGAGGAGCAGCAGCAAAAAAAAAAAATAGCTGCAAGCTGCCTCTAAAAGGAGAGAGCCATGCTGCAGGATGGGGCGGGACAGAATGAAATGGGGCGGGATTGTTGTGGTGGGATGGATGGATGGATGGATGGATGGATGGATGGATGGATGGATGGATGGATGGATGGAACAGGATGGGGATGGGGAAACAATGGGATACTGGCTGCCCAGTGCTCCATTGCCCTGTGCTCCTTGGGGCTGTGGTGAGAGGCATTGATGCCCACAGCTGCCCAGATGTGCAGTCCTACCTTGCCTGTGGCTGTCTACTCTGGATAGGGCCATGTACACCTGTGGTGAGGCTATGGTCCCTGCCTTGTTTGGCCATACAAAGGCTGCCCTCATCCTGGGGGAAGCTCAGAGCTGACCTGGGCACACAGGGCACAGGGACCCCAGGATTTGTGTGCACCCAGCAGACCCAGCAGGTTCCACAGTGACAGATTCGGTGCCACCAGCCAGGTTGTCACTGGCCTTGCTGACCCCTCCGCAACACTCTGGGCTGGCTTCCAGCAGAGCCACGGTTCAGTGTTTTCCCAGCTCTTGAGGAATTTGTTCTCTAGGATGGCTGAGGGGACAAGGAACAGCATCCCGCACGTCCCTGCTGCCTGCACTGTTCCCCACGGTCAGGGTGGCTACGGAAGCAGCGTGGCTGGCACAGGACATCCCCAGGACCCCCACTCAGAGTGTTGGCCCCATCCTGATCCCTGAGTGCTGCAGGGGCTCGGCATGGGAACATCACCCAGGAAATGGGAGTGCAGAGGCACACAGGTCCCATTGAAGTCTGGTGGGACACCACAGGACATGACTGGCTCTGCTGGGTCAGTGACAGCTGGGGACAAGCTGCTTCCCCTCTTATCAGTGTAGGTACCCAGTGTTCCTGGCATGGGCTGTGGGGTTCAGGGCCCCCCAGTGATGTGTCTCTTGGGATGAGCTATTCCTGACTCTGACGCAGGCAGCTGCACTCATATGCTGGGGGCTCCAGGAAGGAAATGGTGTTTCCTGCCTCAGGCATTGGGGACGGGGTGAGCCAGTGGGGGCTGAGGGTGGCAACCCCGTGGGTACACAGCCCCTCTGGTGTGGCACCCCACTGCTCCCACTGTGCACCACTCATAGGCCACCCAGGAGCTATGGGTCCCACACAAAGTCTTACCAAATGCTGGGAGCTTTTGCAAAGCCTATGAGAGTGAAAATGATAAAGCTGGAGAGATTTTGGTGGCCCCTGCCCTTAGGACCCTTGCCCTATCACTGGCCAAACTCCTTCCCAGTCTCCTCACCCAGAACCTGGAACGCTGATCCCCAAGGGATACATGTCGTGGCTAACCCAGCCAGGACCATGAAAAGCCCTATGGCAAGGATGGACAAGGAACAGAGCCTCAATGGGAAGAGATCTGGGTGAGTGATCTGCAACCCCCATGAGCTGCAGCCCCTGAAGAACCCCCTTCATGCAGACAGTGCCTGATGCCAGCTGCACACCTGCAGAGTAAAGCTGACCTGGATGCTCAGGTGGGCACAGGCCCCAGTGTCCACAGCTGTGCCACATGGATGCTGCATGAGAGGGTGCTGGACACAGACCCCTGCCCACGCCACCCTGCTGCTTGTCCCCCCCACATCCCACATCCTACATCCCACATCCTAACACCCTACCTTCAGCAGCCACTGGGTGCTGTTCTCCAGGATCCTCTCGAGGTGCCGCAGGCGCTGAGCAGCCCCGTGCCCGGCAGTGCCGGCGGGCGAGTCCCGCTGGAGCAGCACGTTGGCCGGACCGGGGACAGCACCGGGGGCTGCCGGGCAGGGCAGAGGGTCGGCCTCGGGCAGCACGAAGGTGTAGCTGCAGTGGCCGTGCTGCACACGGTGGTAGCGCCGGCGGCCGCCGCCCTCCAGAGCCCGGCGCTGGGCTCCGGCAGCGCACAGAGCCGTCGTGGCACAGGTCAGGGCTACGAGGCCGAGGCTGAGCGCCCGCATGGCGCGAGGGTCCCCGCGGGACCGGGGAAGCACGGCGGGGGATGCGCCGGCAGCTCGCTCCGTGCCGGGATGGGTCAGTGGGCGCTCGCAGCCGCGTCCAACCGCGGCGATTTCGGCATTTCCTCCCTCTGAGCCGGCGCTGGCCGCTCCGGCCTTTTATCGCCAGCCCTCGCAGGGGAAGAGGGGAGAAAAAAAAAAGGAAAAAAAAAAAGAAAAACAAAGGAAAAAAATCTGTTTAAAAACAATACTTCTATCTTTTTTCTTTCCTCTGAGTCCACTGCGGGGAGATCAAGTTTCACACGTGATCTATAAATGTCTCTCTCTCTCTCTCTCACACACACAGACACACACAGACACACACACACATACACACACATATACACACAAACACGCAGCCCCGTCCCTCCCCCGTCCGTTCTCTGCACAATTCATTGCACGTCCCGGGATGGACAGCGCCACGGCAGCACCGAACTCTCCTACCCTCCAGCCCTGCGCCCAGCGAGTTCCCCCGATCAACACCCCCTGGGATTCACCACACCCGGGCACCCCCATTCCAGTCAGCACAGCTCTCTCCCCGAGTCCCGGCTATTTATAATGCCAGCGGGAGCCAGGCCTGGATTTTGCTGCTCTGGCCATGGGATGAGCCCGTGGGGACCAGGAGGAGGACTGTGTCCCAGGCAGAGCTTGGCAGGACACAGCCAGACCATGCATGGGGCTCGGTGTGTCGGGGGCTGATGGACTCCAGCCACAACTGGGGGTCACCACGTCTGCCAGCCCATGTACTGGGATAGGATCTAGTGTGTGTCCCCCAGGAGGAGACAATCCCCGTGGTGGAGACAGGCTGCCAAGGGGATGCCCAAGCCTCTTAGCAGAGGGGGATCTTCTCCAACACCCAGAAAAAACCCCTGGTGGTTCCTAATCCTGTGGAATGGCAGTCCCAGTGTCACACTTGCCGCTCGCCCCACTGCTGGACCAGGCAATAAGCGATGCTGGTAGTACTTTACATAAAAACTTGAAATGAAATCTTCCCCAGTACGCCGGTGTTGGAGGGACAGGGCAGCGTGCCCCCTCACAGGAACCCAAGCTGGAGAGCTGGGGAATGCGGGATTGCACCGTGGCCATGGCCATCATCCTAGACCCCCTCCGGCAGCAACTCGTGGGAATGGGGAAAACAGGAACGCAGGAGCGATGCCGGGGGTTTAATCCGTTTATTTGTCATGAAGCGATCGGAAGAGCTGCTCTGGCAGCTTTGTGCCGGCTCTGGGGCTGACTCGATGCTGACACCCAGCGCTCCCGTCCTGAAGGGTCTGTGCAGCCCCCGCAGCCTCGACACCCCGCGCCCAGCCCCGGCCTCCCTCTGCTCACGGTCAGGGACGGGGCAGGGACGGGGAGTTCGGACCTCGGCAAACCCCAAATGCAGAGCTGCCTGCGGTTGGGAAGCGATTTAAGCAGACACATGGTATATATACCGATAGAGCCCTCTGTGCCTGCGGACACTCACAGCGTGGCAGGGAGGGACAGACTGGCACGCCTGGGCTCAGCACCCCCCGGTGATGGCTGGGAGGGGGCTCAGCACCCCACGGCCACGCCCCTGGTGATGGCTGGGCGCGGGTTGCAGCGCTGCTTCCAACACATCCCAGTTTGGGGATGCAGGAGGCAGCAGCATCCTTTACACTTGCACTCTGCATGTCCCTGTCCTAGACCAAATACGCGGCGGTCACCCCAAATTCCTGTGCCCACATCCAGCTGGGAGAGAAGCTCTTTGAGCCTCTCTGTGAGCTTGAGGACGATAGGGTTTGGCCCGTGAGGGTGCCGAGTGCTGGGCTGGCATGGTCCCAGAAGGGTTTTCATTCTGGAGGTCCAGTTGCCCTCCAAGACCCCAGAGAGCAAGATTTGACCCTTGGTTGTGCTGGTGGGGATGTTGAGCACCAGGCTGGGCTGCTGTGAACAAGGGCATGGTCGGCACTGGGGTCGCAGCCCCGGGAGTCCTGCTGTTTCCCATGCCTATGGCTGAGGATGGGGGACACTATCCAGCACCTGGAGCAGCTCAGTGGTGCTCTGTGCTCCCCAGCACTCCCATAAAATCAGGAGCTTGTGGAGCCAGGGCATCTCCCAGCCCTGGGGAACATTATCCAGGCAGGCATCAGCTACATTAGCAGGGTCCAACCTTGGTCTAACCCCATCCCACCCATCTGGAGGAAGGAAAGGGATGGAGCAGGCTAGGGGAGAGGGAAGACCAGAGGAATAAAGGAGCCACCCCCTCCCCAAGCTCTAGGGCTTTGCTTTGGACATTGAAAATTAGATTTTCTGAAAAGGAAATGTTTTACAGGCCATAAATTGTCTCAAAAGGAAAGGGGGATGGGGGACAGAGAAAATTGTGCAATTTTTTTTTGTGGATGGAAAAACAGGGGTGATGCGGCTGGAGCACTGTGGCAGGAGCTGGCTGGGAGCTCCTGACACGGTGCCCCAGCTCCTGTGCTGGTGCCTGCTAGGTGCCCGTGTGCCTTTCTGTCTTCGGCTTCTTCTGTCGCTTTTTGCCTTTGTTTTTGGGTTCGGTTTTCTCTGCAACAGAAAAAGGAGGAGAAAAGGAGAGCTCGCTCTTTGGCCAGGCAACATGAAGTGACCTGAGTCTCATCCATGGGATGCTGATCCCATATCCTCCCTCAAGGTGTTAGTGCTGGACCCTGTTTCTGATTTTGGGGACCCCAGAGCCGTTGCCCGGTCATGAAACAGCAATGTGGTTCTGTGGGAGGTCTGGGAGTGCTGATGGCATGGGCCATCTCCCATGGGTGGACTCTCAGTCCTGGTACCCCAAAATCCCTTGGAATGGGGTGGGGCAGCTCAACCCAAACAGAAGCTGCCTAGAGAAACCCCAGCTTCTCTCTGAGCAAGGACTGTGGGTGTTGGAGAGGGGCAGTGGCTGCACCAGGACCCCAAAGCCATGGCACACCCGTGCTCAGCTCTGCCATGATGTGGGAACCTGCCCACCACCACGGGACCCAGACAGCCCTGGGAATATTTGGGCATGGTAGGAAACAAGGTGGCTTTGGAGAGCATCCTTGCATAGGTGCTAATTCTCTCTCCCTGAGGACGCTTTCCACGTGTGGATGGTCCCCATCCCAGTGGCACAACCAATGTGCTGGTGGAGCCTGGATACATTCCAGGTTAACCCACTGCCAGCTTTCCAGGGTCAGGCTGCTGGGACCCAAATCTTTGCTCACCCCGAGAAGCTGCCACACACCCTCCAGGTAGCCGAGGTGTTGGTGCTGAGACACCAAAGAAACAGGGATTTTGGATAAACCCTGCTGTGCCATGGGCTCCAGTGAGAGTGGCAGTCCATGCTATGGATCAGAATGGTTGCCCCAAAATCTGGGCAGCTTTGTCAGTCCTTGCCCCCTTGCACCCACATTCCAATTAGAGCCACATGTGGGGGGTTCAGTGGTGTGAGGGGCACAAGTGAGCATGACTGTCCCTGGTGTTGTGTGTGCCAGCACTGTTGTCCCCAGTCCCTTCTGAGGGCTCCAGTTCTTGTCCTGCCTGGCTCTGAAATCCTGTTTCTTGGCTCTGATCTCCAGACAGTTGCCACCCACAAAGGAGAGGGCACGGCACGCACGCCAAGCGTCTGGAGAGCGGGACAGACACCCAAGGCAGATTTACGGCAGCACAAGGGGTTTGTGCCATGGCCAAATGCAGCAGCTTTTCCCTTCCAGCCGCCTGGATGGCTCAGAAGTGGTGGCACAAATCTCTCATCACACGGTCGGGTTCGGCCGCCTGCCCTGGCTCGCCTGGGCTGGGGGTGTCTCGGATGCATCAAGTGAACTCCTCGCCCTCCTCCAGCATCTGGATCCCATAACCCGGCCCTTGGCCAGGCGGGCAGGAGCCTGGGAGCAAGGGCAGATGCACGCTCTGCCGTGGCAGTGACTCTGAACAGCCTGCCCAGGAGAGGGAG
This sequence comes from Cinclus cinclus, assembly GCF_963662255.1. Classification (NCBI taxonomy): domain Eukaryota; kingdom Metazoa; phylum Chordata; class Aves; order Passeriformes; family Cinclidae; genus Cinclus; species Cinclus cinclus. The sequence goes on from NC_085063.1 coordinate 8,498,976, forward strand.
GCATGGAGGGACTGCTCTCTCCTCAGGGGGCTGCTTGGAGGGGGCTCATAGGATTCCTTCTGCTAGAGAGGGGACAGGCCTGTCTCTGAAGCTGATCCCAGACAGCAACCTCAAGAGTAGAGTCCTGTCAGTCCCTGAGCCCATCACCATAGCCCCAGGGCTCCCAGCTTGCAGGAGCACAGGCAGAGGCAGGAGGCCAAGCACTTTTTTGGGGTGCCAGTGCCTTCCCAGTAACTTCACAAGATGAGGTGCCCCTGGAATACTGGCGCAGCAGTCCCTGCCAGTGGGACCCTAATGTGTGCCAGGCAGGGCAGGGCATGGGCACGGTGCTCCAGGACACAGTGCTCTGGAGCAGCCTGTCCTCCCACACTAAATTTCTTGCATCAAACTGTCACCAGCTCTGCGGGTCTGGAGCTGCCACACACCAGCAGGGAGGGGAACATCCTCAAAATCGATGCCACCTGGCACCCCAAAGACATGAGCTGGGACCTGGGTGGGGAAGGGAATCAGCTCCTCTGCATTGTCAGCAGGAAAATATTACTTATGATTGATGGTGCTGGGATAAAACCTCTCTCCTGGCTCTGTGGCCCTCGCCCAGCACACACGTCCTCTGCTGTTGCCCCCCTTCTTTATCCTTTTTCTCTCCACCCTCACAGTCCTGTCCTCTGTGATCCCCGCCACGCTGGCGGTGCCGGCCAGCCCATCCCACGGCACAGAGTGATCCCGCAGCTCCGAACCGCAACCCTCAGTGGCTCAGATCTGCTGCCAGGCACTTCAGATCGGTATCTCATGCATCCCCCTTTCTGCCAGTTATTAAGTGGAGATTTATTAGGGTAGCTTCAGTCCAGACGCCTGCATCCAAAAATGACATCAGCCATGTCCTGGTTCCCATTGCCAGCCCTGCACCCGTGCACGCACTGCCTGGACAGAGCCTGCAGCAGGTCTGGTGTGTGAAAGGTGGGGAGATCCTTGAGACAGGGAGCCCCCAGCTTGGGAATGAGGTGGGGGGAAGTGCAGGAGCATGAGTGAATATCTGTCCAGATGAGCCATGGAAAGGGACTGTGCCCTTGGGAGCCTCCCAAAACTTTGGCCATTAGAAATCCCCTGGGTGATGCTCTCCTAATTCACGAGCATTCCAGCTTTTGGGGAGCTCAGAGGTTTTTGCAGGAACCTCCCCTGAGTGTCTCAATCCTCCTTACCCACAGCTGCAGTACAGAAAGCCTCCCTTCACGTCGTGGCAGGATGGGAGCTGGAGCTCGGCAGCCTCATCCCACCACGGCGGTTCGTGCCAGTGCCCAGCCCAGCCCAGTCCAGCATGGAAGGGGACACTGGCTCATTCCAGGCATCCTCGGGGCGTGCCAGGTGGGAGCAGCCAGCCCTAGGGCTGCTCAGCACATGTGCCTGAGATCACAGCTTTACCCAAAATTTCAAAATGCTTGGGAGATGACAGCATGGCTCGCCAGACCCGTGCTGCCACCATCCTCCTGCAGCAGCCCTCGGGCTCATTTTGGAGAGACGCGAAGCTGTCCCCAGACCCGGCGGCGCGGTGCTCACCTCCCGGGCAGTGCTTCTTCATGCGGCACCTCCTGGTCTCCAGCAGAGCGGGGCAGGCAGTCCCGTCCTCCCGGGCGGCCTCCGGCACCTCCCGCACCCGCGTCTCCACACCCCACTTGCAGCCGCAGGTCCGGCTCTCGTGGGTACAGGCGCTCCACTCGCTCCACGGCCCCGGCTCGCACGTCTCTGCAGGGACGGGGACAGAACGGATTGGTGACCCCTCGGCGCCCAGGCACGTCCCCAGGGACGGCGCGCACGGGGTGCGGGTGGTGCTTACCTTGGCACTCGCGGGTGCCGGGCTGTGCCGCAGTGCCGGGGGGACACTGCCGAAAACACTGGCCCTTGTACAAGTAAAACTTGTCCTTGCACTTCATGCAGAAGTCTCTGCTGAAGCAGCTCTCGCAGCTGGGAGACCTGCACTCTGCCGGGAGGGACGGCCGGTCAGAGGGACAGCCCGGGGCAAGTGGCACCCCCGGCACCCACCGGGGGTACAAAACCTGCGGGGGCCGGGCTGCAGCTCTGGGTAAGGGAAAAGCGGACGAAGCCCCCCTAACCCGGCCGCCCCTGGATCCAGTGCCACCAGGGATGCCGTGGGAAATGAAGCCATCGCCCTTCCCGCAGCACTGGGACCCACAGGGCGCCGAGGGGAGCGGGGGGCACTAGTAGGAGCAGGGGGACCCCGGCTGGCGCGGGACGTACTTGTGCATCTGTTGACCTCCAGACCCCGCACGCCAAAGTAGCCTGGGGGACAAGTGTGGACGCACATGCCGTACTGGCGGATGCCGTCCCTCCAGATGAGCAGGAAGAGCCGGTGGTGGCAGGTGATGCAGCCGTTGTCCTCAGAGCACAGGACGCAGCCCGTGCAGTTTTCCAGCAGGCTGGCACTTGCTGCGGGGACAAATGGAGGAGAGAGGCTGTGGCACAGGTGCCGAGGTGAGCCCCAGCCCCGTGGCAGCCCCTCTCTGTCACACCAGGGTGATAGCACTGTCCTGTCTCCCTGCAAATGCCACCCCACCTCTCTCTGTTCCTCAAATCCCCACCTCTGTCCATGCTGGCAGCAAAGGGACACATGGAGCCATCGCTTCTAGCTTGGTTATCACTGATGGCCTCCATCACTGCAAGATCCAGACAGAGGGTTTGCCCCATGCCCAGCACTGCCCATAGGTGACAATCTGAGCCACGTCCCAAGCCAGCCTTGCCCATCCTGTGGGAAGTGGAACAGCCACTGGGTCAGTGGGTAGAAATACAATCTGACCTGGATTAATCAGTTGATGCCTGTTAAGTGTCAGAGGACAAAGGGCATTTTGGATGCACTCAAGAGGAGCTGAGAAAAGGATCTGTCTGTTTGCTCAAGAGCCTCTGCTGCCTCCCTGGCTGCCTATGCTGTACTCCCAGCCTATGGGAGGGTGACTGACCCCGGGGAGGGTGACCTCTGTTCCCAGGGACAAGGACAGGTGCTAACATCCACCAGCCCACAGAGACACTTCCAACTACTCCTGCTCTCTAAGCCCACAAAAAAAGCAGCCTGGAGGGATGCTGCTGGCACAGGGGAACTTTGGAAGCTGGGAAGCATCGAGCTCTGGGGACTGCACATACCCTGTGTCTTTTTGCAACCCCAGGCTATCTGGGCATCACAAAAGGGGCCACTGAACTCTTGCATGCAGGCATCCAATGCCTTCACCATGCCCCTGTTTGCTTGGCTCTGGCAAGCCTGAGTAATGGTAACAGTGCCAGAAGTCCTGGTACAACAGGCTTAGGACCTGGGGTCTGTAGAACCATAGGATCACAGAATGGTTTGGGTTGGAAGAGACTTTCAAGACCATCTCAAACCCCCCTGGCCTGCAGGGACACCTTCCCCTAGACAAGGTTGCTACAAGCCCGAGTAACCTGATGGGTGCTGCCAAGCATGGACATAGCCCTGGGAGCAGTGCCTGGCACTGGTCCCTCTGACCCCAGAAGCTGTGTCATAAGGATCCCATGGTTGTGGGGCTGGGCCAGAGGTGCTGGGGAAGCCGGGGGGATGCTGTCAGAGGATTCTGTCAGACCATGATGGCAAGCGATGCCTCGCGGCCCCGTGCGCTGGTCCCTGGCACAAGCCAGTCCATGGTGCCATGCAGTTGTCCCCAAGCTGGCTTATCACAGTCCCTTCTCTGGGGCACACTGTCTGGGATGGCAGCACTGCCAGGAGCCTTCATTAGAGCTGCATCTGCTGGGAGCGCTAACGAAGCACCTTGGATCCATTAAGTTGTTATGGTCTCCGTTACATATTTACCAAACGCTGACAACATTTGTGTTCCTGGCTGCAGCTGGAGTCACTTCCCTCGAGACCCGTGGATTTACAAGCCTCTTTCCCTTCCTTAATTCTTTTTGATATTTAGGGGTTTTTTTTGCTGCTGTCCTTTTACCTCCAGCCAGGGCAAAGAAGGTGGGGAGCCCTGGATGGGCTCTGGGGCTTCCCTCCTCTCACTGGCTTTGGAAATAATTCCATGCTATGAAGCTGGGAGTAATGGGGTCGTCCTCCTCCACTCCACAGTGCTGCTGGTATGGTACACACATCTCTGCCACCCAGAGTAACACTGGGAGCCACCACAGAGAAGAACAGAATGTGGCTTACTCTGAAACCATGGATTTGGGGATTAGGGAGAAGTGGTGGGTTCATCTCCTCCTGTCCAGTGGTAATGGCAGAGTGCGGGGCTGAGCTGGGATGGACACTGGGCATGGGGCACAATGGGTACCTGAGTTCTGCTGGACGTGGGTGTGATATCCCCCATTTCTGCCCACCCTACACCCAGTCCTGCTGGGACCCATGAGTCCCTGGGGAACTGGACTGCCCAGACCAGAGATCCCAGTGTCAGCAGGGAGGCTGTGGGGTGCTGCAGCATCGTTTGTGGCTCCTGGGCCCTGTGCTAGCTTTTCTCTGTGGGTTAACCTGGGTATGAAACATGTCTGGGGTATGAAGCCATGGCCAGACCCCCAGGCTGCCAAGACCTGGGGCCTTTGGAACATTGCCCTACCCAGCATCAAGCACTGGTAGCTAGAGCCCCTCTTGGTGCTTGGCTGTTTCCCATCAGGGGTGTTTTGGCCACCAGCCTGGCCACCCACATCATCACACACAACTACTGCCTCCGCATGCCTTTAACATGGAACAACTTCAAGGGAAGCTCTCCAGGTTCCAGCCCTGAGAGCACTGGTCCTGGGAGGTCCAGCCCCTACCCTGGCACATGTTGGCCCCAAAACCAAGGCACTCCTGGCACAGAGCTGAGAACCAGCCCTGGATCCACTCCACGCAGCCAGCTGGCACTGCCTGGCACTGCCCAGTGAGGGACATGAGCCAGTGTCCAATGGACGTGGCACTTGCCTTAGCGCAGCCTCAGCACACCCTGCCTTTGCCCAGGCACTGAGCAAAGTGGTTCAGGTGGTGCCTCTTCCTGGGAAAAGGATGGGACAGGGGACAGGCAGTGCCTTCCATGGCTGTGAGCATCCTTCCAGGAGGTTTTACTCCTAAGGCACTTAGTGTGTTACACAGAGAAAGGAAATAACAGAAAAACAGCCCATTTTGTGCTATCCCCACTGTGTCTGGCTCTGCTGGGATTTGCAGAGCTGGTTCCAGTGCCAGCTAGTGTCCCTTGTCTCCTGCTAGCCCTAAAGGCAGGGCGGGCACTGGGCAGGCAGTGCTATGGGGCTGTGCTCTGCATCTTCCTGCACTGCCAAGCCAACCCTGTGCCACGCACCCAGAGGGGAACACAGACAGTCCACAAAGGGGCTCAAGGGGAGATGTTGGGGTTTGCCGGTTCCTGGCACCTCCAGCTCTGGTTCCCAACTCCTTCCAGCTCTGTGCAGGCAGGACAGGCAGCCTGGTGTCCCAAAACCACCCTGCAGGACCCGAGCAAGAAAAGCCCACTGCGCACACTGTACCTTGCTTCTTCCACCGGTTTTGCGTGAGCATTTCCATGGAGCTGATGAATAACAGCAACATGAATATTATCCACTGCATCTGGGCAGGAGTGATGTCGGACAGGGAAGAAATCAAATCATCCAAGCGGCTGGCGGGCTCGGCTCCTGCCAGAGCCGGTGAGGGGTGGTGGGAGAGCAACGAGCGGCTCCGAGCTCACACCATCCCAACCCGAGCTTCGGACACACAGCCACGCTTGAGGGAAGCTTGAGCCGCAGACAGTGGGGCAGGCTGGGGTTGATGTCAGGCCCGGGGAGTGCTCATGGTGGTGGGGAAGTGCCGGCTGCTCCAGGGAGCTCTGCCTTTATAGTCAGTGTCAGCCCCCTCTCCTCACCCTCCCTTTCAAAATAATAATAATCCTAAAAAAAAAACGAAAAAAAAAAAAAATCCCCCAGCAGCAACAAAGTGACTGGCAAACGCCCTGGCTGGATCCCCCCGGAGCACTCCAGCCACCACCTCGGCTGGGAACCGTCCCGCCGTCCCGCCGCGGTCCGACTGTCCCGCTGCCATCCCAGCGCCGGGGTCACAGCGAAGCCCCCTGCGATTTTGGGGGGGTGGAGCCAGGAGGGTGACGCTGCCTGCGCCGGCCCCCCCGGCTCAGCCCCCCCGGCTCAGCCCCCCGCTCCCGGTCCCGGCAGGGCTGGGGGGGCCAGCGGCAGCCCCCGGGCAGGGCTGAGCCTCCCGGGCAGGGCTGAGCCTCCCGGTCGCCGGGAGCCGTGGTGGGTCTCCGGCAGCTCCGGCGGCGGCTGTGGGTCTGCCCCGGCTGTCCCCAGGATTGCAGCTGACTCTGATTTTCCGAGCGCTTCTTAACTCACCTCCTTCCTAGCTGCGGGAGCGAAGCTGAGCCGAGCCGAGCTGTGCCAAGCTGTTCCAAGCCAAGACGAGCTCACGGAGCTGTTCCGGGCTCCCATGCGGCTGTCTACACTCCTTGTCTCGCTGTGCCCCCCAAAGCCCACCCTAGGGTCTGTCCTTGAAGTGGGATGCAGGACAGGACAGGGACACCTCACTCACCAGGTACCCGAGGTGACCAAAAGGCGCAGGTCCCCATCCTGGGAGCCCCACGTGCTGATCCCGTCGTGCCAACCCCGTGCCAGGAGCTGTACCCTGGGACAGCGTGGTGACCTCCCAGCCAGGTCTCCACGGCCACTGGCCACCAGTGACAGCCTCAGTGACAGCGCATTCACTCCTGTCATCACCACGTGCAAACCAGCACATGGTGCCCCTCTTCACCCCCCACAGGGGTCACAGAGAAACTTTCTGGGTATACAGGACCCCCCTGAGCACCCTGGGGCAGATCATCATCCCCTGTTCATCCCACACGCTAACGAGTGCTACTTTCCATCCGGGATGCTCTGGGTCTGCATTGCCTGGGAGGGATGAATGGGCAGGGGCCACTGAGAACCAGCAAACTCATTGCTCCAGAGTGGAGCACCCACGGGGCTGCAGTGGCTGTGTCCATCAGTGTCCTGGGGTGTTCCAACCATGCCCAAGGACCTTACAATTGGGTTAATCTTCTCTCTACCCCTTGAATTTCTCCCTCCTGTTTCCCTTCTCTCCCCCAGCCCCCCTGAGCCTCTCTCCTCACCACTCCCATCCGGCACCGCTGCATTTCATTCCTGAAGGGTTAATGATCAGACAACAAAGGAGCCATTTCAGACCCCTTTGGCCTCACTGTAGGAAACCAGGAGTAATAACTGAGGAAACCAGGAGTAATAATCGTTGGGATCACTTTAGGTTTTTTTTCTAATTATGAAATAAATTGAAAAATTACACATAAAATGCATAAATTGCAGCATCTGGCTCAGCTGAAATTTCCGTAAACAACCAAACCTACATCATGGCATCACCATCAGGAGTTTGCAAGGGCTGGGGGGGGCCATGTGGGCATGGGGATGCTGCTGCCATCCCAGCACAGAAAAACAGAAATATGGCAATGGCATTGGGGATATCTGAGTGTCTCCAAATCCTGGCTGCAGGCAGCTGCATTGGTATGGATGGCCGTGACCGGGATGAGATGTGGTTGCCACAGGGCAAGGAGCTTCCAGAAGTCCTGTTGTGTGCCAGCCCAGCTGCCCTGGAGCCAATAGGGAATTTTCTTGTCCAGACCTGGAAGGCAAACACTGGGCAAGGGCCAGGGAAGCACCTCATTCCTGGTCACGCTCTCTGGCTGCTGGCGTGGGTGAGCGGATGTCAGCACAAGCCTTGCCAGGGTGCCCTGTCACAGGAGGACGGGCACTAATTAGACAGCTCTCGTTAGTGCTGGATCCTGGGGGCACCATGTGGCCATTGCTCAGCCCAGTCCCAGATGTTTGGGACTGCGGGGGATTTGCCAAGGGCGGCAGAGCCGCTGTCCCCATGACCCTGGTGCTGTGTGCCAGGTACACCTGAGAGAGAAGAGAAATCCACAGGTTTCCCTTAATTCCTCTATTTATGACTGTCGGTAGGAGGAGAGGTGGTGCCTGCTGCTTAACTGGGCACCTGGCAGCCCTCTGTTGTGCTGGTTTTGGGGTGCTGCGGGGAAGGGGAAGCCCAGCTGATGATGCCAGGGCAGCACCCGCGATGACTCGGGGATGATGTCAGGGAGAAAGAAGTGAGGTTGAACCGCGGGTGCCGCTGGCAGCTCCCGGCTCCTCACGCAGTCCTGCTCCACGCCAGCACAGAGGGAATGAAATGTTCCTCCTCCGTCTTCCAAAGCAGAAGGGAGAAAGTGTCCAGAAAGATAATTTGGAAAGTTTGTTTGACACTTGAGCACACTTTCATCTTCGGAAGAATCTTGGTGACCTTCCAAAGCTGCACCGCCTGCTTCCCGGCACGGCAGGCGCCCCAGGGCACACGCCCGTGGCACCAGCCCAGAGGCTGTTTTTGGGATGCTCAGGGCTCTGGAGGGGACAGTGTGGTCCCGCCGGGTCCACAGGTCAGCAGGGATGCAGTCACAGAGGTGGTGGCACAGGGATGCAGGCACAGGGATGCAGGCACAGTGATGCAGGTGCAGGGATGCTCCTAGCAAAGGTAGTAAAGTGAAAATTAAATATCTGGAGCTGGCTAGCAACAGAAGGAGACAGGAAAGGACAGGGGGATAGAGGGAACCCCTGGATGAGGGCGTGATTTTCTCCACAGGTGCCATGAGCTCCCAGCAGCCACGAGGGCTGGGAGGGGTCTTCCCCAGTGCATCCCAGGCGATGAATGTGGGTTTGATCAGGGGAGGGTTTGAGCGGATAGTAATGGATAAGGAAGAAAAATACTTGGCATTCCTCTCCCATCATAACAAGCCCAGATGCTTGGACGGTGGCAGCCCACTTCCCACAGGAATGGAAAGTCACAGCTACTCTCGCGCCAGTTCGGCAGAGGTCCTTTCCCTGCTCTTATGAAATGCCAGCTCCGACTCACGCCGCAGAGCAGCCCTCACTGGCATCCCGTGACACGGCTCACTCCATCACCCGGGTCCCTGGCAGTGGCACTGGCCATGACCCTGCTCCAGGAGAGGCAGAGCTCGGAGCAGGGAAATGTGCTGGGAAAGGCCAAGTAACAGAGTCAGTGCTGGTATGGCTGGTGCTCCTTCCCACATGCCAGCATGCTGGGAATACCTGGACTAGCACAGCCCTGCAAGGGAGGATTGCTCTGGGGAGGCTGATGCTGTGGAAAGCATTAATGGGAAGCAGCTCCTGTCTGGTCAGAGCTGGTGGGAGCAACTCCAGCCTCCTGGCAGCCCAACTCACCACCTCCCATGCCAGCACAGAGGAGTGAGGTCCCTCAGTGCTGGGGTCAGCTCTCTCACATGAGAAGGAAGGTGTGAAGGTGGCTGATTTCAGTGCTGATGTTGCCAAGTGCAGCCCACAGCATGCTCATGGCACATTTGCTCTCCCTTCCTTCTCCTTCTCCTCATCCTCCTTTTCCTTCTTTTCCTTCTCCTCCTCCACCTCCTCCTCCTCTTCATGCCACACTACAGCCATTCCTGGGTTTGTGCCACCCAGCATTCCTGCTGTTCTCAGGGAATATGGCATCCTAAGAGGCTTAAGATTTGCCATAAATCAAATCCTTCATCCCAGAGCGAGCTCTGGAGCTCCATCTCTCTTCTTGGCTCCTCTGGCTTGCTCCAGTCCTGGACGCCAGTGTGGCTGCACAGCCTTCAAGTGCTCCAGCTGCCAAAACAGGAGCAAAGCCCAAAGAGGGAATTTGCATCAAGTGGCACTGAAGGCTGAGGGGCAACAAGAGTAGGAGAGGGAGCCGGGAGGAAAGGGAAGATGAGCAGCGAGATGGGAGGAAAGGCTTGGTGTCGAAACCGAATTCCTAGTACATGTCAGCAGAGCAGATTTTCAGTGTTTATTTTATCTCTTTAGTTGAGCCCCTTTGAGGCAGAATATATTAAATGGCCTGACTTTATATAATGGAAATAATTGAAACAATACTCCTGCTTCCAGCCGCAACGTGCCGTGATTTCAGCCAAGAGTGGCCAGCCTCCTCGAGGTGGTGGGGACAGCCGCTGCTGCCGCTGGTGCTTGTTCACTGGTTATTGTTGACATATGTCAGCGTCGCCTTCCAATTTCCGTACAGCTGTCAGAGCGGGGAGAACACCCGGTGGCTGGCGCGGGGTGAGCTCAGCGCCGGCCAGCACCGACGGGCGCTGGGAGGGACGGCGTCCCCACACCGGGCTCCTCTGCTCTGGTGGTTACGGCTGAGCTGGGATTTCCCAAGGGGAGGTGGTGTTGGGGCAGAGCTCTCAGGTAGCCGGGAGATGAGGATGGTGGAATGTGGAGAACCCTGGGAGGATGGAGGATGCGCTTGCTGCATGAACCGTTGAATTGGGACCTCGGTGTTCACTGGAGAAGGTGGAAGGAGGAGATGGACATGAAGGCTGGGAGTTGTTGAAGGTTTTATCCAACCCCAGTATTGGGTGACATTGGTTCAGGGAAAGGTCCCCAGCCCCAGCATGCCCGTGGGGAAGCACTCCCACCAAGCATCATCTTTGAAGCCATCATCAACCTCCATCTCACATGAGCCACTGAAACTCTGTCACTGAAAATCTGTCATTGCTCCTTGGGCAGAGCTGAATGGATGAAATGAGCAAACATGGTGGCGAGGAGTCACCAAAATTGAGCCAGGCCATAAACCAATTCCCATTTTTGGGCACCGCAGGGTTCCAGGGAAGAGCTGGCAAGAGGTGATAATAAGAGCAATAGCAAGCAAGGTCTTTGAGGAACTGAGACATGGTGTGAAAAGTGCTCCAGAATCTCTTCCTGCCATTGCATCCACTCCCCCTGGCTGTGCACAGTGGGGGCTCAGGGAAGGTTTCTCCAAGGAAAGTCAGGAGACAGGACTTGCAGTGCAACTCAGGGAGCCTGGGGTTTGGAGAAGCTGGACTGCAGATTCCTTTGCTGTAGGGATCTGGAATTCCCCAGATGAGTTGGGTGCTACTACTGTGCCCTACAGGACCCCTCAGCCTGGGCACAGCCTGCTCTCCCAGCAAAGCCAAAGCATCAGTGACCATATGGTGGAGCACCCTCCTCTGTGCCAGATGCGACTATCTGCTGCCTCTGCCTTCCCTGCAATGAAAATCATGTGTGTTTTACTGGAAGGGAGCAAGGCAGCAGTATTTTAGTATCTGGCCCTCTTCTATTCTCCTAAGAACCATATATGCCAAATTCCAATAGATTTTTTTTAATATTTGGACTATTTAAGGAAACTATTGAGAAAGACAGATGGAAGCATCAGTCAGATGGATGTTCCTGGCTCCACGTGAGACAGCACTCAGAAGTCCCATTCTTTTTCAAATAATTTTAATGTGACTACATGGTTCCCTCTTGCACATCATTCCCCAGGAGGGTAAATCCTCTGACTCTGGTGGATGACTCTCACTAGCTGGAATTCAGCAGAAGACAAAGGCTTTGAGCAGGCTGCTGGTTGGGGATGGGGAAATTCCCCCCACAAAGCCACAGAGTCCAGGGAGGGCTGTGGAAGCAGCCTCTGCAATCGTGGCTCATGTGCCCATGGCCAGACATGCCCATGATCTGCCCTGCCCGTGCCCTGCTGCAGCTGCAGCTCCCAGTGCATGTGCTCCCAATCAGGGGATGTGGTGAGAGGCTGAGGTGACCCTGGGTAGTGAAAAGCAAGCAAGGTGCTCATTTGTGTGCCCTCAGGGAAGGGAAACATAGGATGTGTGGCTGCACCCGAACCTCAGCTTGTGCCAGGGCTGAGAGCCTGATTTGGTGCTGGCATCACTTAGCTGGGACTCGGCACCAAACGCTGTGATGGTCTCAGTCTCAAAGTTCACTTTTAAGCCATTTTGCTGATAATCCAACCTTAGTGTCTCAGTTCTGGGAGCTGCCCTGGGTCCTCTGGTTGCAGCTGAACTTGGACTTTTGCAGGATCCCAACCCTCATGGACCCCTCTTGGCAGCAGGATGTGATCATTCTGTGACAAAAATCATCAGCTCCTCAGCTCCCACCTGCCCTGCCCAAAGCTGCAGGGATGTGCTCATGCTTTGGAGACCAAGCCAGAAGGAAGCAGCGTGTCTAGGAGCTTCTCCTTTGATGGACCCTGCTGAGCTGGCACGGGGTTGGGAAACAACCAATTTAAGTTCATGGTCCACAGGAACTGGAATCTGGGTCTCCCACAGGGACATGGATCCCTCCTCACCCTCCCAGCCTCAGGATCCATCCTTATTCCTGCTGACATCCCAACTCTCAGCTCTGTCCCTAAGTCTCTAGGGCACTGCCTCCTATCCCTCCCATCCAGAACAATCCAGGGATGTGGCACAGCAGGGCCAGCCTGGACTATGGTCACCAGTCCCACTGTGGCTGCCAGCACCCCAGGGCCGGCGGCCGTGTGCCACAGTGACTTATAAAGGCTTTTTTTCAGAGTTAATAACAGGAGGAACACAAACTTTAATATTTCTGAAGTGAAAATGGAGTGATAATTGTATTTAGCCGACATTCAGAAAAATTATTACCACCTGGCAGCCCCATTTGTGGCTGACGTCAAAGAGCACCATAAACCACCATTAGTTTGGAGAACACCAGGGGGAAAAAAAGGAAAAGAGTAGAAATTGTGACCTTTGTATTAAAAAATCCAGGATCAGGAGTATCCTGGGATGTTGGACAGAGCAGGTCCCCAGGGTCTGTTTGCCATCAGGAGTTTGACTAACACTCAGGAGTGCCAGCAGATATGGTCCTCAGAGGTTGAAGGAAAAGACGTGGAGAAAAATGTTCCCCTCTCCTTTTTATTTTTTTTTCAGTCTTTTATATCCTGTTTATGCCATTAACAAATTCAATTTTCAGGAACTGGAATTAAGACAAAGCCTGAGCTGTTTAAAATGGGTTGTGGGCAGCTCCCACTCAAAGCACACAGAGGAGGTTCATCACCCCAAAAAAGTACCAAATCACAGGAGTGGGGAGAAAAGGGGGTTGGGGTGGGACAGTGGAGCTGAAGCAGTGATGGAGAGAATGCCAGTTGGGAGCCCTGAGCCTCATGCCCAATTTTGAGTGTCTGTGCTGCTGCAGCTGGAGGAGGGATACAAGGGCATGGTCTCCAACTGGTCCCTAGTGCCATGGCCGGGCACAAAGCCGTGGCAGCAGGCTCTGGCTCATGGAAAGAATTCTTCACTTGGGAATTTGAGCAAAAAAGATTAAATGAAGTAAAAAATGCACACTGTACTATGAAAGCAGAAAAAGAACATTTCCAAATATCCCCAGCCTCCTCCGCACCCCGCACGCACTCCAGGCGCTCTCAAGCTGCCACCTCTCCTTCCCACGGTGTTTTAAGGGGTTCACAGCTCCCCACCACAGGGGAGATCTCTGTCTTGGGTCTGAGGCAACCACAACATGGAGAGATATCACAACCTGGTGCCCTCATCTCTTTCCATCCCTCTCCACTCTTCCTGGCTGTCTGGGAAGCTCCCGACAGAACCAACCCAGCCATCCATTGCAGTAGGGAAGGTCCAGCACCTTCCTGCAGGCAGAAGGTCCCTCCTGCTGAGGTCCCAGCCCTGGCCCAGGGGTGCTCTGTGCTGCAAAAAGTGATTCCAGTTCCAAGGGAACTGATGCTGCTGAGAGTTCCCCTGGAGACAGGGAATAAATCTGCATCAGTCCTTTGCAGGAGGAGCAATATTCCTGTGCTGGGCTATACTAAGGAACAGGGGTCCTTTGAGGATTACACTGGTGCTTCCCATGGATGGGGATTTCCAGAGTCCTGGAATAGCAGTGCTTTCCCACTGTGGGTCTGGAGCAGGGCTTCTTTCAGACATCAGCATTGAGGAAAAATCCCATATTGTGATGAAAGAGTGATGTTGTGGCATGGTCTCCCCAGGTGCAAAATGCCTCCTCCCTTAGGGAAAAGGGGATAATTAAAGGCTACTGATGTTTTGAGCAATCTAACAATGCTGGTTTGTTAATTTGAGCCCTCCTGGAGGACCACACAACAATCCCTGTGCTCTCACACTCTCCCAGCCAGCCCAACAGAAGCAAGGCCAGCAATGGTTCCATCAGCCAAAACAGTTCCATCTCCAGCACGCCCAGTTCCAGGGGAGCCATGGGGAAGTCTGTCGATCCCCACAAGGAGTTGAGCCCTAGCTCTGCCAACAATGGCTGGGCTGGGAGCACCTGGGTTTGCAGCAGGTTTGGAGTGTCCCTGTCCTTGGCCATCCCAATGGCATCTCACTGAGCCTCAACCAAACAACTGGAGATCACTGAGACCACAAACAAACAGCATTTGATTAGATTTATTTTTTTTTTTTTAACTTTTTTTTTTCTTGAAAAAAACAAAGAGAAGAGGAGAATTCGTATTTCCTGTTCATGTGAAAGGAATTTGCCAGCATGTGGCGTGGAAAGCAATGCTGGTGGCCTGGAGAAGCCACCACCTCGTGACTCTAGGGGCAAAGAGGAGCCAGGCGGTTGCTGGCAGGGAGGCTCCACACCCAGACACCTGCACAGGGGCACAGGCTGGAGCAGGGAGCCTTTGCCAAGGCTGCAGCTCCCTAAACCTGGGTGCTGGGAAGAGGCAGGATGGCGTGGCCAGGCCAGGCTCAAGCCCTACTGCTGCCAGGGTCTGAATGTCTCAGCAAAGCGGCAGTGGCTCCCAGCCAAGGCTTCAGGAAGGAATTTCAGAAAGTTCTTGGTGTGGCCTCTCTTTTCCTAGAACAGATCAAAAGCTGGGATCTGCTCAGCAATCCTCCTCCATCATTTTGCCAAGTTCCCTGGAGGGGTCAGAAGAGCAGAGTGAGGCTGATCTGAGAAGGCCTCAGCACCCTGGGGTTAGGGAGAGGGTCTGCATGGGCAGAAGGACATGATGGCAGAGGGACCATCAGGTCAGGACTTGCATCCCTGCATCCCCACAACCCTGAATCTCTGCATCCCTTCATCTCTGGGTCTCTGCATGTCTGGCCCCCTCCCCAAATCCCCACATTCCTGCATCCATACATCCCTCCCTGCATCCTTGCAGGGATTTCCCACAGCCCTGGAAGGCTGTTCTGTTCTTAGCTTATTCAAACATCCTGCTGTTCTTCCCAGATGGTCGGTGTTGCTGGTTGTCTGGCACATCCTACTGCACTGGACAACTCTGCAGCCCTGGCATCTTGCTCTCAATCGAAGTTACGCATTCACTGAATTCTTCCGTTTCCATGTTAATAATGGATAAATCCTGTTGCATAATTATTTTCCACATCATCTCCCTCCCTTGGTGCTGAGAGGCACCAACCACCCTACAGATCCCTGCATAGCTGTGGTAAGGGTTGGGCACCCTGGCACCGCAAAGAGGACCCCTTGCCCCTGGTCCCTTGAGGCTGGGTATGCTCCTGAGTTTAAGTTTCCCAGTCCCTGGACATGCTCAAGGCCAGGCAGAATGGTCTGGTGGAAGGTGTTCTTGCCCATAGCAAGAGAGTTGGAACTGGATGACTCTACCATTCCCAAAGCCTCCAGCCCCCTCCTCAGTGCTGCTGAAGCCCCAGGAGTCCTCTCAAAACACTGGGGGGCCTCAGCCAGACCTTCACCAGACACTGGCACAGCCTCTGCACCCCCCTCCAAACACCCCTTGGGCAGGCTGCAAAGGGGAAATGATGCTGGGGAGAAGTAGGATGCAGCATGCCAGGAGTCCTGTGCCAGGCAAGGACAAGGACCAAGGTGCAAAAGCCCTAGGGGGACTGGCATCAGGATGCAGTACCATCTCCATCCCTGGAATTGGCCCTCCTGCTGGTTCTGGGTACAAAGGCGGCTGCGGGCGAAGGGAGCAACAGTGTCAGTGCATGGCCGGTTCCCAATTTGCACCAGCCTGGAACAATGACAATGACAATGGTAGAAATAAAGAGATGAAAAATGTGTCTGTGATTTGAAGAAGCTGGAAACACCCAGCACAGGGGACAGAGGGCAGGAGGGTGGCTCCCAACTGGCCATAGTCCCGGCAGCGAAAGGGGTCCCTAATGCCTCCAAGCTGTGGAGCCCTTCATCCGGGGAGAATGGGGGGGAAGGGGGGGCAGCCTGGCTTTCCACAGTCACATCTTGGGAATAATTCAAAGATTTTCTTGTCGGGAGTTTCTTGCCGGGAGTGGCTGTGAGCTTTTATGTCTGCACCAAATGACTGCCAGGGGTTGGAAAGGCAGGCAGGGGCTCAGTGGAGCTCCACAGCATTGTGCAAAGCATCCATGTCCTGCTCCCATATGGAGTGCAAAGGAAAGGGAAAGGCAGAGTGGTGGGAAAAGCCACAATCATCCAGGCCTCAGCAAATGGCAGGTCCCACTCCATTTTGAGGCAGCAGCCACATCTCTCCCAGCCTGGTTTTCCATGCAGGATGAAGTAGGAGCAGGAGGGGGCATCAGTGACAGACCATCCCCGGTGACTGCCATGACAGAGGCAGCAGTGGCTGGTCCCAGCGCCAACCCACAGCTCATCCCCTCCTTGGGCTCTTCTCCCTTCCTCCCTGGAATTTTGCCCTCCTGTTCTTTTTTTTTTTTTTTAAATATATTTTTTTCATAGCCTTTTAAACACTGTAAAAAATTTAATACAAAGGAAATTAAAAAACCCAGAGGAACTATTCTCAAAATAATTTCACAATCCGCACATATCCCTCAGCAAATTGAATTTGTAGGAAATAAAGAACAAAATATGACAATAAAAGGCTTCTAAACAAATCCTAATGTGTCACATATGGAAGTGCAAATGCCAGCCTGTGTGCAGGCACTTGGCAGAGGTGGGTGGCATGTGGGTCGGGGGGCACAGCTCCACCACCTCCCAGCACTGCTGGGAGTCCTTGCATTCCTGGAGGCAGCTTGAAGGAGCCAGAGGGGTTTTGCTGCCCCAAACTTCACACCATGAACCCTGGCTGAGCATGTCTTTCTTGTGTCCCAGCAGCTCCAGTTCTGGTGGCAATGCTGACAGCATGTCCTGCTTCATCAGCCTGGACTCTGACCAGTTTGTGGCAGTTAATGAGGAAAACTTCAAAGGATCTGAATCAGCCCTGCCAGGGTCCCACGGGGTGAGCTGGGAACCTCCTTCCTCACAGCAGTGCCCATGGCGTGGCTTCCCCATGGCCACTCAGCATCCCGGGGATTTGATGGTGGGGGGACACGTGTGCTTACTGAACCCCCATCCTCACACCCCCAAACCACACACACACCCAGCACCATAAACTCCCACAAAAGTATATCCTTCCCAGATGTTCCTTGTCCAGCTGTGGTCCTGCTTCTCCCCCTTGTATTTTTCCTCTTCTATTAATAAACCTGGCACCTGAAAAGGAATTTTCCCTGTAAACATCCAGTCTCACACTATAGTGACTTTTTTTCTGTGTTTTAATTAATGAACTGGAAAAAATGTCAATTGTTACCCACCATGGGCACGTGTGTCCTGCAGGCTGCCAGAGATGTATCCTCCCTGCTCTGTCCCATGCTGTGGTCACAGGGCACAGCCACCCTGGCCCTTTGCCAGACTGAAAACAGGGGATATCTGGAGGGTTGTACCCAAATTGCTGTTCCACTGCTGCACCCACACATGGCATTGCTCCAGGGGGATCCAGGTGCTCTTCCTTGCTCAGATGACCCATCCCAGATGGCTGACACTGCTGGTTTACCATGGTGCCCACCAGCCCACCACAACTGGACCCCATCACCATCCCCAGCCCCACTCAGCGGTATGTTGGACCAGTTTCATCAAGGAATATTCCCCACCAGCCGGGAAGCCAATATTCCCCAAGAACATTGCCTCATCCCAGCCGTGCGTGCCTGGGATGGGGAGAAACACTGGGGAGCTGCAAAAGACATCCAAAAATTAATGTACTGTCTGCAGCAGTGCTGGGGCTGCAGCCCGGGGGAAGCGCCCGCCATGTGACATGGAAGGAACTGCAAAGAAAAGGGTCTTGTGAGGATAGTGGGAGCTGCGTGGAAGGAGCAGGCTTTGCTATACAGGCTCCAGGATAAGCCTGGGATGGGACTGGCTCTACCCCCATATGCAGTGCCACCTCCTGCTCGCTCCTGCAGAGGGGAAGGTGCTGCCAGCCCTGGAATGCTACAGTGGTGTCCCTGCATCCATGCACCCCCACCTTTGGTGCTGTCTGCAGCTGCCGTGACCTCGGACATCTCCCTCTGTACTCGGAGCAGGGAGCTACGCTGCATCCCCGGCTTTGCTGCCGGGGCTCAGGCAGTGAGCAGAGGACAAGCCCGTGTGGGCAGTGCAGACAGGCAGCCCGTGGGCAGGGCGCTGCCCGTCTGGGGCTGGGACACCCCGGCAGCCAGCTGCTCCTGCTTTGATGTGGAGTCCCTCAGGCTCCGCACAATGCAGACTGGGGCGGGATGAAGCAAGGGTGATTGATTGTCTTGTTTTGTTCCTCCAAGGCTGTCCTGGACCGCTCAGATTCACAGCTGAGATCCCCCAAGAGCAGGGGTTGGCAGTGTCCACCCAGGCTGCAGGGATGGGGCTGGTGGGGTGCAGGCTCTGGCTGGAGGCAGTGGGCTGGTGGTCTGAACCCTCTGTGCCTCGGTTTCCCCATCATCACTGCCCTCTCGGAAGCTCTTGGTGTCTCTGGATGAAATACATCCCCTGAAACCATCCTCCATTACTCTCAGGTGTTCTGGGCATCCCTGGAATTCTGCTCGACAATGGGAGCATAGGAGCCCTACCAAGGGTAAAGCTCATTAGGACCTGAGCATGTTGACCTTCGAAAAATGGAGTTTAGCTCCATCCAGTTGATGAGTCACGACTGTTTGTGAGATGCACTCCCTGCAAGCAAGGTTTCCACCGCAGAACTAACAGGCTTTTCTGGGAAGCACTGGGGTTCTGGGTTTCCTAATTATTTTCAAACCCTACTGGCAGCCTCTCTCCAACAGGGATCACGCCTGCTCGAAGCGCAGCACTCAGGCGTGTTTGGAGTCCTGAAGCACTAATTGACTTTAGCTCGGCCTCGCTGCTGAGCGCCGGCTCTCGCAGCCCCAGTCCCTCCTCCTGCCCGAGCCTGCCTGCATGTGGTTTGCATTTCTTCCCCGGAGAAAAAACTCCTTTCTCCTGCCTCAGTGTCATCTTTCCCTGGAATTGAATTTAGGGGAAATGAAGGGGAAGCCAAATTTTCATGGGGTGACTACCTCCCCTCTCAAGGCAATGATGGCAGTGAGAGGAAAAGCCCATTCCAGGAACCCCTGCCCTGATCCAGGTCCCTGGTGATTTCAGTCACAATCAGGTGGCTCCTTCTGAGCCAGTAAGCCCTGAGGCACTGAGCAGATTGTGGAGGAGCTACTCCAGCACTGCTGGCTCTCCCTGCTATGCAGCAAAGGATCCCATCTTTCCCTCCCACCGTGTGCTAGGAAACTGCTGCCTTCATGGTGCAAGTCAGGGATTCTAGTAGAAAACATGGCATTGTCATCCATCACCCAGCCCTGCTCCCCCTGGGTGATGCATGGGGGCTTTCCCATCCATGGGAGAGGAGCAGCAGCAAGCTGACCCCGAGGGAACCAGCAGCCTGCAACACCTGAACATCAGCCATGGATTATCCACGGTCCCTCTCTGCCTTCTCCCATGAGACCCTGGGTCATATACAGCACAGCACAGCACAGCACGGCACAGCACAGCACGGCACAGAACAGCACAGCACAGAACAGCACAGCACAGCACAGCGGCGAGCCAGCTGCCCTGGCCGTGCTGGCTGCCATTCCCAGCACAGAGGGCTCATGGGCTGCCAGCGGGGTGGGCGGTTGGGAAATCTGTTTCCTCTTCTGCTCGTTACGACACCACAGTGGGCGCATGCAATGGGAGCAGTGAGGCAGTGGGAAAGTATGAAGGTCAGGGGAGACTGCGGTTTGTGTGACGGAGGTGACCCCGGCTGATGTAGCCTTTTACCTGCTCCAAGCACCGCCATCCGGCTGGGATAGCTCCAGCTACTGCCTCCCCTGAGACATCACCCCTATCCATGCTCTGTCAAGCAGCAGATCTTCGCAGATCATGTTCCTGAGTAAAACAGGGAGGAAAATGGCCAAGGGCAGCTTCCTTGGTGCAAGAGCTGGGCGTGAATCATCACGAACACGTGCGAGGCATCAGGGAACTGGCTGCTCTGAGGGCTTCGCTCAGCACTCACAGTATCACTCCTGCTCCCAGCTAGGCTCCAGCAGTCACAAAAAGGACATGGCTGTTCTGACAAGGGCACCAGCGTGCCGGACAGCCGCCCTGACGCACTCGCCTTGCAGTACAACTGTGCCAGCTCTGCAATCCTCATCAACTCGTTAGTGACTTGGCTGTTGATTCCAGCCCAAGCTGGGCTCGCCATACCTCCCACCCAGTTTGCAGGCCCCTAACTCACATTAGGGGGCTGTTTTCATGTGGTCAGTGGTTTTCATCATCAATGAGCCACGGAGTGAGTAAAGCACGGGAGCACAGGAAGGAGACAACAGGGAGTCAGGCAATGTGGGCCAGCATGGCACTGTGGGTGCTGGAATAATGGTTTTGATGTAGTGGCAGCCAGCCCCAGGGTCATGGGCTCAGGTATGGCAGGGCCCTGGCTCCCAGGAGGGTCCCATAGAGGGTGAAGGGTTCCATAGAGGCATCCTGCTTTCCTCCCTGCTGTGCCCAAGGAGGGGCTGATCAGGCCAAGGGGGACTTTGCACCAGTAGTCACTTCTCAAGAGCGGTCCAGGGCAGCTGACACAACACAGTGTGGGAAAATAAAGGATGAACATGGAGGTGAGGCCACAGGAGGACAAGCTGAGGGCTGGATGGGACCATGTAGTGAGGGGCAAGAGGGTGGGGAGTGGATGGTGGGTGAACAGGGATGGCAGTGATTTGGATGGGAAACAGAAAGCTTGGCAAGCACTTAGCAGAGCTTCAGTATGATCCTGCTGAAACAGCAACACCAAATATCCTGTGCTCCTGCACCTGCAGGAACCTTTGCAGCAGCTCTGCAGGAACATAGGGGGAGTCCAAGAGAAGCAGTGGGATACAGGATTCCAGATCAGGTTTCTGGAGGGAGACCTATGATTTCAAACTCTGCCTCAGAAGTGGGCATTCAAATGGAGCCACTGATAGCCTCCTGGCCCACCCAGGGCTGGGCTGTGCTGGGAAAGTGAAATGTGGATGCTGTTAAAGCCTGAAACCACGGCTGCTGCCCGGGAGTGAGCTGAGCCATGGGGTGGAAATGCTGCTGCTGCTCTGAATCACATCTCAGCAATGGAGAAGCTCTGGCTGAGGCATTTCCTGCTGTTTCTAACTCATCCCCATCCAATGCCTCTCTCATGGAACTCCTATGCTGAAATCCCGGCCCTATGGAAAATCCACAGCAGCTGTCCTGATGAGTCCAGCCGTCTTCCCTGAGTGTCAGAGTATGGCAGGAGGTGTGGTGTCTTCTGGTGGTGATTCCCATGGGACCTGCCAGGCTGTGGTCGGTTGTTCAGCCTCAGTGACTTTTTGAGAGGGAAATGGAAAGAGCGAGCAGTGCGAGTTAATTAATTGACACATAATGAAGTCAAGATGAGCATCCCCCAAGGAGCTGAAGCTCAGATTAGGAAAGCAGCAGATGATGGTGTTCCCTGGCTTTGTCCCGAGGCCCAGCCTCCTGCCAGCCACACGGAGGACACTGGCTCTGGCCCAGGAGCAAGGAAAAAAAGGCCCCGAATGCCTTTCGATGGCAACTTTAATAGAATTTAGGTGCTAGAAGCACTGTGACCCAGACAAAGGAGTTATGAAAGGGATTAAACATCAGTGGCTGATTGGTGCTTTGGTCCCTTTGGTTTCAGGATGAAGACTTGCTATGGCAGCACAAGCAGACCCTGCATGGACTCAAATGGTTTTCTGATGACAAGAAACAGCCAGGAGCAGGGGAGGCTCAGAGTGACTAACCTGGAGTTTGTTGGATGGTGCTGGGCAGACACCCTTCACAAGATCATGAAATCCTTTAAGTTGGAAAAACCCACTTAGATCATTGAGTAGATCATTGGCTGTGCCCCAGCACAACCAAGCCCATCACTAACCCTTCTGGTGAAGAAATTTCCCCTAATATCCAAAATAAACCTCCCCTGGCACAACTTGAGGCTGTTTCGTCTTGTCCTGTCCCTTGTTCCCTGAGAGCAGAGCCCGACCCCTACGTGGCTGCACCCTCCTGTCAGGGAGCTATAGAGAGAGAAAAGGTCCCCCCTGAGCCTCCTTTCCTCCAGGCTGAGATCCCCCAGCTCCCCTTCTGCTCCTGGTGCTCCAGACCATTCCCCAGCTCCATTCCCTTCTGGGGACACGCTTCAGTCCCTCAATGGCCTTCTTGTCCTGGGGGGGTCCGAGACCGGCCCCAAAACTCGAAGAGCCTCAGCAGTGCCGAGCACAACAGAACACTCAGTAGCCCTGTGGCCGGAGGAGGCGGCTCGGGCCCAGCGCAGCGGACGGGGGCCCTCTAGTGAGGGGCGGTGCGGCCCCGGCTCCGCCCCGGCCCGGAGAAGCCATGGCCGGTTTGGAGCCGCTGTACGCCTGGGCAAGGCCCGCCATCTCCCGTCCGCAGGACGCTCTGGTCTGTGGCATCCACTGGGAGTTGATTCGGCACGGTTACCGCTGCCTGGGTACCGGCGACCAGGTACGGGCCGAGCAGCGCTGCGCCACCGCGGAGGCCTGGTAGGCCGCGGTGAAGCCTCGGCCTTTCCTAGCGCCGCTCGCCGGCGCCGTGCGGTCGAGCCGGGCGACCGCTGCCGTGGCCGGGGGTACCGGGCGGCGCCGGCGGTGTTTGGGGCACCTGGGCCGGGGCGGGGTCCGAGGGCCCTCAGTACTGCTGTGGAGGTCGGAGCGGGAGGCTGCGGGGCTGGGGGTGTCCCGGTGTTGGGGGGTCCCGGTGTTGTAGTGGGATGCCGCTTTTGCGATAATGCCGGTGCTGAGAGGATCCCGGTGCTGGGGGCGCCAAGGGTCCTGATGCTGGGGGTGGTCTGTGGGATGTCGCAGGACGGGAGATCCTGACGCTGGTGCGATCAGTATGACTCTGGGAAGACAATAGAGCTAAGTGGAATTTCGTAGTGAGGCAGAACATTGTAATAAAAGGGAGGTGTGCAATCCAGTGCTGAGGAAGAAATGTGTTGGAGCAATACCAGAGGGTGGGACAGTCCAGTTCTGGACCCAGTGCTGAGATGGAGGTCTAGTGAATTTGGATCCTGATGGGTGTTGGGAGAGTACCTGATGTGGTGTTGGGGAGTAATGGAGGGTGCAGGGCACTGTCACAGCAGAAGACTCTCCCCAGAACAATAGAAGGGAACAGTATAGGGCAGGGCTCCCCAGAAGCACTGATGTGGGGCTGGGACAGACATGATGACAGCCTTCCCCCATGCCCCAGACAGCTCTGTATCATGCTGCCGAGGTGAAGGTGTCTGGCAGGGAAGAGCATCATCTCCTAGTCTGGGTATTTGTGACCTCCTTCTGCTCAGTAAAGAGTGGTTGTGTCTTCCAGTGCAGGGATGCTGTGGGAGGCTGGCAAGCAGGCAGGGCCAGCCTGTAGGAAATACAGTCCTGCTTATGCTGTCAAAACCTGGAAGGCATTGAGGGATCCCCTTCCAGACACCTCAGTTCCCTCCTGGATCTCCCTGTGCAGCCAAGACCCCTATCCCTAGGAGTTCATGCTGGGCTCCTGGGCAGGGTCTCAGCAGCCTGTCTGTTCTCTTGCAGCCAGGTCCTGATGAAAGGAAATCAGAGCTGTTACCTGTCAGCTGGGAAGCCAACAAGGAGGTGTATACACTGCGCTACAAGTCCACAGATGACACCCAGGAGCTGTTGCTGAAGGCCATCATGGTGGAGGACAGTATGATCCTCAACGTCATGGTGAGCACCCACTTAGCCCCTGTAGGTTTGGGGTCCTTTGGCTGAAAAGAGCACCGGGGGCAATTTCTTAAATGTTGGCTTTTGCTTGTTCTGCCTGTAAGTGGTGTTTGTCCCTCAGGATGAGGCAGACCCAAGGGGTGTTTTTGTGCAGATGTGGCTCAGCATGAAGGTGGTCAAACCCTGGCTATGTCAGGGCAGTAGGACAGTTGGCCTTGAACACTTGAGCGCAGGAGCTGCCCTGCTTCTGTCCTTTTCCCAGTTCAGGACTTCTCTGCAGCCCCCAACAAGCAGCTGTTCCAGGTGGCTTTGCTCAGTGTTTCACCCTTTGAAGCCTGAACTGGGGAGAGGGAGCAGAGAAAATCTTGCTCTACACTAGGGTTTGCTTCTGGAGATTCAGGCACAGCACGGGGACATGGGAGGAAGCAGGTGGGCCCCGTTCCTTGTATCCTAAGCCTGGGGCTGTTGTTGTAGCTTCTCTGTCCCTCATTCACAGCTCTGCCAGGCTGTTCACACTGCTTTACCTGTGTTTTACCAGGATCGTAGCTCTCAGAAGGTGGCAGATGTGACCTTGGCAGTGGCTGACTACATCAACTCAGAGCACCTGGACGATTTCCACAAGTAATTTCAGTTTCCTGGTATTTTCTGCAGGAGCAAATGTCCTACTGGCATGGAGAGGGGGGCAGAAATCAGGTTGGGAGGAGCTGGATGTCTTACTCCCCAGCACAAAACCAGGCCAACCCTGACATGCAGCCAGAACTCTGTTCCCTGCCTTCCTCTGCATTGGCATGAGGGATATAGAGGACAATGGGATCATGGGTTGGAGCCCAGGGGAGGGCCACCCCACCTGGTGAAGGCCAGGCCAGCACATTTATTTCCAGAGCATTGTGCTGGGTGGACGCTGCCCAGGAGTGTGACAGCTTCAGCCATGTCTGCAGTGTCAACTGCTTACCTCCAGTGCAAACTGGTTGGGTTGGAGCAGAAGAGAGTGGCTGGGGGGCACCTTGCTCATATGAAATGGGTAAAGATTTTGGTGGCCCTGTGTGCTGTTACCCTTTCCTGTCCCCTCTGTGTTGCCAGTGGGGGACATGTTTTGTGCAAGGGACACTTTGGGCTTGTCTGTCCCCTCCCCATGCCTGTTGCAGCCTGTCCAGCACCTCATGTCCTGGTGCCATGGCCTGGCCACCCCACTCCACTGTCTTCCCTCTCCTTGCTGCAGGGTGTACAAGAACACTGAGGATCTGAGGACAAGAATCACTTCAGGCATCATTGCACCCCTCGGGCCCCCTGCAGGAAAGACCAGAAAGGAGCCTGAGTTCAAAGAGGACATGCACTGGGATGAGAACCCGCTCCGGGTCCCTCCCCGGCAGCCAATGGGCACAAGGGCCCCATCCAGGTGAGTAAAGAGTGTGTGGCTGCTCAGAGCCTCCTGTTACAGGGGATGTGGTCCTGGCACAGCTCCCCAAACTGCACAGCAGGTCCCCATCTCACCCATGTGGCATGGAGAGTGAAAAGGATCCAGACCTTCCCCAGCTGGATCAGCCTGGACATTTGGGTTTGATTTGGTTGCTGGAGAGGGATGGGCTTTTCTGGAGCTATGTGTTGGACTGACAGACGCAGGAGGGAACAGGCAGGATCTAGGGCTGGGAGGTGAGGTGTGGAGTGAAAGGCAGTGGCCCTGCACTGTGGGGTGGGGTGCACCCAGCCAGGATGGGGTGCAAGACTTCGTCTTCCTGTTCTTCCTGACCCCACTTTGCCCTTGGAACCATTGCTGGCAATGCTGGATAGAGAGGACACATGGCACCTGCTTTGCCATCCTTTTCTGGCCCCTTCCAGTCATCCCTTTTATGTGGCAGGTGGGTTCCCTCCTCTCACACACACTGTGATACCCTTTGGCTGGAAGTCAAGAGACATTGCAGTGGCTCTGCCATCTCTTGGGGAACTGCTGTAGCTTCTGTCTTGTGTGTCACCCCACTGCTGTCTGCTGCCACTCAGGGTGCAAGAGGCTCCGGGAAGAGGAGAGGCTCTTGGGGGAGAGGCCCGGGAAGACAGGCTGGAGCTGGGCACTGCTCTGAAACCATGTTACTGGCATGGGTTATTGACAGGAAGATGTGCCAGCTGGCTGCAGGCTCACCACCCCACTGTCCCCACTCTCCTAGAAGTGGGACTGTGCCTCTGGCTGGGACATGCTGGAGAGCCCGGCCTAGCCCAGCACTGCTTATGGATCCCCTGACATGGAAACTCCTGGTATACATGGACATGCTTGGAGCTCCTGCTCCAAGAAGTGGGAACAACAAGGGGAACAACAGGGTTCCCTTTATCTCAGCAAGCTGCTGCCACACATGTCAGTGTCTTCATTTGGCAACACCCTGGAGCAGCAGCCCCCTCATGCAGGATCCCACAGATCCCAGTGCCCTCCAGGTGCTGCATTGTTTGCCATGGGAGGGCACCCATGGGTGCAGCTCCACTCAGCTTCTCTGCTCTACCTGAACATTTTGCTGTGTCCTCTGTTTCAGGCCTTCCCCCTTGAGTCCCTTTGCTGTTGGTGGAGAAGACCTGGACCCTTTTGGGTGAGTATGGCTCACCCTGCTTAGGGGATGTGAGGTGGTTGGAGACCAGTCAAACAGTATCCAGCCAAGTGTCTCTGAGTGGGGGCAGTTGCTCAGTCAAATTGTGAGGGACCAATTGACAGTTGCTAAAGCTCAATATGGTTCTAATATCGTAATAAGATCCCGTCTCTTGCATAGATGATAGGTTGCAATCTGTGTCTGTTTAATAATCAGCTTGTATTCATTTAACACACAGTAATTCCTGCAGTAAATCAAAGCTGAATACGTCGTTAAGTGAATGTAAGCCTCTAATTTAAACCGTTACCAGCTGCTGTGTCTCCAGCCCAGCAGTCTGCAGAAGGGGAGGCTGAAAAGCCGAGTTCACAGATTCTCAAGTCCTGTTTCAAGCCTCCCGGCTGTCTGAGGCACTTGAAGAAAGCCTGGGCAGAGGCTGGCTGTCTGGGAGACTGAGCTCCACAGATACATCCTCGATATCTGGTTAGGTCAGGCAAGGAGAACCTGTCATCTTCCGCTCCAGTTAAAAGCACGCAGTCAGACAATAACCAGCTTGTGGTGTCACTGTGGAGTGTCCTGCAGCCCAGAGAAGACTCCTCTTTGGAACCACTCTCCTATGGGGATGGCATTTTTTCCCCTCTTGCAAGACTTGTTTCTCCATGGGTTTGGCTAGAAAAGGGACAGCTAAAAATGTCTCTGCTCAGCTGGAAAGAGAGGCCTGGAGCTGGGGGGATGGAAGGAAACCTGATTGGACCAGAAGAGGTGATTCATTTTGGGGGGAGGGTGTCCCTGTTTCTCTTGCTGCCTCCAACCCTTCATCAGACATTTCTGTGTAAATGACGAAAAAAAAGATGGTAAATGGAAGCAGATTTGTATGCTGACACCTGCCAGTGCTGGGGCTGGAGACCCAGACTCCCAGGAATATGCTCATGGGACCTGGCTGTCCCGGGGCACTTTGGGCAGCTGTTCTGGCCTAATGGAACTCATTAGCACGGTTGTTAATGACTTGTATGATGGCAGCAGTGTCCGGAGGCTCCAGCCACATTTGCACAAAGCCGACCATGAGGAATGGCACTCGCAGCGTGGGGCAGCTCCGAGGAGCCGCCGTGGTCAGAAAATGACTTCCAGGCAGCTCTTTGGAAAGGCTTGTGGGAGCCCAGCCGGCTCTTGCAACACTGCACAGGGCAGGATGGGAAGCAGGGATGGAACGTGGGTCTGCAGTGAGGGCCAGCAGGTCTGTTCTTGGGGGAACAGCCAGCACCTCTGCTGTGGAGACAGGCTGAGAGAGCTGGGCTTCTTCAGCCTGGAGAAGAGGAGGCTTCAGGGACACCTTAGAACTCCTTACAGTGCCCAGAGGGGCTCTAAGAGAGCTTTTTTTGGAGGGAGACTTTAGACAAGGGCCTGAAGTGACAGGACAAAGGGGAATGGTTTCCCACTGACAGCTAGCTAAGTTAGACTGGATATTGGGAAGAAATTCTTTCCTGTGAGGGTTATGAGACAGACCCCAGGCATCTGGTTGTCCAGAGAAGCTGTGGCTGCCCCATCACTGGAAATGTTCAAGACTGGATGGGGCTTGGGACAGCTTGGTCTAGTGGGAGATGTCCCTGCCTATGGCAGGGAGTTGGAATTAAATGAGTTTTGAGATGCCTTCCTACTCAAGATAATTCTGGGATACTCTTCAGGGCTCTGTGTCTTTCTGCCATGGGCTGCCTCACTGGATCATCCTGTGGGCTTTCTTTCCCACATGCCATGTGTCAGGTTAACCCCTTGTTCCCATGCTCAGCATTTCTTCAGTTCTCTCCAGTGCCAATCTCATTTCCTTCTCTGCCTTTTCTCTCTCCAGAGGTCGGAGTGGGGGAATGATTGTGGATCCTCTCCACTCTGGTGTCCCGCAGCCTGTCATTGACCCATCATCAGGCATCCCAGGCCGGCTTCCCCCAGGAGCTGTTCCACCAGGCGCCAGATTTGATCCCTTTGGTCCCTTAGGAATTGGGCGACCCGGGTAGGTCCTTGGCCATGCTGATAGTCCAGCCTGCCACTGGATCCCAGCTCATCCCTGTTGCTGCAGGCCTGAGCTCTCACTTCTGTTTGACTCTGCTCTGAATTTCTTTACAGGCCAGATCCTGACCACCTTCCTCCTCCAGGCTACGATGACATGTTCATGTGAGGAGTCACCATGTGGCTGCTCATGAACAAGTCTTCTGGGAAACGGGCACTTTGCCTCTTCACTCCTCGTCTGATGGATTGTGAATTTTCCAGCAGCGTTTTCCTTCTCTATGTTTTGGGCCACATTCCCATGTGTCCCATCAGCTATAAAGGCTTCCCTGTTTGCAGAATGGAAGAGGAGGCAGTAGCAGGTCATTTCTTTCTCTGCTCCTCTGAGGGTGCCCGGCCGTTTGCACCCACCAAGGTGGGAGCATGGGGTGCGACGCTCTGGGAATGGCCTGGGTGCTGTGGGATCTCTCCTCTGCTTCTCTGGGGTGGCAGAGCTTCCTGCTGTGGTCCCACAAGCGGTGGGTGTGAGGAGGGAGCTGGCTCCGTGCTGCTCCTCTGCAGGAAGCCACAGCAACCTCCTGAAGGGGACAGCTGGAGCGGGTTCCCCACAGGGTGGGTTTCTCTCTTGCTCTGTATCTGAGCAAGGCACTGACTGAAGGGCTGGGAAGCCCAGCCTACATGGTCTCCATGGGCAGACCCCCAACAGCAGTTGGGATTATGCCCATGCTTGCTGTCTTTGAAGAGCAGCACCAGAAAAGGCTTTGATGTGGATGAGAAGAGACATAGATTGAATTCCTGGCTCACCTTTCCCCCTCTCTTCCCTGAAGCTGTGGTGATTTTCATTCCTGGGGTTGCCTGTGAAGTGTGGCAGGCAGTGCAGGCAGTGTGGTGAGGGGTTCCCACTGGGCACTGTGTGGATCTGGAGTAAGAGGGAGGGAGCTTTGCAAAAGAGGTTTCTCAAACATGTTTTCCTACTGCCAGTCTTGTTGCATGTGGCTCTGCCTGGCTGGCTTGAGAGGAATGGCTGAGATACACATGGCTCAGGCTCCTGAGCTCTCTAGATAACTCCCCTCCCCACAGACTCCTCAGCTCAGTTGATTTTGGGCCTGAGCTCATCTCTCCTGTCAGGGGCTCACACTGTTTTTCTTCTCATGGTTTGATCTCTTGGAAGAATGTTCATGAGACTCAAATAAAAACCTGACAACAGTGTTGTGCTGATGCTTACTGAGGTGGCCCCTCTATTTTCTACTGTGCAAAGGGAAGCCCAAGAGCCCTTCCTGAGGCAGAGGATCCATGCTGGGAACCCGCTTTGTACCTTCCCCTGAGCAGCAGCGTTTTCCAAGACGATGTAACTGTATTAGGAAAATGAAGTGGAGAACAGCCCATCCCTGCTCTTGCAGTAATTGCCTCTCCGGGGCATTGAGTGCTGTTGGAACACTGCACGCAGCTGCGTTGGCAGAAATAAAAAGGGGGAAGGGATCCCCTCATCTATCTCTTTTCCCAAAAGGCTTTTTCCTTTTAAAACCTCTTTGCCTACAAATGCAGTTAACAAAGCTGCGTTATGGTGTGTGCCACCCTGGGCCCTGCACATGTGGGACCAGGGAAGGCCAGCTGGTGCTGGGAGCAGTTGGAGCATCCCCTGCATCTCCCCATGGCTTATGCATGGACCCCCATTCATGGAGGGGCTGGTTCTGAGCCGAGACCCACTGCGCTACCCAGAGCTTTTTCAGGGTAAGTTCCCAGCTGCAGACCCACGGGTGGGCTGTGGGCAGTGCCCATGACCAGAGCAGCATGGGAGGGATGGAGAGAGACTCAGGGTTCGTGAGGCCATTGTTTTTGCTTGTCCCCCCCAGCTCCTGGGACAGCCTATGCCTATCCATATCTTCCTTACAGAAGAAAGAAGCTTCCAGTCTTGCTGCCGGGGTTGAGAGACGGGATGGGGGAGAGAAACAGCTTTGGCCTCTTCGAGAGGCCCCCTCTGCGGGGGGCGGCTGTTTTCTGTGCCTGAATTAATCATTTTCTGCGACGTACCAGGAGGGAGAGGCGCAGCCGGCTTTGATGGGGCTAATTAAAGCGAGTCAGAGCGGGGAGAGGCTGCGGCAGGGTGAGGAACTGGCTTTTGTCTGCAGCCCCCGGCCCTGGCGGGTCCACAGTGCTGTGCAGCTGGGAAACAGGTGGTAGAGGAGGGGAGTGGGTTCCAAAGGGGACAAGTGTCTGCTGCAGGTCTGTGCCTGAGCCTCTGGGCTCCCAGGGCTGAGCCATCCACTCTCCAGAAAGGATGGGTAAAAGGAGGCAAGGATCCTCCTCTCCATGTCACAGGAGAGTGGGAAGAGAAGACTGTCCCCACAGCTGGCCTGGGTGCCACCAAAGGAACCTGGAGCATGGCAGAGGTGGATCCTGAAGACCAGTGACACAAGCACATTCCTTGTTCCATCTCTAGGGCTTGTGGCCAGCACAAACCCCATTCCCTGAGAATGGCTGGGGTGCAGCCACCCCCACTGCAGGTTTGTTCCACAGTGGCTGCGAGGTGCAGGTCTCCCTTCAGCAGGAGAGACAGTTCAGGCCTTCAGCCATGTGTCCCTGTCCCTAGCACTGTTGTTTCTGCCCTAAGCGACAGGAAACATTAACATGCACGGGAGCACAGTAACACACCCCGCGTTAATTTTTATGGGAAGGCTGTGAGGAGTGGCTGGGGCTGGGTGTGCGGTCTTGGCAGAGGCTCAGCCTCCCACCTCCAGCAGCAGCACTTCCACTACTCGTTTGAAGAGAGGCACTGGATTATTGGTAATGGCCCAGGATCCCCAGAGAGTCCTTCAGGCCATCTGCCAGCCCGCCCAGCTCACAGCACCTGCCTGCATGCTCCCGATGAGATGGCAGAACCCCCCAGCATTGCTAATTACCCTTCAGCCGGTGCTACATCCTTTGGATCCTGGGTACAGGGAAGCCGTGTGTGTGGCCCAGCAGGAAAACAAAGCAGCCCCCATTTTGTGGAACTGGGAAAGACATACTGGGCCCTCTCTGCTTGCTTTGCTCACCCCTGGCACAAAGTAAGATATCCCCAAAACACCAGCGCTGGGGGACTGGAGAGTCAT
Source organism: Cinclus cinclus (assembly GCF_963662255.1). Classification (NCBI taxonomy): domain Eukaryota; kingdom Metazoa; phylum Chordata; class Aves; order Passeriformes; family Cinclidae; genus Cinclus; species Cinclus cinclus. The sequence continues at coordinate 8,530,365 of NC_085063.1, forward strand.
TGACCCTCGTTCCTCTCAAGCTGCACAGCATCAGCCTTTCCCAGCCAGATTTTTCTCAGCACTCTGGGATATTTTGGATTGCTTCCTACTACTCTCCTGCACATTAAGCACCACATGCTGGTGCCTCTTTCCCAGTGCCTGCCAGAGTGATGAAGGGACAGCCAGGTAAGACAGCTCCATGTGTCTCTGCCACAGCCACCCTACACCTCAGCCCAGGGGAGGTTGTATACAAGATTACATACCAACCCTGGAGTTCTCAGTGGGGAATATTCTTTAATAGCCCACCATCTTTGACACAGTTTGTTCATTGTAAATATACCTCTCTCCACACAGAGGCTTCCCCCAGTCTTACAGGGACTCAAGGCACAGTCCAGCAACAAGCTGACAAAGCAGTAAAAGCCCCTTCCCGCAGTTTCTTCAGCAGCCTTGTGCCATAATCCACAGCAGTATTTCTTGTGCTCATATACAGCAGGTGCTTAGCAGCTGTAACCTTCACCAGGCTCAGCTTTTCATCCTGAAAACACTCCTTCCATTCTATTTAAAGCAACAAAAAAAGGATGAGGGTGATTTCTCCATCTAACGGGTTTATTTTTCTAATCCAGAAATGCAGGGCCAGTGCTGAGTTGCAGGACAGACATTTGCCTTCTCAAGGCAGAGCCTTGCTTGGGAAGACTCGGAGCTCCCCCTTTCCCCTTCCCTTCCCTTCCCTTCCCTTCCCTTCCCTTCCCTTCCCTTCCCTTCCCTTCCCTTCCCTTCCCTTCCCTTCCCTTCCCTTCCCTTCCCTTCCCTTCCCTTCCCTTCCCTTCCCTTCCCTTCCCTTCCCTTCCTTTCCTTCCCTTCCCTCCCATGGCATCCCTCCTCCACCCTAGAGTCCCTCAGTGACAGCCACAATGACATTTGTCCCACCGCTCTCCTTGGACCCTTCATTTGGCCCCTCAGGCTCTGATTAAAGCCATTTGTCCCAGGGCTGTTGGAGACAGGCGATGCTTGTTTGGGGCTCAGCCACCCATTTCACTCCAAGTATGGTTTCATCCCAGGGAAAGGTGCTTGAGTGCTAGGATTGCAGGTGTGAGGTGATTAAAGGTTGTTTCCTGGCAAATTATTCCTGTTTTCCTACAAAAATTACACAGTGTGGCTGGTGATATGGTGACAGGGAGAGAGGCATGTGGCACTTCACAACAGCGGGAAAAATAATCTGTGAAGAATTATGTGGAAACATAGGGCAGAGGATACCATTCCCAGCATACGAGGAGACACTGGAAGCCCTGGAATAAAACCCTACCCAGGCAACCAGATGTAAAAATCACTTTTCTTTGTGTCAGGCTGTCTGGAGGGATTTGTCCCTACCTAAGAATTCCTGAAGTGGGTAGCTTATGGGATGGATTGAAAACTGGTGGCAGTTCATGATAAACAGCACCTTTTGTGGGTCTACATTTTCCAGTGGGACAATTATTTCCCTTTCCCAGCACATTGCTCATACCCATTTCTCTTTCCACAGAACATTGTGCTTTAATGACGCTTCATGTTTAATTCCCGAGATGTAATTTTGCCTCCACGCCACAGACAATGGTCCTTGAATAAGCAGAAAGGCCAGCGTGGGGACACCCCAGCAGCACTGCCAGGCCAGCGTGGGACACAGCCACCACATCACCTCGAGGCACGGAGAATCATCCACTCTCTTCTCTACAGAGCACCATGGTTTTTGAAGAGGCCATTCTAGGTCTGCTGGTGGTAGCGGGATGCTTGGCACTGTGCAGGTGTGTGTCCTGGCCTTCATCCTGCTGTGCGAAATGGGGCTGGTGGGGTGTGAGGACTGGGGGTGGCAGGGGGCTGGACCCCACCCCATGAGTGGTGGGCACGCTTGCTGCCTCCTCTTCTGCCCAAAGCAGTGCAAGCACCAGCTCTGTGCCAGAGTTTTATAGGAAACTATTGCTAAAAATGGCCACTGATGGCAGAAACAAATCTGTCAGGAAAAGCAGTCAGGTCCTGACCGTGGGAAGGAGCTCAGCTTCACATCCAGCCCAGGCTGCAACTGACCACGGCAGAGAAATCCCATGGGTGCCTTGACTGTACTACTACCATGATGCTGGTGGCAGGATTCCATCCAGGAAGGTGCAGGGCAGGTGATGAGAGGTCCCAAGGCCATGCTGTTCCAGTGCTGGTGGTGGGAAACAACCCAGGCCAGGGCCATGCAGTCTGGTGGAGTACCCCAAAACCTCCTAAGTCCGTTGAGCCAGAGCACCAGTCAGGAAGGGTTCAAGGAGGTGAGAATGGTGGCTGAAGGCTGGCGTAGTCGAAGTTTCACCCAGTGGTATCAGTGTTGGAGTGCAGCAAGTGGACCCCGTTTCTGCCAGCAGCAGGGGTCCCTGGGGTGCGCACGGCTAGGAGCCGGTCCCCTCGAGGGGCTGGGGTGGGGGGCTCAGCTGGCTCTCGAGCAGCGCCCGCGTCCCTTCAGCTGATACCCTCCGCAGCCGCAGCCGTACCGAGCCATAGGTGCCACCGGTGCGCCGAGCGGCCCGGGCGCGGCGGCGGGCGGCGGCGGCGGCCAGCAGCAGGGCGGCGAGCAGGAGTCCGCCCAGGGCCAGCAGCGCCAGCCCGGCCACGGTGCAGCGGTCGAGGCGGGCGCGGAGCCGGGCTGCCCGAGCCTCCAGCCGCTCCATCTGCCGTGCCGGCACCGCGGGGTCGGGCCGCGCCGCCCGCGGAATGGCCCCCGCCAGCACCACCAGCGCCGCGCCGCCCAGGGCGCAGCCCAGCGCCAGCGCCAGCCCCGGGCCCGCCGGCACCGGCCCCCCCGCAACCGCACCAGCCCCCGCACCCGCGGCCGCCGCCTCGTCCGCGCTCCGCAGCTCCGCTGCCCGCGGGGACGCCATGGAACCGCCGCCGGCCTGCGCGGCCGAAGGTGAGCGGTCGAACCGGGACGGGATGCTCCTCTGGGTCGGAGACCGGTCTCCGAACCGAGATGCTTCCCCACACCAGAGCCGAACCCCGGGGGCGGGATGGTTCCCCTCCCCGGAGTAGCTTCGCCTGACTGGGATGCCAATCCCACCCCGCAGGTCTCCGAACCGGGCTGCTCCTCCTGGGATCCCGTTTAGCCGAACCGGGTTATCTTCGGAGCTGAGACCCCCGCCCGAACTGTCCCTCTTCCCCGGAGCCGATCCCCCAGACCGGGTTGCTCCCCTTCTCTGAACCCGGCACTTGCCTCTCCGAACCGGGTCGTCCCACCTGGCTCTCCACCTTCCCAAACCAGGCTCTCACCGCGCGACCCACCTTCCCGAATCCGTCTGAAAACCCCTGTGGGGACCTTTGTCCCTATGACTCCACTAAACTGCCCCTCACCGGACCTTCTTCTCCCGCTGGGCTCTGCCCTCCGGTTCCCCGCTTCCGCACCGGGCTGTGGCCCCGTGCTCCCGGCTCCGCTCCCGCTTCTCCGCCAGGTCTGCCCTCCCCACCGATGCCCGCACCGAGGTGCCCCGTTTCCTCTCCCGGCCCCCCGCGTCGAACTGCCTACCCCCGCCGCCTCCCCGGTTCCCCGGGCAGGTGCAGGCGCCGGTGCCGGTGCCGCCGCGGGGCGGGCGGTGGGTGCCCCGAGCTGCGGTCGCGCACGGCCGCCGCACGCGCGCACACACACACACACGTACGGGGGGCACACACATGCACTCACATGAACACGCCCAGGTGCGTTACCGGCACCTGCTGTGCACGTACCCTGTGCAACAGGGACCCCTCTGTGCACCGCCCCCGACACCACCGGGACCCTCCGTGGACACCCCGGAGACTGCGTGGGGAGGGGCTTTAGAGAGGACGGAGCAGCACGGTGGGTTTTGTGTGGGGTCTCCCACAAGCAGCAGTTCCCTGTGGGACCCGAGGTGGAGCTGGGCTGGAGACACTGGGGCTGCAGCATGAGCATCCGAAGCCCCGAAGACAGCAGAGAGAGGTCCCATGTGGACGTTGCCCAGCCTGTCCCCAAATTCCGAGGAAGGTGGGGGTTGACCTAGGTTTGGGCCAGGTATGATATGCTCCAGCCTGGGACAGAGGAGCTCCTGGCCCCAGCCACAATGCCACTGCAGTCCCATGGCATCCCTCCTTCAGACACACACACACACCCCCACATAGGTGCGCACATTATTTATTCCATTTTTTCCCAGAGCATTCGTGTCAGTGCCTGGAGTCTTCTTCTCCCTGACCTGGCACCAGACCAGGCACGTGCCCTAGCAGTGACCTGCTGGCAGCCACACGCTTTCCCTGGTTTGTTCATACGACGTGGTCTATTTCCACATTTGGAGCAGTGCCTGGAGATGTGGATGTAAATCCCAAGCAATAGCGGGTGGGCTGCTGACAGCTGCCGGGAAGGTTTGTCCATCACATTGCCATTCCCTTCAACACCTTCACATGCTTCCAGCATCTCCACAAGCACAGCCAGTGCTGCAGGCACTGGGTGAGCTCAGTGCTGGGGCTGCAGGGATGCCCCTCATGCCCTCCACCCTGTCCCCTTTGTGTCCTGAACCCTGTCCCTGCACACAGTGTGTTCCTCTGCAGCTACACTGGGCTCTGTTCAGCGTGGAGATGTCAGATGGGGGGTCTCCTGCCACCTGTGTCATGACAGGGCAGGGATTTTCTCTGAAGTCTCTGTCAGGTATAGCTAAAATGGATAAAAAAGGGTCAGAGAGTTTTAGGGTGTGGCACACAAATGAAGAGGTGCATTTGTGTTTTGTGAGGGCTGCACAGGTGCAACAAAATCCAGGCTCAGCACCTATCCATGCACAGTGTCTATCCATTATGCTGACTGGAACCCTCTGGACCAACACATGGCACCTCCAGTTTCTAAGCTGCAGTAAGGGCATGGACCTGCCATTGGAATAAGATGATCTGTAAGGTGTCTTCCAACACAAACCATTCTGTGACTCTGTGATTCTATGAAACACAGAGGCTTCCCAGCACAGTGTCCCCAGAGATGCAGCCAGAAGTGGGCCAAGAAGCAGAATTAAATATAAATGTAAGTGCATCCTGACACATTAACTACATTTAGAGAGGCTTTAGTACCAACCCACATCGCAGGCAGGCAGGAGATGTTTGGAGACAAGTAGGTCATGGGACACAGATTGTCCCAAATCAGCAGGAAAAGATGGATTTGGAGCAGGCGGGCATATCACTGTGAACAGATGGGCAGGAGCAGATCTGCTGCCTCACCATCGCCAAATTCCCTGGGAAGATGGAACTGCCACCAGTTTGCTCCTGAGCAGAGCTGTCTGTGGTCAAGCCCTCTGTCCTGGAGAACCCAAGCCCTGTGGCTTCCCATGCACCCAGGGATGCCAAGGCCAGGAGCCCAGCCAGGGTGGGGATTTGTGAGGCAGAAGCAGAGGCACTCATGCTGTGCCTCCCACCTGCCTTCATACAGGGATGGGGCTGAGCCTGCATGGGGTCAGGGCTCAATAATGCCCGGGGGCTGCTCCTGCACCCCAATCCCACAGCAATGCTCAAGAGGCGACCTGTGATGGAGATGAGATGGAGGGATATATCCTGCTGGCATTGCTGCTTGCACTGTGCTGCCCCAGGATCCCACTGCCATTGCTGGATGGGAGCTTGAGGGCACCCCAGGCCTTTAAAGGGGCCTTGGGGATAGCCCAAAAACCTTCCCCAGTCTGATCCCAAATGGCTGAGCATAAGGGTGGGGACTGGCAAAAGCCACTCCATGCCCAAGGTGCTGGCACTAAGGGAAGGGGCGGAGAGACTGAGACAGCCAAGATCTATGCTGCCAGTGCAGGAGCAAAGAGAGAAGGGAGACAGCCAAGGTCAGAGGGAGCACTGCCAAAATTCACAATGAAACTGCAGGAGTGCTAGAGGGGAGAGACAGACGACTTGGAAAGAAAAGGAAAGAGGAGGGAGGGAAGAAGTCTGAGAGATGGAACAGGATGAAGGAGCCAGACAGGGAACCAGGGATGGGAACATGTCATTCCTCAGACGAAATGATTGAACACAGATAAGAGGGCCAGCAAATGGGAGCCTCAGGCAGGCAGAAGAGGAGAGCAGGAACAGGAATGTGATGGAGCTAGACAGGCTGTGGACCTGGCTCTGTTCCCTAACATAGCCCTGTGCAGCACAACCAAATTTTGGGGAGTGCACAGCTCTCTGGTGCCCACTGGCAGTGCTGACCCCTATCCAGCCTCACCACCGAGGTAAAGTTTCATTCCTGCCTGCTTAGCATTCACAGCATCCTATGGCAATGCGAGCGCCAGCAGCCAGCACAGCTCAAGGTGACTCAGAGGTCACAGAAAAAGCAGCCAGGCAATTCAGGAGCCAGCTCTACATCACCGAGAGATCCAGCAGTTTGGGAGGACCAGAAGTTCCCAGCACATCACGGCATCCCTGCCTGTCACTGCCAGTCTCTTGTACCCCAGACACAACATCCCAGTGCTCCCCATGGGTGGGGTTTCTGATCCAGCGAACTGCTCCTGGGAGCTGTTGCCACCAGCAAGGCAGGCAGGGAGGGCTGGAGCTGCACAGTGGGCATCGGTGAGGGTGGTTCCCCTCTTTCAGGGCATGGAGCTCACAGACAGGTTTGGTGCCTTGGAAGAGCAGTGGATACCTGCTCTGGTGCCTGTGGGAGGTTCCTCCAAGTGCCCGTTGGGGATACACCACTTCCAAGGATGGTTTATAGCAAAAATCCCTCTCCTTCCCCAAATGTCTGAGCCCCAGCCCAAAGGCAGCTGGAGGGACGGAGCCCTGCTTGCCACTATGACCAGCTGTACAGCTGCACTGGGATGAGGTTCAGCACTTTCCTGGTGATAATTAAGATCTTGTTATCTTCAGCTAACACCAGGGAGACAGGGAAAACCACAGGTGCCTTGTGATATGGCAACAGCTGATGCTCTGGACTGTGCCTGGGAGCAATGGGAGCCTCGCTGTGTTCTATCTGAATATAAAGCATGGAAAGCACGAACCAGAGGGTGGCAAACTATTTTTTTCTTGGTGTACCTAAGTGTGCAAACATACGTCTTCTCTCAGGGGTGGCTGGAACACCTTTTGCCATGCCCCTTTGCACAGAGGTCTGACCTGAGGTTTTGTTTTTTTGTTGTTTTGGGATTTCTTGTTTGATTGGGGTTTTTTTGTTTGTTTTGGTTTGGTTTTTCTTCTGCAAATTTCCTTCACCAGGGGAGTTTCATCAGACGTGTCTGGAGGCACGCAGGAGCTGCTCACCTGCAGAGAAAGAGATGGGGCGGTGACTGCAAACGGGCTCTTAGAATGTCAAGGGTAAAACGGGTTGGGAGGAGACGAGGAGGGGAAGATGAAGCAGGGAAGGGAAAGACAAGGAGATGGGAGGAAGGAAGAGAGGACAGGGAATAGGACAGATGGATGGGGAGAGTGAGACCGCTCTCCACGCTCATAAACCTAAAATGAGGGGTGCAGCACCGTGTGTGCCGGGCACGTGTGGGTACTGCCGGTGATCCCCAGGAAGGAGCAGGGAGCCATTTCCAGCGGCAGGTCCCTGCCGAGGGCTCCGTGGCCGTGCGGAGCCGTGGCCGGAGCTGCCCCGCACCGGCTCTGAGGGCGGGCTCCGCGCGGCGCTTCCCGCCCTCGGCTGAGGCCTGAGGAGGGACCTCCCGCTCCGCCGAGACCCTCAGCGCCCGCTAATCCCTCTGGATCCCCGCAGAGCCCAGCGGGGCTTCTTCACCCCCCCCCCCCCCCCAGGGACCCTCGGCGGCCGGCTGTGCCCATCCATCGCTCAGGATCCCGCTAAATCCACCACGCCCCTCCTGGCGTTGCTCAGGTCCCCTGTCCCCTCAGCGGCTTGGGCACCCCATCCCCTCAGGTCCTGGTGAATCCTCAGGGCCTGGCTAGATCCCCCTGTCCCCTCAGGCACCACTAAATCCACCCTGACCCATCCCCTAAGGATCCTGCCGAATCCCCACCTTCCCTCTGAGGATCCTGCTAAATCCTTTCATTCCCTCGGTGCTCTTGGTGTTCTCCTCATCGCTTCAGCACCCAGCTGGGTGACCCCAGCCCTTCTGGATCCCACTAAATCCTCACAACCCCTCGATATCTGCCTGGGTGCCCTGTCCCCTCAGATCCTATAAATCCTCTCATCCCCTTCAGTGCCTGGTTGTGTCCCCCCATCCCCTCAGATTGCACTAAATTCCCCCTTCCCCATAGCACCCCATCCCCTCAGATCCCATTAAATCCCTAATCCCACTTGGTGCCCCAGGGCCCATCTCCTCTTGCAAGGGGAAGAGCTCAGGGAATTTTGTCAGGGCTGCCCTGAGACCTTTGGCCAGGCACCATGTTCTATGTCCATTTGCTCATCAACAAGCGGGGGCCGCTGGCCAAAATCTGGCTGGCTGCCCACTGGGAGAAGAAGCTCACCAAGGCACATATCTTTGAGTGCAATTTAGAGGCCACCATACAAAAAATCCTCTCCCCAAAGGTAGGCTGTGGCATGAGGAGGGATCTCCTGGAGAGTCCTGGGGAGGAGGTGTTGGTCTCTTGTAGCGAACTCTTACTTCCGTGTAATATTTTAGCATTTTTGCAAAAAAATACTAGCTCCTGAACAATATTTTATTTTTTTAATTTTGAATCTTCACAGTTTGCTATAGCTCTGCGAACCTCTGGACACTTACTCCTGGGGGTGGTGCGAATTTACCACAGGAAAGCAAAGTACCTCTTGGCAGACTGCAGTGAAGCTCTGACCAAAATGAAGACAGCCTTTCGCCCAGGTATACACAAAATTCAGCATTTTTTTTTATCTGTGTCCTGTACAGCTCTCATTTTAAAAGTTAATGTTTGGATATTTCTGTTAAATACACATTACTGACCCCAAAGAAAACTGGGTGTACTGGTGCCTACTGCTGGTGTTTAGTCTTGCTTAATTTAGTGCTATTTCAGGTCTTCGACTCCCTTAACAGAAGCAGTATCTTAAGTGGGCTTACAAGAAGATGCTTGAGTTCAGGCTCCATTGCTGGATAATTAATTTTAATTTCTGATGACACCAACAACATGTCTAATGGTGTCAGTGCCAGACCTGACAGTGTGTTTTGAGCTCTAGCCATGTAGACAGAGAGAAGGAAGCTGAGATGACTGGAGCCTTTTCCAACAGGCTCTATGTTTGTCATACTTAGGCAATAAATGGGAGGCACTGTTGTCTAAAAAAAAGCCTGAGAACACCAGTGTCTATTGTCAGTTTTAATGTGTTTTGTGACCTGGCCTGTTTGCAAAATAGTGAGTAATTATTCTGCATTATTCTCAAGGATATGATCACAGAATCTTTTAGGCTGGAAAAGCCCTCCAAAACGCAGTCCAACTGTTCCCCCAGCACTGCCAAGGCCACCACTATGCCATGTCCCCAAATACCCCATGTCTTACAAATCCCTACAGGGATAGTGACTCCAGCACTGCCCTGTGCAGCTTGTGCCAAGGCTTGAAAACCCTTTCAGTGAAGAAATTTTCCTTTATATCAACTGAAATCTGCTGGCCACAACTCGCAGCTGTTTTGGAGATAGATCCTATAGCAACTTGGAGAGCACCACACAGCTCAAAAGTACACAACACTCACCACTGCAGCGACAGAGACTTTACCTAGATTGAAGCAGGGGAGAAAAATTTCAACAGAAGTGGTAAAATGCTGAAAGAGGCTGTTCAGGGATGCTGGGAAATCACCATCAACAGAAATAGTCAAAAGTGATCTGACTAAAATTGACCCTGTTCTGAGCAAAAGGTTGGGTTGGATGACCTTGAGAAATCCCTCCTCACATGAATTTTTCCAGAATTCTCTGTTTCCTAAGTAATTGCAGTCTGAGTACATAATTATTTGATGCTGGAGAGCAGTGTTATGGAGACAGAGCAGAGGAAAGGAAAACTCAGTGGTTCATTTGCAGTGCTGTGAAAAACTCTGGGCTAAATGTCAGCTGGGAGAACCTTCCAGGGACTTAAAGCAGCTGTTCACCAACACAAGTACTTATATATTTCAGGTCCTGTTGCAGCAGATTCTTTTGTATCTGTCTATAAAAAATAGGTCATCTTAAGGACATGGAAACTGAAATTCCACTTCCAGGTGCCTAAGCTTTACCTTTCTGTGATTTAGAACGGCAGCAGCCCCTCCTGACAGGTTTATGGGCTTATTATGCCTACTTGGGAAAGAACACTACTTTTATTTTATTGATACTTACTTTGTTATGTTGTCTGTTTATTTCAGGGCTTCTTGACCTTCCAGTTGAGAACTTTGAGGCTGCTTATCAGTCCATTACATTACCTGAAGAATTTCATGATTTTGAAGCACCACTACCAGATGTAAGGTAAATGCTTCCCGAGTTTTTATTCATTTTAGTATTTTCCAAAGTAAAAGCTATATTGCTGTTGTCTGATGGAGACTCAGATTTGATTGTTTCAATTTAATAACTGAATTCTCCTAAATTCTGAGCTCTACAAGGCTACAGCCACAGACGTTGTGCTTGGGTAGTTTTCCTTTAATCAACAGACCTTGACAATGAAATAATGTCTTGAACTTCGACTTCAGGATTTTAAATTATCTGAGTGAAGGATGCTAACAGCTTTTTGAACCTCAAGAGAAGAGACAAAAATCAGTGTTAATCCCGAAAGATGTGGCCAGTAACCACACAGTGTTGCACTGTTCCACTGGGTAACTTTATTTTGTTTCTGCTCTACTGCTCTCTGGGGCTAGGGTGTTTTATCAGCAATAGTCAGCCTGGCTCCTGAGAAAAAGCTAACATATTTTTTAGGCTTTTTTGACATAAAGCAGCATTAATGTAGAAAACTGATAAAAAGCAGGAGAGTAAGTCATGTTTCTGATGGCTCTGATGCTCTGAAGGTCCAGGACAAGAGATTTCCACCGAGGGTTGCTCTGTACCTCCTCATAAATATGGTTTGATGGGATCAGTAAGAGTTTATTATTTTGTAAGTACAGCTACAATATAATACACTTTTTTCAAGTGCCTCAGTGTGCTGACTCTATAAAGGTGCCTTTTCTGCCTGCCCAAAGACTTGTGTCATTTGATTTAAAAGATGTTTCACTAATTAGTCACCTTCTGACAAGGTAGATACCAGGGTAGATACCAGGGCTTGGATGAGAACAAAATCACAAAAGCCCAAATTTACTGGCAAAAGAAAATGGAGAAATATGGGGGCTTGTAATAAAATCCCAGGATTGAAGGCTGTGTCGAAACAAGTTTTTGCATTTCAGCTGAATGTTCAATGAGTTTAAGTTCATCCTATATTTTTATAATATTTTTCTCATCAGGGCCATTGATGTTGCTGAACACTTTACCTTGAATCAGAGCAAAGCTGAAGAAATCACACTTACAGAGGATTATGAAAGCAGTATACTTCTCTGTGATATAAACTTCGGTGAGAGAAGTTGAGAAAGGGGAAGTATTTCATAAGGGGAAGTGTGTTTTATGTGAAACTTTTATGAGAGGCCTTTCCACATGTGAAAAAGCTGGGATTAAAGGTGCATTTGTTTCATGCTTTTGCTGATTGGCCTATCATGCTGTTTTAGGTTTAAAATTTCTGTATAAGCAATATAATCTGGTGTCAGAGACTGAGAACCAAACATTTCCTGCTTTTACTATATTAGATAACACTGTTTATTGTTTATTCCATTTGAGATATGGGATGTCTTGCAATCTTTAAAAAATCACTTGAAAAATTAGGGTTTTGGGTTTCCAAAACTCACGCAGATGAGAAATCAGGAATTGTGTGTTCCCCCAGATGAAGAAGCAGATGCACTGAGAAGAAAGAGCTTCTTTGAGGGCAGTGTCCTGACAAGCAGTAACAATCTGGTGGCCGATCCCAACTCAGCCAGCACCAGTGGAGGCAAATCTGTGCTTCACGAAGATGTTTACTGCTTCCAGGATGACCATTTTGGGGATGAGGAGGATGCAGCAGATATGATTGGTAGGGTGTGCCATGGACAAACAGAGTTGGCACCTTTCCAAATATTTTTATTCTTACAGGAAAGAAGTCAAGACAGCACCAAAGCAATCGTTGTAATAATTTCTATGTTATTTGTTGTTTTCATACATATCCTTTTCACTACATCTCTGATCACTTAGACAATGCCAAGTCAAATTGGTTTAAAGGCTGTATTTTATTATTTTAGAATTAAAGGCATTAAATTTATGCTTAAATGTTTAACAATTTAATTTATATTTTCAAAAGGGAAATGATGCAGCATTTTTATCCTTACTGTTGTAATAACAAAGGCAGCAAAGGAGCTTCTACATCATTATGCCTTAGAGTATTTATGTAAACCTTACAGATTGATACCTGTTAACATTATCAAGGCCATAATTTAAAAAATCCAGGTGGAAAACTCAAACTTGGGACTAATCCCCTCCTTTGTGTGCTGTTGCAGACAGCTGTACCACTAACAGCCATCTGCAAAAGCTGAGCTTGCTTTCTTTGCAGAGTATTAACCTTGACTAACATTAGGCTGTATCAGGCTATTTCATGACTACTAAGGCTTAGAATGATTAAAACTATGTGTTTTGTATTTAAGAAATCCTGTTGAGGGATGAGCAAAATGTCCTAGATAAAGACATTCTTGATGTGGAAGAAGCATGTCCTTTGTCACAAGATCTGCCAGAGAACAGCACAGCCAGTGAGTTTGCAATGTATGCTCCATCTCACATAAACCCTCTGTTCCTGTGTTAATGCCTAATGTCACTCACACTTAGCTTTTTGTAGTATCCTTGTGTCTTTTTCCTTTCTTCATTTATTTTGCTTTTTATTCCCCCTTGAACTGCTTCATCTACCATTTTAGGATAATTTTATTTGATTTAGGGATTCCAAATTTGTAACTTGACATTGCTTAGAAACACCTTCATGTGGCATCCTGTTGGTCTATCCTGCTGCTCACAGCATGATGTCCCTTTTGAGGGGGAAAGAAACCCAGAAAAGGCTGTCCTGTAACAGTGAACTTTCCTGGTGAGAGCTTAGAAGGTCTTTTCCAACAGAAACAATTCTGTGCTTCTATTTCTGGCTTCATGTTTCTGCCACAAATTACACTTAAGTAGCTCACAAAGGTGTTGTTAACCTTCTTTCGGTTTGATGTTGATGAAAGAAATTAAGCTTTGATAACTATTCCTGAGAAATTTTTGCCATCTTAAATCCTTACTCTCCCATCAGAGTGTTAGTTTAAAATGGAGAATTTTGGAACAGCTTTAAAGGGATAGAGTGGCTCTTGCCTCTCCTTGCTCTATTGCTGGTGCTACTTGTTCCTTTTCTGTTGACAGCAATGTCCACACTGCCATGCACTTGCCTAGAACTGGATTGAAACTAAACACCTTTGCTCCTAAACACTTTCTGTTGGGTGGGTTTTTCTCCAGATCTGTCTCTTCTATGGCCTGGTCATTCTGGGATCAGTGAAGGGAAGTGTGCAGGGCAGAGTATGAGAAGGTGGACATAAGTGAGATTATAAACAATATAATTTGTATATTATATTATATTATATTATATTATATTATATTATATTATATTATATTATATTATATTATATTATATTATATTATATTATATTTTCCTATTTCTCACTGGTTTTGTCTGATACCATTCTCTGTCATGTGATTAAGAAATTAGTCCATACTGTTGTTTTGTTTTGTTTTGTTTTTTAATCTGAGTTATTTGCTGGGTTTTCTTGCAGTTGAGTCCAACTGTGCAGACACCACTGTTAAGGATGTAAATGATGCAATGAGTGAGACAATCCTTTTGTTCCAGGAAGAAGGATTTGTGCTTGAGCCTGTTGATGATACAGGTCAGAAGTTGATCTGTTTCTGATGAATGTTTGCATTAACTAGGTTTGGTTTGCTTCTTAGCAGTGAAAATACTTGCAATATAGATTATTCCCACCTTAGAGTTTATCTGCTCCTGCTGTCAGAGTTCTGTTTTACAGTAAATATTATACAAACCCATAATTTAATGGGTTAATTTAGTGTTAATTTATCTCAGCTGCCCAAATCTCTACTTGCAGTTTCTCCCATGTACCAACTCAAGTTTTGTTGCTCTTCAGCACTTGTAGCATTGCAAGCTTGGCCTCGGGAGTGGTACTGAAGATTCACCTGAAAAACTTTGTCAGTGACACATCAGTGACATTTATATTTAAAAATCACAATATTAAAACTGTCAAGCCTTTGGAAAACATTGGTTTGTGAACTTTTAACAAGATCCAAGGTGAAAAGTATTACATTTCCTCTGTAGAGGAAATATAAATGTCCACTATCCCATTGGTGGCTGTTTATGAATAAACAAGCTCATGTTGACAGCAATATTTAAAATACTGGAATTTTCCGGCCTGCCCAAATAATATCCAGGAAGTTATGGCTATAAAACTAATCTGTATCTTCCTTTTGTGTTTACATCTTGATTAAATTGCTAAAGGATTAAACTGACAAATACAGATATTAATTATGAGGTAATGATATATCTTGAGTGCATCAGCAGTTCCTGGAGCACTTAACTTCCTGATGGATTAAAGACAGCTTATTCAGTCTTGTTGCTCAAGACTGTGTTCTCATTAAGTTCTCCTGAATCTTTATTAAAAGAGCCATTTGTCTTCCCCAATTAAACATAAGGGAATTCCTATCAAAAGAGTAGAAAGAGTGAAAACGTCATAGAAACTTTTTGAAGGAATGGCCTGTGCACCTGTGCTTTGATTTTCAAGTCTAGGCAGTGTTCAGAAGGTTGGCAGCCAGGTTGATTCATTGGGCTTTTTTTGTGTGCTTAATGTCCTAGGAATAGACCTTAAGACTTGTTATTAATACTTGTTTTATGTAGCTGTCACCCAGAGGAAAAAAAAGCAAAGGAAGAGGAAGCTGCTGGTGGATGCAGAGAAGGAACTCAGCTGCCACACCATTTACAAGCAGCTCACCAACTGCACAGACCTCCTGGCCACGCTGGACCTTGCTCCCCCAACCAAGAAAATGATGATGTGGAAAGAGTGGGGAGGTGTGGATAAACTCCTGTTCCATACTTCACAGCCTATGGTTCATGCTCAGCTGCAAAAGGTAAAGATCAGTTCCTTGTGGGGCCAGGGTTGTTGCAGAGCTGGGATCTGATTGAGAGAGGCTTTGCAGATTCTGTTTGATCCGAACTTGGAGCTGGCTGCAGATGTGCACTGAGCGTTGCTCTGCAGTACAGGTCAGCTGGACACCTGCTGGTTTGCACACTCACCACTAATTGTTTCATCATCTGTGGGGTCATGG